>NC_024308.1:322199-332668 GCF_000523025.1 Cynoglossus semilaevis
GAACGAAATACATTTTAAACCCTGCCGTTTTTAACCCTTCACTTTTTTCCTCGTCAAATTTATCTCACAAACAACTAAATAATCAACAACAACTATTTACACAGAATATAAAACGTTTTTTTAAAAAGTTTTTGGATAATTTTACCTGTTTTGGGGCCGAGTCGCTGTCATTGTTGGTTTTGCAGCTTTTTATCCGCCTCCGTTTCCCGCTCTTCACTTTTGCTTAAAGTGCAATAACGTATTATCGTCGTATTTGTGCTAAACCGTCAACGTACGACCAATAGTTACAAACCAAAGATAAACCGAGCTCTAAAACACGACTAACTTCACCGACATCGAAACAACAACACAACAACCTGAAGTGTCTTTTCAATCAATGTACGACATGACACCTGGTGACGCAGGACGTAGGTGACGTGGTGACGTACATCGTAAATGATGACGCAGGCACGTGTTGAAGCAGATCCTCGACCACGTCAACGAGAGGTTTTTCTTTTTTTTTAAACAGAATAATTTTATTTGACATCAGGAAACACGTCCACGGTGGATCTCCACTGCTCCACCTGTTTGGTCACGTGGTTACTGAAGACGTTCCAGCTGTTGTTGTACCATCAGATACTGGACCTCAGTGAAAGCAGCACCAGTTTGAATGTGAGATTCTTGACAAAAAGGGTTGTTTTTGTGGCTGTGTTTTTGTAGTGTTTGTTTTTATAGATCGTCCTGAAAACTGTGAATAATAATAAAGAATATTATTATTATTTTGTTAAAATAATGCAATTATAAAATGATATAAAAGAGACAAGTTCATTTTTTTAATACTTTAGTTTATATTTTAGTTTTATAGGAAAATAGTGTCACTGACAGACATTCCCTGTTTTGCAGAACAAACCATGGACATAAATGGACACATAAATGGACAAATGGATAAATTAATGTGGAGGAAGAGCAGGAAAACCTCATCACATCCTCCAGAACATCCTCCAGAACATCACATCCTCCAGAACATCACATCCTCCAGAACATCCTCCAGAACATCTGACATCATCACATCCTCCAGAACATCTGGATCAACATCATCACATGCTCCAGAACATCTGACATCATCACATCTTCCAGAACCTCTGGATCAACATCATCACATGCTCCAGAACATCTGACATCATCACATCTTCCAGAACCTCTGGATCAACATCACTCCAGAACATCTCACATCCTCCAGAACATCCTCCAGAACATCTGTGACATCATCACATCCTCCAGAACATCCTCCAGAACATCTGTGACATCATCACATCCTCCAGAACATCTGTGACATCATCACATCCTCCAGAACATCTGTGACATCATCACATCCTCCAGAACATCTGTGACATCATCACATCCTCCAGAACATCTGTGACATCATCACATCCTCCAGAACCTCTGGGTCAACATCATCACATCTTCGTGGACCACAGCAGCTGAACAGACTCTTTCTCGAGTCATCCCCTCTCAAATTGTTTCCAGAACCAGAATCATTATTAATTTGGACTCCACCCACTTTGGTCATGAATTTTAGCCGATCATGTTTGGTGAGAAGAAATAAAGAGAACGAAGCAGAACAGATATAAAAAAGGTATAAAAAATGTTACGACCCGATGACGAAACAAACTCTTTACTACATAAAAACCCACCAACAAAACGTCAAGGTACAAATAAAAAAAGAACAGCAAAGAAACAGAAAAGTAAATGTCTGGTTTTAAACTGGCATCAATTCATTTTTAATGAGTTCGAGACTCTTCCTTTAGAAGGTTAACAACAGAATGCTCCGACACCACACGTCACCTGAATCATCTACGGTACCATCTGAAAAAAGCTGCGGTTTTTCACCTCAGTGACACTACATTATTCCACATGTTTTGTCTTATTTTCTATAGGAAAGGTAATAACTTTGCTAAAATGTTCAAAGTTAGTGTGACACTCAGTCAGTGCCACGTCTGTCTCAGAGATGTAACATCTGGTATCACAAAGTTAAAATGACTTTGAACCCTAGGATTTCCTAAAATCTACAGCAATAGAAAAAGAACATTAAAAACCTGGTTTCTGGTTGGACCATGAGTGGATTTCTTTACACCATAGAATCAGTGCTTCACTACACCTCAGTTTGAACACGCTCCCTAACTCACATACTTGGAACCTCAGCAGCTTCGTCTTCTTCTTCTTCACTGATCGGTCGCGTCCCACACCACAGATCCGAACCACGTCTTTGATCAAACTCCGTTGACTGGCCGTGGTTTATAATCATATCAAAATCGTTTTCCCTCCAGATTTCCTTTTGCATTTCAAAAAAATGTTTCATAGCACGGTCACGCACAGCAGAACAATATTCTTCTGTTTCAGGTTCCAGAGAGGTTAAAGGTCGGGGAAGCGACTAGGATCTTCCTTATAGTCATCAGGAATGATAAAAATGGAGTCATCGAACTCGTCGTAGCGGAACTCCTGAAACGTCACGGTGGCCGTGATGGTGGGAAAGACAGGAATGTCTGCAGGCGACAGAGAGGAATTATGGTCTTTACAAGATTCTACAACAGTTTACTTTAACCAGTGCATGTGAAACATCACTCACCGAGTTTGACAGGAAAACCAGGAGGGAGTTTCATCTGTACAAACTCTCTGAGTTTATTAAAGTGCTTGAAAGGTGCAATCACCTCCAGAACATTTAACAACCTGAGAAAAAAAAACAAAACAACGCTGCTGAGTTTGGTGGTTTTAAATCACTCTCTGGTGTACAGCAACACAGATCACCGACTGCTCTGTGCAGTCGTACCCAAACAATTCAAGACTACGATGACAGGATGAGCTGAGAGTCTGTACGGAAGTAACACATCAAGAGGGAATTTAATCAGACTTATATTTGACAGCAGCACTTCCTGTCGTCAGCAGCACTTCCTGTTGTCAGTATCACTTCCTGTCATCAGCAGCACTTCCTGTTGTCAGTATCACTTCCTGTCGTCAGTATCACTTCCTGTCGTCAGTATCACTTCCTGTCGTCAGTATCACTTCCTGTCGTCAGTATCACTTCCTGTTGCAGTATCACTTGCTGTTTTCAGTATCACTTCCTGTTGTCAGCATCACTTCCTGTCGTCAGCAGCACTTCCTGTCGTCAGCATCACTTCCTGTTGTCAGCATCACGTCCTGTTGTCAGCATCACTTCCTGCTGTCAGTATCACTTCCTGTTGCAGTATCACTTCCTGTTGCAGTATCACTTCCTGTTGCAGTATCACTTCCTGTTGCAGTATCACTTCCTGTTGCAGTATCACTTGCTGTTTTCAGTATCACTTCCTGTCATCAGCAGCACTTCCTGTGGTCAGTATCTCTTCCTGTTTTCAGTATCACTTCCTGTCATCAGCAGCACTTCCTGTGGTCAGTATCTCTTCCTGTTGTCAGTATCACTTCCTGTCGTCAGCAGCTGCTTTGTGTGGTTATGACATATATTTGTGGACGTCTGTTTACCTTTCACTAAGTGAACACTAAAGTCCAACAGTGGAACTTTTAAGCTTTAAAGCAAAGCAACAAACACACGATCAATATAAAAAACATCAAAGACAAATTCAAATCATCGTCACTGAAACAAGACTGAGACGTTTGTCAGTTTGATCACGGTCTCACGACAGTGGTTCTCATCAACAAAGTGAAGAACTGGACTCACGATTCGATTCCCAGAGGGAAGTCTTGACTCATGGCTATGGTGGCTTTGAAGTTTTTCTTGCTCTCCTTACAGATCAGTTCTCGTCCCAGATGAGGAGCTCTGAAACCACAGGAAACACCAGCCACTGTGTGAGATCAGGATCCAAACCTGACATTTCACCGTCACCGTTTATGGAAACATGTGCCCCCCCCCCTGTCTTTTGAAACTATTTGTTGAGTTCTTCACTCACCTTCCGTTGTCTGCATTGATATATTCTTCCCAGCAGATGGTGCTGGGGGACGGGGGCGTCAGAGATGGTCTTCTCACCGACTGTAGTGCAGAAGGAGAGAGAATGAAAACAGAGTTAAAAGTTAGATCTTGGTCCAAATCCCTGCAGATTAAACACCAAACACCAGGGGGAGACAAACACCTCTTTAAATCCAAACAGGATAAAACAGTCGGACAGTGTCTAATTATTATTCTAACAAATCTCTGGTGGTTGTAGATCATCTTCATGTATTGTGATGACGTGTCATTCTCTGCCCTGCAGCCAGGTGGCAGTTGTGATGATGTGTGAACACAGATGTTAGAACATTCATCCTGTCACTAAATAAATACATGACGTTCGACCATGACTGAAACCTTCAACCATGAGGTCAAATGTCACCTGTAAGTCATTTAACTATGTATTTTCTTTAAAGTAAAGGTGATACAATGCATAGCACGAACCACTAGGGGGCACCACTGGATCATTAATCTCCAGGTCAGACGCACTCATGTTCATGTCTTTCTATTCAAATGGGTAGAAACAACAAACAGTTTAGAAAATAACAATCTTTAGCAACAACCTCCAGTCGTCACGTGGTCTGGATGATGTTTCACTAAAGTAAGATTAATAATAATCATTATTACGACACACTGCCCCCCTTTGGTGTGGCAGTGTATGAATTAAGCAAACAGGGCAGAAAAATGTGGAAAAACACAAGTCAGCAGTAGGATGTGTGACGTCACACACACACACACACACACACTGTATCAGTGACCACGTGTTGTTGACAACAGCCTGCTGAGGCCTTGCTGACCCCCCCCCTCCTCCCCCCTCTTTTGAGGGCACTAGCTTCAACAGTGTTATCAAAGCACGCTGCACTTTACAAATGTTGACAAGAGCGGCCATGAGTGGCGGAGTGACGTCACTGCAGCTGCTGGTTTAACTTCAGATTCAGTCTTTCAGACCTGATAAAACCCAACCATCAGGTCTTCATTAAAGACTTCCTCAGGAGAAACAGTCCCACACACACAGAGCAACTGTTGAGGGCAACTGTTGAGGGCAACTGTTGTCAACAACAAACCTCAACCTGTGTGTTGATGTGGAGACCACACAGAAAGGCTGAGGAAGTTCTGGAACATTCTGTGGTGTGGAGTGATGTCACATGGTTCTTGTATGTCAGACCTAATCAATGAACTCACCTCAAAGTTCTGTTCTATGATGTTTCCACCTTTACTCAGACTCTCCATGATGGCTTTGTTCCTCATGATGTCCTCCTCACTCAGATGCTCCCGCCTCTTCCTGGACTCCAGAACCAGGCCGTTCACAGAGTAAAAGTCAGCCAGGAAATTTCCCACGCGCTCCTGGAGACAGAAGGAACGTTAAGATAAGTCCGTCCTGCTGAGTCCACCGTTTCATTTGAAAACACGTCCTGAGGACAAAAGGACACAAAGACACGTCTCTAACTCCTTCACCACCTGCAGCTCCTGTTATTGTGTCTGTTGTTTTTAACCTTGAGCCACAGACACCTGTGGTTCCTTCCCAGGGTTATCACTGCTGCTGTGGGGGGTGTAGTGCAGGAAAGGTGATCTGACCAGCGGAGGGCGTCGACAGCAGTGAACAGCAGTGAACAGCAGTGAACAGCAGACAGCAGTCAGTGAACAGCAGTGAACAGCAGTGAACAGCAGTGAACAGCAGTGAACAGCAGTGAACAGCAGTGAACAGCAGTGAACAGCTGACCTGTACTTCTAGGAACTGTAGTACATTTTCACTCTGAAGTACTGAGAACTACATGGACGATCCTTCAGTCTAATCAACCGCTGCAGAAGGAAGGATTAACACTATATATGTATGACATGTGTATTACACAAAAATATATAATGTATAGAAATGTAAAAGATATTATTTATTTATAAAATGTGTTTCTTTTCTTTGTTTGATGAAATTCCTAAGTTATTTATTCCTAAGAGAATTACTTGAAAATCCTATGGAAACAAAAGTGAGTCCTTGGGACCAAAACAACATGTGACACCGACCGTCTTGTCTTCTCTGAACAGCCAGCCGGTCTGTGCCCTCGAGAACGTGATGGACTTTGTGGACAGTGTAGCAGAGTAGACATCGCTGCTCATCAGGATGTCCACTTCCTCCTCCGTCTCCATCTCCGACTCCTAATAGGACAGAAAATGTTCCTGCTAACGTTAGCTTTAGCTTGAGAAATGTGATAATTCAGCAGAGCTTGGCTGCAGTTCCTCCACTTCACCTCATGGTGTATCCGCTGGTAGACCTTCTGTTCGTTGTCCAGGACCACAAAGGACTCAGATGGGACGGCGTTACCGTTGAAGATGAAGCTGAGGTCACCGCGCTGACACTTCATGTCTGTGAAGTCGATCAGTGTGGTGTCCAGTCTGTACAAACACAAAACAACAGACCTCAACACAACAGTACAGACCTTGGGCTCAGAACCACTGAACCACAGACAGAAACCAGAATTCTTTCTTTTTGTTCCTTCATTTCTTTTTTAGAAAAAACAACATCATCTCTTAAAGTTGAGAAGCTTTGACTCAGAACAGACAGCACATGGACTACAGACCAGGTCAGTTAGTTAGTTAGTTATCTGGTTAATAAATCCAGAACATAAGTCTGTTGTTATCTGACACAGTGGCTCTGCGGTTGACGTGGCTTGCCTGATGTTGATGCCCTGTTTGTAGATCTTACAGGCGTCTGAGGGGAGGATCCTGGAGAGGAGAGGAACTGAAACAAGAAGAAAGTCGACAGAAAACAATCAACAACAGATTAACCAGTAACTGACCAGTAACTGCCTTCACAGACAGAACTCTTACAGTCCACCCCCCCCACCCCCCCCATCTGTACTCACCCCAACTCTGGAAGTCCCAGTGAAGCTCCAGGTAAAAGTCCCCCAGCTGCAGAGAGAGACAAATAAACGGCTGTGTATTGTGTGTATCACAAATTCAAAACAGACCATATACAACTTTAGNNACATTCTTTCTATTTTATTCTCTGACTGTAACATTTTTCAAAATGCCAACTTATTAGAAACCTTTTCTAACCAATACCCAGATGAGTCCAGTCATTGGACGAACGGTGTGACTGAAATATTCAAGTACACGCCACGTCACAGGTCATGTCACAGGTCATGTCACAGGTCATGTCACAGGTCAGTCACAGGTCAGTCACAGGTCAGTCACAGGTCAGTCACAGGTCAGTCACAGGTCAGTCACAGGTCAGTCACAGGTCAGTCACAGGTCAGTCACAGGTCAGTCAGGTCTGATGTGATACCAACTTCAACTCCAACTTGTTTCAGACTTTTTGTTCAGAACAGATCCTAAGACAGAGAGGTCAGATATCTGACCTCTTTGAGGGCCTTCAGCAGCTTGGGCCTCTTGTCCTCCACCGTCTCCCTGGATTGTTGCTTCAGTTTTCTAAGCAACGCTGTGACTGCAAGAAAAACAGAGGCATGTAGAGGATCAAACGGTGGGTTAGAGATAGAACAGTACACTTTAGAACTGAGGAGGTAAGTCATGTGACCACCAAAGACCGGCTTCGCTGGTTGGTACGTGGTACATGTGTCAGTATTGATGGGTCGTGGGATTAGTGGGATTACCATCTGGATTATCTAATGGAGGACTAGAACCACAACATGGCAGCACTGGTTCCAGACAGAAGTGAAAATGTCTGAGAGTCTGAGGTTTATTAAAGAGAAACACTTGACCCTTGAGACCAAGGCTTAGACCTAGAACCTTAGAACTAGGACCTGAGAACTAGAACCTTAGACCGAGAACCTTAGACCTAGAACCGTAGGACGAGAACCTTAGACCTAGAACCTTAGAACTAGCACCTTAGACCTAGAACCTTAGAACTAGCACCTTAGACCTAGAACCTTAGAACTAGCACCTTAGACCTAGAACCTTAGAACTAGAACCTTAGAACTAGAACCTTAGACCGAGAACCTTAGACCTAGAACCTTAGAACTAGGACCTGAGAACTAGAACCTTAGACCGAGAACCTTAGACCTAGAACCCTAGAACTAGGACCTTAGAACTAGAACCTTAGAACTAGAACCTTAGACCGAGAACCTTAGACCTAGAACCTTAGAACTAGCACCTTAGACCTAGAACCTTAGAACTAGCACCTTAGACCTAGAACCTTTGACCCAGAACCTTAGACCTAGAACCGTAGGACGAGAACCTTAGACCTAGAACCGTAGGACGAGAACCTTAGACCTAGAACCTTTGACCCAGAACCTTAGACCTAGAACCTTAGAACTAGCACCTTAGACCTAGAACCTTTGACCCAGAACCTTAGACCTAGAACCGTAGGACGAGAACCTTAGACCTAGAACCTTAGAACTAGCACCTTAGACCTAGAACCTTTGACCCAGAACCTTAGACCTAGAACCGTAGGACGAGAACCTTAGACCTAGAACCTTTGACCCAGAACCTTAGACCTAGAACCTTTGACCCAGAACCTTAGACCTAGAACCCTAGAACTAGGACCTTAGAACTAGAACCTTAGACCGAGAACCTTAGACCTAGAACCTTAGAACTAGGACCTGAGAACTAGAACCTTAGACCGAGAACCTTAGACCTAGAACCGTAGGACGAGAACCTTAGACCTAGAACCGTAGGACGAGAACCTTAGACCTAGAACCAAGACAAAAACAACCCAGAAGACCTTAGATTAGCACATGCTACATTCGTTAGCCCTCACGTCTCCTAACGAACCAGGGCACACAGATCCACGGTTTTTAGTTTAACGTTACTTCATTAGAGGTAGAAAGATCGACGGACGGAACTTAATCGATTTGTTTCAGGATATTTACTGTTGATGACTGTGTCAAGTCGGTGATGGAGTTGTCAACGTTCTACCACCGATGACATCATTAGCAGCAGCTTCTTTGCTCTTACATATCTACACGATCACTCCAAACCGGTTGCTCTACAGCGCCACCAACCTCTGAATGTTTCCTGGAACATTTACCGTGAAACACTCGTCTACAACAGTTGGCTCTAAGATCAACCTGACAACCTGCAATCTCCAACTGCTGTATGTGGGAACGGCAATTATTGACTTCTGTAAACACTGAGTCAGTTAGTTAGTGAGTGAATCAGTCAGTTACTGGGTGAATCAGTTAGTTAGTGAGTGAATCAGTTAGTTAGTGAGTGAATCAGTTAGTTAGTGAGTGAATCAGTTAGTTAGTGAGTGAATCAGTTAGTTAGTGAGTGAATCAGTTAGTTAGTGAGTGAATCAGTTAGTTAGTGAGTGAATCAGTTAGTTAGTGAGTGAATCAGTTAGTTAGTGAGTGAATCAGTTAGTTACTGGGTGAATCAGTTAGTTAGTGAGTGAATCAGTTAGTTACTGGGTGAATCAGTTAGTTAGTGAGTGAATCAGTTAGTTACTGGGTGAATCAGTTAGTTAGTGAGTGAATCAGTGAATCCGTGTGTTTTCTCTCTCTCTCTCTCTCTCTCTTCTGTTTGAACCTGGGAACACGACAGCTGAACTTCTTCTACTCACTCATCTGTCGGTCTCCGTAGCTGATGGCCTCTGCCAGGGGGCTCCATCCCTGAGCGTTCTTCACCTTTACTGGTGCATTGTGGGCCAGCAGCAGGTGGGCACATTCTGCACGTGTTGAATCAGACAGATAATTAACATCACGCACACACACAAAACCAACATTAAAAAAAGGACATTTTTTGAAAAACAAGAGAAAAAAAACAAATAATAAAAAGGTCAAACACAAAACTTTAGACCGTTTACGCTGCGAGCTAACGCTAACGCTAACTCTAACCCTAACCCTGAGTTAGTTCCAGCTGCTGCCGTATTTGAAACTGGGTAAGACCCAGAGAAGCCCAACCTTAGATACAGGACGTGGTTGAAACTGTTATTTATAGATGACGTCCTTGTTATATCAGCCAAAGATGTTTCTTGTAACATAATCAATTCAAAAATAATCCTGGTTCTGCCCCGGCCTGACACCTGAGCCCTGAACCAGAGTCTTTGGGATGGGGGGGGGGGGGTATGGGGGGTGTAGCTACAGGACTCAACAGTAGAAATGCAACAAAATGGAGGGAAAGGTGGTCTTGGTGGTCTCAGTGTCGTATTCATGTGTGACTGTGCTGTGTAATACCAACGTCCAGTAAAATGGCCAGAGGCTGACCCCTCCATGACCCCCCTAAAAAGACCCCACAGTGAAAACCCCAGACTAACTCAACCTACAGCTATTTAACTAAGCCTACCAACCAACTAGTCAGAGTGAAGCTGTTGGTCATGTCATTCACCCGTTGGCCTCTAGGTGTCAGCAGCAGCAGCTGTCGGGCTGAGCTTAATATTCAACCAACACCGAGTAAGAACAGCTGAGGTTAAAGACGAAGGAACGTTTTCATTAAAACATTTAAATCCAGGTTCCTAATAAACCAGCTGAGAACTGACTGACTGTTCAGTTCAGTCCTGAACTGACTGACTGTTCGGTGTATGTGTGTATATATATATATACATATATACACACATACACCGAACAGT
>NC_024308.1:332802-366203 GCF_000523025.1 Cynoglossus semilaevis
TATATATATATATATATATATATATATATATATATATCTCAGCCAGAGCACAGAAGAGGCTGCTGGTACATATTCACATGGTAAGAACATCACTAGACCAGGTGACTTTACTTTACCTGCTGTGTTTTATTAAGAAGAATACTGAAATTCATTCTGATTCCCTAAATAAATCAAAGTACAACAGAGACAAACCTCACAGAGTACTGACCAGTACTGACCAGTACTGACCAGGAGTGTGTGTTTCTTCAGAGGATGCTAATGTTATTAGCCACATACACTTTATTTGGTCAAACAGTTCTGCCTCCTTGTTTCCAGTTGGAGTCTAGTCCCGTAGCATCATTAAGGCCAAGTATAACAAACACAAACACTTCAGCTCAACCATGAAGTGAACATGAAGTTTACAGGCAGACCAATCATCAGCCTCGGCCTCTTTATCTCCTGCTAAATCCAGCCGTTGTGTAATTCTAATAGCAACATTTAACAAACAGACCTGACATAACTACGAGAGGAAACACAGCCAGTCTGTGTCCTGGGACACACCGAGGACACACTGAGGACCAACACAGATGTCCATCCAACCGGACCAGCTGGTATTTGTCACATGTCCCATGAGGCCTAACTAGTTTTACTGATGGTACATATTACCATAGTACTGATCCTAGAACTAATCACAGCTGGTCTGACGTCCACTGTGGCAGAGACACGGAGCTGTGATGATCCAGGAGGAGCAGTGAGGAGAAATGAAGAAATGAAGTGCTAATCTGAAGTTGTTTACACATGGGACCACATTCACTGGTACCACAGACCAGGACTGAGTCTGTGCCAGAGTCAGTAGGTGTCAGACAGTAGGTGCTTTTTGGTTCATGTCTGTTACATTGATCACAAGAGACGACATTGATATGGAAACAATAATCTTTACACAAAACAGACAAATATAGACTGCCCTGAAATCTACAGACATCTACAGACAAATATAGACTGCCCTGAAATCTACAGACATCTACAGACAAATATAGACTTCCCTGACAGCTACAGACATCTACAGACAAATATAGACTGCCCTGAAATCTACAGACATCTACAGACAAATATAGACTGCCCTGAAATCTACAGACATCTACAGACAAATATAGACTGCCCTGACATCTACAGACATCTACAGACAAATATAGACTGCCCTGAAATCTACAGACATCTACAGACAAATATAGACTGCCCTGACATCTACAGACATCTACAGACAAATATAGACTTCCCTGACAGCTACAGACATCTACAGACAAATATAGACTTCCCTGACAGCTACAGACATCTACAGACAAATATAGACTGCCCTGACATTTACAGACAAATATAGACTGCCCTGACATTTACAGACAAATATAGACTGCCCTGACATCTACAGACATCTACAGACAAATATAGACTGCCCTGACATCTACAGACAAATATAGACTGCCCTGACATCTACAGACATCTACAGACAAATATAGACTGCCCTGACATCTACAGACATCTACAGACAAATATAGACTGCCCTGACATCTACAGACAAATATAGACTGCCCTGAGTTAAAAGGGACTGTAAATGAAGCTGGTATCAATAATCGTCATGATTTATAATCACAAATCAACACCTAGGAAACAAAGAGTCCATCTGTCTCAACGGGACGGCCACACCCAAACTATGATCTCATACGGACGCCTTCCCCCCGTCTGGTCATGACGTCCCCTGAGAACAGAGCAGCTCCATCACTCCCCGCCCCCCCCCAACACAACATCAACCACTGTGTGTCTGAATCACCAGGCGGCAGAGCTGCAGTCTTCACCCTGGGTAAGAATATAGCCATGTTCTGATTGGCTCCAGTGAGACATCCTGAACACATGACCCTCTGCTTGACCTCTTCCTGTCCTTAAAGCTGCATAATGGTAGCCTCCATCTTTTCACTCTGAAGTCTCTACGTGAAATTAAACTAAAGCGTCCACTCACCAAAACCAGAGCACGTTAATGATCAATGGTCGTGGTTTCAGTCCGACCCGCAACAACACGACAGGAAACCAAATCACAGAGGGACTAGAACACACAGTGAACACAGTCTTGGTCCAGTCCAGGTCCAGACCTGGGTCAGTCCAAACGCTCCGTCTCCAACGACCACTGTGTGTCACGAGCTGCATCATCAATGTGAACCAGAGTCTTCAGTTTGTAACCCCTGCTGATCAAACATGATCCTAATAATCAATAAGAAGACTCTGCTTTGACCTCCCGTCCTACTGTAGATAAGACTGTTCACAACAACAAACAACAACAACCAACAACAACCAACACCGTGCGGTGTTCTTCTTACCTTTGTGGCCCATCATCACAGCCAGATGCAGCGGAGTGTTTCCTGCAGAGGAAATAAAAACACATTCTTCAACCATCTCATTTGAGAACAATTATCTCTGTAAACAATAAATGTCAAAGTGCTACGGCGCTGGTCCATTAGTCCATTCAACAGACAACGTCAACACTGAACTGTACAGTGGGTCGAGTGCTCATCTCCTGGAGCAGAGTGGGCATGGACCCAGACAGAAGGACGAGAATACAGACCAGACCAGGACGTGGGGACGGACATGTGTGGACACAGGACTAGTACCACTGACAGGTGGGACGACACTTGTTGTGAAGTGGAAGGCAGTTGGCAGCTCGGTGTATGTTTGAACTACCCCCCCCCCCGTTGACTTTATTTGCTGGTCCAACATAGCAGAGTGTAATAATATGATCTTCTAAGTCAACTGACCACTGACCTCTAGTGACGACCTTTGCTCTTCTTTGGAGCTTCACACACAAAACAATCACACTAAAAAACTAAAGCATTAATTTGAAAACCTAAACCTAAATTCTTAGCTCAAATCATGGAAACATTGTTATTGTGACCTAAACTCCTGGTACGACCTGCCAACACGTCTGCTGTGGCCCACGGGAGCTTAAAAAGTATTTAGTACAGTCCAAGCAGCAGAGATTCTTAACTTAAAGTTAAAGGTTACTAATTTACTAAATCTACATGTTATTTAAAGAACAAAATCAAGACATGTTTCTGCAACAAGACACTCTAATGTTGACGTCCTGACATCCTGACGTCTTGACGTCCTGACATCCTGACGTTCTGACCTCCTGACATCCTGACGTCCTGACATCGTGACATCCTGACGTCCTGACGTCTTGACATCCTGACGTCTTGACGTCCTGACATCCTGACATCCTGACGTCCTGACGTCTTGACATCCTGACGTCCTGACGTCTTGACATCCTGACGTCCTGACATCTTGACGTCCTGACTGGTTCAAATATCTACCTGATGAATCTACAGTCAAACACTGCAGTCAATAAGGAACATAATAAATGTGTTGATAGAAGATCAAAGACTCGTTTCAGGACTAGTGACTGTTGCTCAGTAATTATTTCATGTTTGGTTTCACTTCGTTACCAGTAGAAGCCAAACTGCTGGGGCAGTGGTGGCTTAGTGGTTAAGAAAGTGGACTTGGGTCCAGAAGGTTTCAGGTTTGAATCCACCACCTGCCAAGTTCCCACTGACCCACACACTGCCCCCTGCTGACAGTCCAGAAGGTTTCAAAGCAGAGGTCACATTTGGTGGTGTGCAGTGGTGCAGTGGTGCAGTGGTGCGCTGTGTCACACAACTGTGTTCACAGAGTTCAAACCCAACACTGTGGCTCTGACACGGTGAGAGCCGCGGTTTGAAGACAAACCAGATTCCAACACAGAAACCAGAGTGCATTCCATTTTCTTTTAACAAAAGATTCTTGTTGTTTTAAAAGTTGAGGGAGCGTTCGTTGTAGAAGGTGTTAAAAAAACTGAACGTCCTCTAAAGCTCTGCAGAGAAACTACTGTAACTGAGGTATTAGAGGTATAAGAACCTAACCCTGACTACACACCTGACACCATCTTCAGTCGTGCTCGATGGGTGTGTGTGTGTGTGTCTGAGTCAAGTTGATATCCAGGGCTGAATGGGAAAATCGCCTCTTCTTCCTCCTCCGATGCCCAGAGACTAATGGTCTATAATTAAAGCTCAGCCTCAGATGGAAGTGGATCACTGTGTGTGTGTGTGTGTGTGTGTGTGTTCGGCTCCAGCTCCTGATGCACTCACCGTGCACGTCCTTCTGGGCGATGTTCTGTGTCCGGATGAGCGAAGACAGACGCCGGACGTCTCCCTTAAACACACATTCGTGGACCGGAAAGTCCTGCTCGGTTCGGATGATGGGGTTCTTGTTGTTGTCATCTACAACGTCCGGTGTGGACAGTGTGTTGGAGTTGGCGTTGATCTGTGACTGTTGTTGCTGTGTGGACGGAGACTTTAATAACTTGTGATTGCTGAAGATCTTGCTCGCCCTGCTCTTGTTGTTCGTCTTGGAGGTACTGAAGGTCCCGGTCGCCGCCTCCTCCTCCGGCTCCAGTAAATCCTCGTCCTTGCCCGGCCTGTGGTCCTTCCGCAGGGAGCGGATCTTCTCTCCGGTCATTTTCCAAACACTTAGTTAGGAAGCAGAGGGTGTCGTCGAGGACGATGACCCTCCGGGCCAACGGATGCGATCCTCCAGTTGGAGGTGTCCACACACTGACACTTCAAACTCCACCACATGAAAACACTTTTTCCTAACAGCTAGTAATGTGCGCAGGAGATGAGAATACGCCCTGCCTCTGGTTTAACACTTGTTTTTGAAATAAAAACAAACACCGAGCTCTTGTTTTCTTTCAAACACTGTCGCCGTTCCCTGCACGACGTAAGCGGCTCCAGTTTACGACTACGGGGAGGTTCGCCTAATGTCTTCCGCTTCATTGTCTCGCGAGAGTTTATTGAAACTTACTAACGGTCATTGGCGGAACGTGTCACTGGTATATACAGTATATTCGTTTTTAATAATTAAAAGGCAAATAATTAAATGTTTCATTCGAACAAGCTTTAATTTAGAAAATAAATGTATAAAGTGAGGATGTAAACTGTATAATTCCAGTTAAAAAAACGAATTAAACAACAAAATACTGCTGTAATTCAGTGTAATGTTCAATGTGATGTTAATGTTCTGTGCAAACACATAACAGAGAAAGGCGTTGATTTTCGTTCTCACTTTAGTTTGATGTTTCAAAAAGTCTTATTTGAAAACCATGCACTAACCTAATTTAAATGAACTCGACAGTTTGTTATTTTTATGTTCCCTGCGCCGAGTGAAGTTTCCTGTGTATTAACTGCGGTAAGTACTGAAACAACACAGAACTACTGCAGTACCTATAACTGTCCTGAAGGTGCTGTCAGGTGATCGAAGTTTATCTATAGGTTACGGATATTAGCTATTTAGCTATATTAGCTATTTAGCATTAATCCTTCGTTTTCCGGTGTGTTTGTTTGTCTATCCTAAAGCATAGTTATTTATTCTACACATACAGTGGAATTAAAAAGGTCACATATTAATAGAAATACATTTGTGTAAAAGAAAAACTATTCTGTTATTTTATAACGACGCTTTGGTAGAATATCAATAACAGAACAGAAATATCAATATTCACTCACTGAAACTGAGGAAACTCCAGTGACAACTTCATACATTGACTGAAGGGTTATTTTCTCATCACTAATTTTAGGGCGAGGCAGGAACACGGAGTTGGACTGTAGTCAACGTTTCATTGTGTGTCACAACAGAATCAAAGAGCTCGTCTCCCCCTGTCGTTTGAGAACGGACAAGACAGCCACACGTTTCAGAGGTGACTACCACACAAAACAAAACATTTTGAATTAGAAATGTGTCTAATAAAGTATAATTATTGCGTTAGTTTTCATGTTTCATCTTTGTGACTTAAATGCACTCAATTAAAAACAAATGTGTTTTCCCACATTTTATCCGTTATTTAAAACAAACCCAAAAGACTCGTTCGTACATTTTTAACTAAATTACAAATGATTAGACTTAAAACATGACGAAACAAACAGTTAAAACGTATTTCCTCTGACTTCAAATATGGGAAATATTGCATCAGTAACGACACACACTGACTATAGATTACAGCCGGAAAGGAAGAACGCAAACAACGTGGTGAATCACATGGCTTTTACGCCCCTCCGTGATGTCCAATCAGAGGCTTACGTTCCCTTTTGGTCAGTGCTGATTGGTCAAGGCGGGCCAACACGCAGTACGGTTCGATGGTTTCTGCCTTAAATGTTCAGCGGTAATGTATTTGCAGCCTGACTTTACTGCTGCCAACGACCGCTATGGATCCCAAACAGAAACAGGAAGAGCAGGGCGACATTTTCTCCGGTTTTCAAAAGCCATTTAAGTCCTTTGCTACGGACGCCATTCACGTCGGCCAGGAACCGGACCAATGGAAGTCGATGGCTGTAGTTCCTCCTATTTCCCTCTCCACCACCTTTAAGCAGTTTGGACCTGGACAACACGCAGTAAGGAACCACGGGCTGCTCGATTACCGTAACGCTGGGGGTGGACGGAAATGGATTTAGTCAAGAAAAGAAAATAATGCTGTGTCTGGTGTCGTCAAACCATAAATCGGCATTGTTTAATGTATCCAAGTTCAGGAGTGACGTGTACTTTATAAATAGCTGATTAATTATCACCAATTGCAGTATCATAATAACTAGCTCGTACTACCGACAACATTCGCACTACGTCCGTTTGACAAACGAATGGCCTTTGGTTATCGTTCTTTTATACCTAGTACTAATTCACAAAGTGACACCTGCAGTTTTCAGGTCTCTGTCGATTTAAATCAGGTTTTTAAATAATCCACTAATACAAATACAAACATTGACTTTAAACTGTAGTTTGTCAGTTATTACTATATGGTTGGTAAACAGTAATTACCGTATTGTTTTAATAATGTCTCCTAACCAGCTGTGAAACTCATTAACATTTAACTTACTATTAAAGTCCAAAACAAAGGTTTTAACCACACACCTGAGATGTATTTGGTTTGATACTAGTTGTATTTGTTCTACTACTATTACTACTACTTCTAGCATGTGTTTGAGAGTCTTTCTGACAGCGTTCACAGTGTAGACTGCTGGGTGTTCAGAAGTCCAAGGTCTGGCTGATTAAAGAATGACAGAATACTTTTTCTTTTCTTCCCCTCTGCCGTGTTGGGTTAGGGTTAGTCAAACTAGGTCCAGTCTGTGTTAGGAGGAAATGAAGATTTTGTGTTTACTCTCACTTTTATCCCTTAAAGAAAATTTAGATTCACTTCCATTTGTCGTTGTTGATTTTGTCAGCTGTGACTGTGAGAGTCGGGCAGTTAAGTTTGGGAGGCTCTTTGAACTCACACGCCAAGTTAAGAGTAATAACCCGACCTGTCACTCATGCTGACTTTTCACATTCTTGGCCTGATTATCCAGATTATGCAGTCCCTAAGGTTTACTCCACCTGTTTGATCTGAGACTGACCAACTGACCAATCAGACACAAGTTAACTCTTTAAACCTCATGTGTGATGTTAGCTTTAACTTTGGAGAGAGTTTGACAACTGCTGCTGGCCGTGGATATAAAAGAGGATAAACCAGGGAGGAACTGTTCAAGGCTGAGTGATGTCACGTTCCACCCTCAGCAAACAGCCCCCAGTGGTCAAGGCATTAGTCTAAACTGGTTTATGTTAATACCTGTGTGGGTTGGATCGCTCCACTTCAACTTTGAAGTATACCTGTGTTTGTCTGTGAACCTGTTGTACCGTCACATGTAATGCCTCGTTGAACAGCTGTTGGTTAAATTCCCAGTAGACAGTGGTAGTTCTCATAGCACCAAAGACAAACCTGTTTTTGCCAGGGTTTAGCAGTGACATGTTCCTGTCAGGTCACGTTCTTAGCCTCAGGACAAACACAGTGGTAAGGTGTGTTATAGGGTGACGTTGTTGTGTTGTTCAGTACAACAACTGTCTGAGGTCGTGGCTGCGCTAAGATTGTGGATTCAGGATTAATTTAAGAGAAAGTGATGAACTGATCCAGGGCTTCTCCGTTACCCTGATAATCAATACACATGAGATGAGTGAGTAAACGAAGTTGACGTCCTTCACATCACAGCTGATGAGTTGATTAGAAGGTCCAGGAATATACACGCGTCAGTGTTGGAGATCTGTAGCAGTTGCAAACGTGGCCTTAAAATGACACTGTTGTTGTGCAGGGATATGAGTACAGTCGCAGCGGAAACCCCACAAGAAACTGTCTGGAACAGGCGGTGGCAGCGCTGGACGGGGCCAAGTACTGTAAGTGTCCCCCTGCTGGTGAACAGGGAGTTTGGTTCACATTGGAGAGGAGATCAAATTTGCCGTGAACCCAATAAGAAGGATGTGAGCAGGATCTCCTGTGTCTCTTCTCCAGGCATCGCCGTGGCCTCGGGGCTGGCAGCCACGGTCACCCTCACCCACCTGCTGAAAGCAGGCGACGGGATCGTCAGCATGGATGACGTTTACGGAGGTGAGGGTTGAACGTGCAGAGCTGCGTGTCTACTTGACATCACCAGAAAATAGTTGTTGTGTTGTTGTTAAGACATGATTACATTTTTTTATTTTTTATTGCCAGGCACAAACCGTTATTTCCAAAGAATTGCCACAGAATTTGGTTTGAAAGTTTCTTTTGCCGATTGCACAAAACCAGAGCTTCTTAAAGCAGCTCTGAAACCAAACACCAAAGTAAGATCAATGTGATGTTGTTATAATCATTCTATTGTCTGTAGCTGTCAACTGACACTGAGTCCATGTTGTCTGTAGATGGTGTGGCTGGAGACGCCGACCAACCCCATGATGAAGGTGGTGGACATCAAAGCCTGTTCTGAACTGGTGCATGAGCACAACAAAGACATAGTGGTGGTGGTGGACAACACCTTCATGTCTGCCTATTTCCAGGTCAGTGTCTCCCACATCGTTTCATGATCAGTTAATCAGTTATTTATTTTAAACGCTTCCTCAGTTTATATTTCTGTTTAACCTTTTTTTGTTGTTGTAACAGCGCCCCCTGGCTGTAGGAGCTGATGTTTGCATGTACTCAGCGACCAAATACATGAACGGTAGGTTGGAGAAGTTTTTCATTTTTAACAATGTAGATCATTTTCAAAGCCGCTGTTCAAATGATTCACATTTCACATTAAAAACAACAGTGACAGTTGAATTGAATTTAACTAAAGCTTTTAGTGAAGTTGTATGAAACGTGGAAAGTGTTCTGAAAATGTAATCTTATTACTTAACAGATTTAAATTATTATAATGTTTTTAAAACATTCACAAATGTTCAACGTGTTTCTGCTGCTGCTGTTGTACAGGTCACAGTGATGTGGTCATGGGTTTGGTCTCAACCAATCGGGAGGATCTGTACGACCGACTCAAGTTCCTCCAAAACGGTGGGAACAGTTACCTGACAGAACAGTTAACTACACTAGTTAGACTAGTCCTTCCTCTGGGCTACAGCTGTGTTTATCTCATTGGTTTTGTCTTTCCTGTGTTGTTGCGGTGGTTCAGCACTGGGTGGCGTGCCATCGCCGTTTGACTGTTTCTTGGTGAACCGGGGACTAAAGACTCTTCATGTGCGGATGGAGCGGCACTTTAAGAACGCCCTGGCTGCTGCTAAGTTTCTGGAGGCCGACCCCAGGGTGGAGCGTGTCATCTACCCAGGTACTGACACGTCACCGGTGGTGGTGGTGGTGGTGGGGGAGCTGGAGGGGGTGTCTTTGTCTTTACATTGTAACATGTGCTACTGTATGCTGCACCCCCCCCCCCCCCAGGCCTGCCCTCACACCCCCAGTACGAGGTGGTGAAGAGACAGTGCACCGGGTGTCCAGGGATGATCACCTTCTACATCAAGGGGAAGCTGGAACACGCCTCCACGTTCCTCCAGAACCTCAAAGTAGGTTTGGGCTGCAGAGAGTTTCAGTCCAGTACCGTCACCGTCTGAAAAGTTAATTCACTTCAAAAAAGCACTGCGTTACAGTTGATGGAATGACTAACCTGACTTTGTCTCCGACTCATTTCAGATGTTCGCCATAGCCGAGAGTCTTGGAGGTTATGAAAGTTTAGCAGAACACCCGTAGGTTTCCTTTTGATTTGATTCATTTTTGGAGAAGAAATTGTGACTTATTTGTGCTGCCAACTGCACTACTACCCTCTTAACCACACGAGGGCAGCAGAGATCAAGAAGAAACCCTTCAGTTCCTCATGAACTGCTTGGTCACAGGTCTTATTGTTATTGTTGTTATTTTTCATTCCAGAGCCATTATGACCCATGCATCAGTGCCAGAGAAGGAGCGGGCGGAGCTGGGTATCAGTGACACGCTCATTAGACTCTCTGTGGGTCTGGAAGACAAGGAGGACATCATTGAAGACCTGGACCAGGCACTTGGTGCAGCTGTGAGTGTGTGTGGTCATCTTTGTTTCTGACCCGCTGATAATCATCTATCTATACGGTTCAACTTCAGGCCAGCAGGTGGAGACACCGTTGACTGTTTGGCTGCTGGTTGTTTTTATTGAATTCACATCAGAGATCGTGACCACAGGCTCTGAGCTCCAACCTTCATTTTTCCAGCTGGTCTCCATCCTGGTGTTTTGTTCTCCAGGTCAGTCGTGGACGGATGGTGGTGCAGTGGGTGTCATTATGCTGTAAAAACCACCATCTAATTCATCTGGACATGTTATTGCTGTAGTTGTACGTAATTTAGAAAGTTGAAAAAAGCCAAATCCCTCTCCGCCCCCCGGCTCCACGCCCCCCACTTTGGGACCCACTGTCTTGTACTTGTTATTCAGCCTATTTTTTCTGCTTCTCTGTTCCATCTGCCGACCGTCGCAGGATAATGGATGTTAATCAGGTGTTAATGACTGACAGTTGTTAATGACTGACAGTTGTTAATGACTGACAGTTAGTTTACAGGCGAGGCGTCAGTAATTGTTTGCGATGTCTAACAGCTTGGTTTTTTAAGCACTACCTCGTTATCTTTACTGTTGGACGTTAACGTGTCATTTTGATTTTAACTGTTAACATTTCTAGGATCGTTCCTGAAATTCTGTCGTAGCTCAGAAAACCTTTGAACCAATGAACTTAAAAGAAGGTGTTGAAGGTAAAGACATGACAGCTACAGCGTCTTCTAATGAAACACTGTATAATTGTAGTTCACCCTCAGTGAGACAGGACAAACTCCCAACAGTGAATCAACCTGTGGCTCCCGTCTCTGGTACTAAACCTCCGTCCCTCAGTGTGACGTGAACCTCAGATTTGTCTCTGGATCTTCCACCGTGGCAAATGGAAGCAGAATGGAGACAGACGATGTCTGTGGTTTGAAGAACAGACAGGACTGTCGATGGTAACACATTGACACATTTCTGATGAACCAGGATGGTGTGGTTCGGAGACGGCAGTTACATTTATGGTCTTCTTCTTCTTCATTCAGCTCTGGTTCTTATTTGATCACTGGCTGAGTAGGAACACTGGAGACTTCGGGAATATTTCATGTTGTTGAAATGTTTCATCCAGGACACGCCTTTCACTTTTCACTTCTTAAAATGTAACGTCATCTTTTTTTGAGTCTTACTGCTCTCACATTGGTAGATTCTCTGATTCCTCGTTTGAACTGGTGAAGTTGAAACCACACGTCCGTCTGCTGATGAGATCCAACTGACTTTTCATCTTTTCTTCTTTGTCTTCCAATAGCATCCGAAGAAGAACTGAAAGGACCTTGTTGTCCTCACTGAGGATCACAGAACCCCAGGAGACCTGAAGTCCTCATCCATCACAGATCATCACTGGCTGCACATACACGCTTCTTTTAAAATGACGTTTCTTTATGACTTTTTTTTTTTTTTTTTTTTTTTTTACACTCACTTTTTTTACACAGTCTGAAATCTGAGCCTATTTAGTTGAACACAACACTGATATACTTGCTGGGATTCAAGAAAGTGTCTCTCTTTTTGTAGGTTTTATAGTCATCTGCTGCCACCTAGTGAAAGTATTTAAGTGAAATTAGATCATTCTTTTGGTATGTTTTTTTTTTTTAAATAGAGAAAATAATGGAATCTTTTTTATGTTATGATTGTTTTGCATGGTTTGGTTTTTTTATGTTATTTGATTTAAAATTGTCTGAAATAAAGCTTCTTAAAATGTACCTTTGACATGGATGTGGTTTTTATGAGGAATAATAATTCATTTTTATAATAGTAATGTCAGGTCTGGTGTTTGTGGACTGTGTTACCTTAACACAGTAACAGCCGCCCCCGCCCCCCCCTTCCCTGTTACATATATACAGATAACAGGAGGCAGCAGCAGTAACAGCAGTAACAGCAGCAGCAGTAACAGCAGCAGCAGTAACAGCAGTAACAGTAACAATAGCTCCACGGTGAACGTAAACACATCACCGTCATGACCAGTTCAGACTGTTTGTTGTCAACCTTCACGACACTAACGGTGTTGTACGTCCGCTCCGATGAATCACTGCCTTAGTTTGAACCTCACGCTGCTCTTCAACGTCGTATCAAAGACTCATATTTACCCTCCTGTTTGTCCCCGTGTCTTTGACCCCACGTGCACTGGTGGTGCTCCAGTTACCAGCTGTGACCCCCGACCGTACCAGTGGTATCAATGAACGCTAACTGATTTACTCTGGGCGTGGCATATAATTCAGGATGAAAGGCCAACGGAGCCACAACATGACACGGAGTCTGTCTGTAGAAAAAACACTCTAGATTCAGACGTCACCGTTCACCAAACAACGAAGAGACTGTTTTAACCTCAGAATAACCACAATCAAACTCTATTTGTACAACAGACAACAGTGTCAGGAACTGTTTCAACAGAAAACAGACAACAGTGTCAGGAACTGTTTCCACAGACAACAGAGTCAGGAACTGTTTCAACCGACAACAGTGTCAGAAACTGTTTCAACAGACAACAGACAAGAGTGTCAGGAACTGTTTCAACGGAAAACAGTGTCAGGAACTGTTTCAACAGAAAACAGACAACAGTGTCAGGCACTGTTTCAACAGACAACAGTGTCAGGAACTCTTTCAACAGACAACAGACAAGAGTGTCAGGAACTGTTTCAACAGAAAACAGACAACAGTGTCAGGCACTGTTTCAACAGACAACAGACAACAGTGTCAGGAACTGCTTCAACAGACAACAGTGTCAGGAACTGTTTCAACGGAAAACAGTGTCAGGAACTGTTTCAACGGAAAACAGTGTCAGGAACTGTTTCAACGGAAAACAGTGTCAGGAACTGTTTCCACAGACAACAGAGTCAGGAACTGTTTCAACCGACAACAGTGTCAGAAACTCTTTCAACAGACAACAGACAACAGACAACAGTGTCACGAACTGTTTCAACAGACAACAGACAAGAGTGTCAGGAACTGTTTCAACAGAAAACAGACAACAGTGTCAGGAACTGTTTCAACAGAAAACAGACAACAGTGTCAGGCACTGTTTCAACAGACAACAGTGTCAGGAACTGTTTCAACGGAAAACAGTGTCAGGAACTGTTTCCACAGACAACAGAGTCAGGAACTGTTTCAACCGACAACAGTGTCAGAAACTCTTTCAACAGACAACAGACAAGAGTGTCAGGAACTGTTTCAACGGAAAACAGTGTCAGGAACTGTTTCAACCGACAACAGTGTCAGAAACTGTTTCAACAGACAACAGACAAGAGTGTCAGGAACTGTTTCAACGGAAAACAGTGTCAGGAACTGTTCCAACAGACAACAGTGTCAGGAACTGCTTCAACAGACAACAGTGTCAGGGACTGTTTACAGCTCTAACAGGTGGTGGTCATCTGGTGGTCTGGTCATCTGGTGGTGTGGTCAGGTGGTGGTCTGGTCAGGTGGTCATCGTGTGTCAGTTGAAGGGTTAGTTTGTGTCGTTTGTGATGCCCATAAATCCCTCTCTCTGTTGAACCCTTTCCCACTCGTCTCCTGGGGACATCTGTATATTTAATAGTGTCCTTTAGTGTCTTCTCCTCTCATTCTAATAACAATTCAAGGCAAATTAAATTTGGGATCAATACGGCAAATTGCCTCATACTTTTGTGCTTAGCACAAAAAGGTTACTGGCAGAGACCGTATTGATTTTCAACTTTTTTTTGAAACTCTCATTTTGCTTCTGTTGAGTGGATTATTTAATCCACTTACCTTCAGCCATTTTATGTTAAAATAGTCACAGACTAATGGAACTTAAGGACATGGAAATTCCACTCACAGAAGATGAAACTTGTTTTAACAAAAGACAAATTGAATAACAATATCTAAGTGTTTTTTAAGCAGGGTGGGGTCACTAAAGGTCAAATAAATGGGTCACAGATGGATTTGATGCATCAGAGAAAAGTAAACTCCTCAGAAACAGGTTAAAGTTTTCTTACCTTAGGGTGATTGATTCTGGCTCCTCCTAGGGGCGGGGTGCGGTATTTTTCTCCTTTGGATTGAACTTTGTTCACATTTTTCCCTCCAAACAAATCCTCAGGTGACGGATTATCACGGTTGGATTCTGCCAATTAGCTGATGTCGTTCACCTGGACGGGAAGAAAAAAAAAACCTCAGTGGATTTTCTCAAAAAACTTGAAAGGACAATTCCAAGTGCCCTGACGAATAGAAGCGCATAAAAAGAAATACTCCTTCCATGTATCCCAGAATTCCTGGCAGCGGCCCTGGGTGCTGTGATTCAGTGTGTCCCTCAGACCAGTCCTCGTCCTTCTGGACTCCTGAACCCATTACCTTTGGGACCAGTTTATTGTCAAATGTTCCGTGAACTGAGCTTTATTGTCCGACTACATTACTGTGTTGATGTTAATGAGAGGGCAAATAAAGCTGCCTCTGTGGCCGTGTTCAGTTCAAAGACACCCAGACAAAAGGTGAAACTATTCACCTGAGACCATCCTTACAGGTATGCTGCCCCCTAGAGGCTAAATACCAGAATTTCCCAGTAGTCAGTCAGAACTCTTGGATGAAGAGCTGAAACTTCTTCTGAAAAAAACCTCCTTGATGGAACTATTTTTGGATCGGTTCCTTAAAGGGCCACAACAGTTACCATGACAATAACTAGTATCATGGCTTATGATTGGACAGATCCTAGTGTGTGTGTTTATATATTGAATGTTACAACTGCCAACATGGACTGAGAGGGAAACATCACAGCAGACCACGTTATTAGGTTAGCACCAACCAAAGACCGACGCTGTTGTTGTTGTTGCTAACCTTTAGACTATTGATCTTTCTGTCTGGGGCCTTGACCCAAGTGGTGGTCAACAGCAACAACAACAACAGCAACATGGCTCAGACAACAATGACACATTTCTACTAGTACTGAACTGAACTTCTCCACAGACCCAGGAAACCTCATCACCTTTGGATCAGAGCCCGGTCCATAGACTGTGATGATGACGTCACATCATCATGTCATTGGTTCTAATCCAGTTTGTGGTTCACAGTGAACATGTAGCATCAGTCTGACAACAGCAGGGTTCTGGGAACAATTCCTGACTTGGTGGTTCATATGCACCCACCTGCTGGTCATCAGGACTAGAATGGACCAAGGTTCAATTACCGCTGTCTGCAGGTTATCCCCCAGCCACTAGGTGGTGTCTGTTTGTAACATAAATCAGACTTTAAATATAAACTAGACTTAATGGTTTTTACCAGAGGTGAAACCAGCACATTGCTCCAGATTTTTTTTTGTAATAATGCCGATGGTCACAGCTGATGAGAAACGTCGGTCAGATTCTCCCTCCGACCACAGAGCTGAAGAGCTGAGGAACACAATCAGTGCTGTACTGAAACCCAGAGAGCTGTTGTCAGTGTTGGGAGAGAGAAGTCGATGTAGCTCACCTACCCACAACCCCTGGGGGGGGGGGGGGTCTAATAATTAATGCCTCAACCTCCTCATCCCTGTAGCTACAGAAACATGTTCATTTATACACGTTAGCCCATGAGAAAAGAAGAACATGAATCCAATAATCTGACAATGACATCAATGATTTTATGGCTGCTACCGTGGGAGTCCAACCCCCACACACCCCCCTACAAAAAAAAAAGCTTTGAATTAATGCTTTCAAACAACTGAAAACCTTTAGGACTAAAAGGAGGACGAGTGTAACAGGACAATTCATTCAGACGGCCCACTGCTCCACACCGAGGACTGAAAACTCATTTAAATGCAATTTACAAATGAACGGATGAAGAACATCTGCTTTTCAAGATGGCTGACGACCAAGTGAGGGCCGTACGTGATCCTGAGGGAGTCGTACTACAATCACTCAAGTGTTTGTTTGTTTTTCTTCTTTTTCTTTTCACCACGGAGCGAGAATCAAAATCACCACATGTCAGACTGTCATCTACAGGAGCGCCAACAGATGGAGCAGGAAACTGCCTCCAGTCGGGACCCCCCATGAGAGAGGACAGGGCCAGCACAGGATGATCTGATTGGTAACTCCTGTTCTGGGGAGGGACTCGTCAGCGTTAACATGGAGGAGGTGGATGTGGGAGGGAGGGAGGGAGGGAGCCCCCCCCCCCTTCCTCCTCCTCCTCACCCTGTCGAGGTGCGTTATCTTATCAATTATTTACTCTCCTGGGGGCCTGGTGTTCTGGAGAAAGATCAGAAGAGGTGACCCAAACCCTCTACCCCCCCCTCCCCCCCAGTGGCAAACTGGTAAAGTCCAGAGGTGGCAGTAACAACTGACAGTCTGTAGCTGACGTCAAAAACAAGTCAGAAGAAGGAGGGGCGGGATCAGCTGAGAGCTGAGGCTCACAGGACAACTGTCGGTTTCACTAACCTACTACTAACTTAACACACGATTCATTAATGTGTAAAAAAGAAAAGAAAAAACTGGTGAAATAAATCTCCAGAGATAACAGGTAGAGAGCTCCGAGAGCTGACGACTTTCACTTCATCATCTGAGTCAAAACCTCGTCCTGTCGACTCTGTTGGACTGAAGGCTCCGTGGCTTCTCCACATTTCCTGCCTTGGTGAGTGCCTTCTTCAAATCACAGGATGTTTCATCAGTACGAAGCCTTGGGTGTTGGATTATCAAAGAATGTCTTGTTCTGTTTGAGAAATAAAAATCAAAGAGTGGCATGAACTTTACCAAAGAGACACGTTCTAATCTTCTGGGTAATAGTGATATAAAAAGACAAAAAGAATGGGAACATTTAGATGTTCAAACACAGAGGTCTCATCATGTGACTCCCTCCAAACAACTTCGTCAGTCAGAAATAGTTTCATCCCCAGAAGCAAATGAGTCGTGTCCTAAAAAAAACTAATCACCACGAGATCCTGACCTGAACCTCAACAGCTGAACTGGGATCTGATTCAGACCAGATCTGTTTAATCTTTGACAAAACAAATATATGATTTGATCATTTCCTGCTGCCTCTGTCAAACTAAAACAATAATAAAGAACCGACTGCAGTAAATCTGAAATATAAAGAATGTTTAAGTCAAAGCAGGAAGTTCAGGCTGTAAACACTGAACATGTAGTTCTTCATCTTTGCACATCTTTTTTACATTCTTGTCGTATAGTCTGCTGTAACGACAGCCAATAGGATCACAGTTTAACTTCAGCTCCACACGTCTCGACACTGAGTTTTGTTCTGTTGATTTCCAAACAGTTTAAATGTTCCTGGTTGGACAGAATCCTGCTGTCCTCCTCCTCCTCCTACTTAATCTGCTCACGTCAACAGTAAAAAAAACCCAAACAAACTTGTCATGATTTATAACAGCCAATCAGAATACTGGATGATTTAAGCAAAGAATTATTTTATACAAAAACACAACAAAGGCCTCACAGATACTGATCCAAACTACTAATACATTTTTACATACTATATCTATATACCTATCTATATCTATAGATCTATATCTATCTATACAAACTACTAATACATTTTTACATACTACATCTATATACCTATCTATATCTATCTATACCCAGTCGTTTAACAGTGTTAAATGTTCTCACTAAACATTAAACAAAGCCAACAGGTCAGTTGAGGTCACTGCAGTTGGACATCGTTTACTTCCGATGTTGGTTTTTAGAAGACGGACTAGAACTAGATCGGACAATGAAGAGTTCACGACTTTTCTCCAACGTCTCCTGAAACATACGTATATGAGAAAAGTCAAATACTCTGTTAAAGAAGATGGATCGTCCAGCCTGCACTGAGCGCTGAGTCGGCGAACATGGGTCTGATGAACCGGACCTTCAGGTCAGGTTTGAGTTATAAGATTCTTTATTGCTGTTGAATCTGTTGTTTCAGCTGCTGCAGCTGCAGATGGTCCTCTAGAACCTGACAGCAGCGTCCCCCCCAGCCCCGCCCCCTGGAGGATAAATCATGTTAACCCAGTCCTAGACTGTGAGATCGGATTATGATTGATTTATCCTGACAGAAGTCGAGGCTAACAGAAGGCTAACCTTCGTACCACTGAGATTCTCTGAGCTGAGTTCATTTGACGCAGTGAGAGTCTGAGTCAAGAATGAACCGTGATTGATCGTGTTAATCTGATCACTGCACCGATCTCCCTCTGTGGATCAATGGGCGGAGAATTGATTGGCAAGAATGGAAGACACACACACATTTATGAGACAAACATGAGCTCCAGGGCTCACACTAACACATGATAAATTTCCCACTGGACTAAATAATAAATGTGTCATGTGATGCAGTGCCCACATTAACCTGTTGACTTCTGAACATCTTAATCAATTCCTGTTGCACAAAGAGATATTTACTGCATGGAGCCTAACCATTAAAAACACACCAGTTGACTGAGCCACCAGGGGGCGTGGAGCACAGGAAACGTACTCTTCCATCAGGACTTAAACTGGTTACATGAGAAAGGGTTAATCAACCAGCCGTTCATTCTTGGACTTTGATTTGGTTTTTAAAGGTCTAGTGCACAGATTCACACACTCTCTGTTCATGAAACTGTCCCTGGTCTCAGGTCAGGACCTGGACCTGTCAGGTACAGTCCAGAATATGTCCAAATAAGGGCTGTTCTGGTTTGGAAAAAAAAAACAAAAGACAAAAGCTGGCTTTGGTTCAAGGCTCCAGATTCAGAACACAGAGTTGGCTGATGTTACTGTAGTTTTCACCTTGGATTAAAAAAAAAAGAAACTCTTCAGTTTTTCCATTAATGTTTGACGTTTGGTTTTAATTCTAAATCCAATTTAACTGCAGTAAAAATATGCAGTTGTACAGTCAGTGTTTGTTCGGCTGTGTTCCAGTCCTACAGTCACACAGTCCTACAGTCACACAGTCCTACAGTCACACAGTCCTACAGTTCTAACTTTTTTCAAACTTTACTTTTTTCAAACTTTAAATTCCGGTGCTTTAATCAAAGGTTGTCCATGAAAAAGATAAGAAAAAATATATACTTTAGGCCAAAACTTTAGTTATCGAATACTTTTTTCTACTTACTCCCATCTTATTTTTAAAAACCATAGTCAGCCTTACCTTTACTTCTAGCTGAAGTCCGTGGTTGTGTCTCTCGGTTTCCCCTCACCTTAACATCGTCGAGGCTAATGTTTAGTCTCCGTTGTTCATCCGATGACAAATCGATCCTTGAATTTCCAGAAGTTTCTAAATAAATCTGTCTTTGAATGTTCGTGTCTGATCTTCCATGTCTGCTGAGGCTTCTTTGTAAATGTTTCAGGTCACAGTATTCCGAGTTCGTCCAGACGTTATCACACGACGACAATAAAAGACAAGGACAGCAGTAATGGCGGTTTCTGACAGGACAGACACACAGACAGTCTCTTCGTTTGTACCTCTACATTTAAAAAGAACGACTCTTCTGTCCCGTAGTTTGAAGCTAACCTGTTAGCTCCGGCGTTAGCTTCACTTAATTATCACCTGCTGTTTGGACCGGAAGTTATCACACGACGACAATAAAAGACAAGGACAGCAGTAATGGCGGTTTCTGACAGGACAGACACACAGACAGTCTCTTCGTTTGTACCTCTACATTTAAAAACAACGACTCTTCTGTCCCGTAGTTTGAAGCTAACCTTTTAGCTCCGGCGTCCAGACGTTATCACACGACGACAATAAAAGACAAGGACAGCAGTAATGGCTGTTTCTGACCGGACAGACACACAGACAGTCTCTTCGTTTGTACCTCTACATTTAAAAAGAACGACTCTTCTGTCCCGTAGTTTGAAGCTAACCTTTTAGCTCCGGCGTTAGCTTCACTTATCAACTTCCGTTTGGACCGGAAGTCCCGTTTGGAAAAATGTTTCCGTCTTTAAACACAATCCATAGTCAGTCTGATCAGACGCAGAATAAAACCCGCTGTTCTTCACCGACTACTGCCTCGAGTTTGGCGCTGACTTTTAATTGGTCGTTGAAGCCAGTTGGAGAGAACTGTCAGTTCACATACGACGCCTTGAGGTGAGGCGTAGTACTGCCTGCTTTCTCTGCTGACGTTTCTCTGCTCTTTCTAGTCCGATCAGCAGGAACAATTCTCTCCCACAGACATTACAGACATTACAGACATGACACAGACTGTAGAGAGTCACGATGTTGAACTAATATGTCTGTAAAGTTCATATTGATGATATGATCTGAGGAACAGAAACGGACCCGCGTCATGTGACCCAGTTTGATTGGATCGTCAGTCAGAGTCACAGCCGCTGCTTCACCCGGGATTTCTGCTCTGTATTTGACCGCGAAATACTCGAATTCGGCGATTTTTAATTAATAAAAAGTCAAAAATGTGTCGAGTCAAACTGAAAATCCATCTTTAATCAGTGGAAAATATCAATATTTATTTTATGTGTTCGTTTCTTTTTTTCATGATGGCAGCTGAGTCACTGCCTCCTCTGACGTCACTGATTATATATATAAGATTAAACTACTGCGATTGTTGTGACGTCATAACCGAACCTCCATACTGTGTATATGTATATGCGTAACTACAGCACAGTTACACAGGATCAACACGTGACTGTTAGTGTAAACAGCTGTTCTTCAGAATGTTTTAGACACAAACCAAACCTCAGCTGTGACTGAACAGTGACGTCATTTACAGTGTTTCTGCTCAGTCACTGGAAGTGAACTGTTCTTCATCTAATGGAGCGTTAATACAGCAGGAACAGAACCATCTGTTTTAACCTGTGAAGCTGAGGCTCCACTGACTGACTGACTGGCTGACTGGCTGACTGGCTGACTGGCTGACTGGCTGACTGGCTGACTCACTGACTGACTGACTGACTGGCTGGCTGGCTGACTGGCTGACTGACTGACTGACTGGCTGACTGGCTGGCTGGCTGACTGGCTGACTGACTGGCTGACTGGCTGACTGGCTGGCTGGCTGACTGGCTGACTGACTGGCTGGCTGACTGACTGACTGACTGACTGACTGGCTGACTGGCTGGCTGGCTGACTGGCTGACTGACTGACTGACTGGCTCTGTGCAGTGAACAGTAAAAAGTCCAAGGTTCTGCTCATGGCTGATTTGTTTAAGCAGGAGCCGTGGTTTCCTGGTGCCTCAGTGGCTCCACCTGTTGTTCAGTGGGAGAAGAACACTGTTTCACACTCACTACAGTCAGGGTTGATTATGGATCTGCTGCCTGAGGAGCAGTTGGTGAAGTTCACAGTCTACACACGGCGCCGAGACATTTCTGACCTTTGACTGAGTTACTGTAAACTGAGACACAAAATGAGATTCTAGAAGATCAGGAGTGGAAAAGATTTTTATACTGTTTATTTGGAGCCGTCGTGGTGTTGGACCTTCATATGTTTCCTCGTCTCCAAATTCAAAATGTCCTCCAAATCACATGAACTAATATTTAGTGTCCCGTGGTCTCACTGTTTATTTATTTTCTTCTTATTTATTCATGCTCCGTGGACTGGCTTGGTATTGATTTGTACGTTCATGTAACTACGGTGACAAGTGTGACGTGACTGCAGGGGCCGCGGTGAACCACCAGCGCTAACGCTAACTCGATCACCACAGCTACTCAGAGCCAGCCGTCTGTTCTGATGTCAAACTCCTGTCGTCGTTTCCCTCTGAACTCTTTTATTACAACAGCCAGCGTACAGTTTCTAAACCAACAACGCTGATCCATTTACAACGCTACCTGCTCCGTTGAAAGATCTCTGGGTTGAACTTTGCCCTTCAGGCCGTTGTTGCCGGGGCAGTCGGAGTTGCTAAGCGGAGCTCAGGTCCACAGAGAACATCCTTCGGTGATGAAAGGCGTAGAATCATGGTGCTGTGATGATGGTAACCTCGTTTCAGTAAACACCGTCACAGCTCGCTGCTCTGTCAGATGTTTCTGGGCGCTGCTTCAGTTCCCTGTACATCATGAGTCAGAAGCTGCTGCAGGATCTGCAGATACAAAACTCTATAAGAAGAACAGCATGAACTGCAGTTACCGTGAACTGAATGTGGGGCCGAGGCTCTCCCAGACTGACTGACTGACTGACTGACTGGCTGACTGACTGGCTGACTGACTGACTGACTGACTGACTGACTGACTGACTGACTGACTGACTGACTGACTGACTGACTGACTGACTGACTGACTGACTGACTGACTGACTGACTGACTGACTGACTGACTGACTGACTGACTGACTGACTGACTGACTGACTGACTGACTGACTGACTGACTGACTGACTGACTGACTGACTGACTGACTGACTGACTGGCTGACTGACTGGCTGACTGACTGACTGACTGACTGGCTCTGTGCAGTGAACAGTAAAAAGTCCAAGGTTCTGCTCATGGCTGATTTGTTTAAGCAGGAGCCGTGGTTTCCTGGTGCCTCAGTGGCTCCACCTGTTGTTCAGTGGGAGAAGAACACTGTTTCACACTCACTACAGTCAGGGTTGATTATGGATCTGCTGCCTGAGGAGCAGTTGGTGAAGTTCACAGTCTACACACGGCGCCGAGACATTTCTGACCTTTGACTGAGTTACTGTAAACTGAGACACAAAATGAGATTCTAGAAGATCAGGAGTGGAAAAGATTTTTATACTGTTTATTTGGAGCCGTCGTGGTGTTGGACCTTCATATGTTTCCTCGTCTCCAAATTCAAAATGTCCTCCAAATCACATGAACTAATATTTAGTGTCCCGTGGTCTCACTGTTTATTTATTTTCTTCTTATTTATTCATGCTCCGTGGACTGGCTTGGTATTGATTTGTACGTTCATGTAACTACGGTGACAAGTGTGACGTGACTGCAGGGGCCGCGGTGAACCACCAGCGCTAACGCTAACTCGATCACCACAGCTGCTCAGAGCCAGCCGTCTGTTCTGATGTCAAACTCCTGTCGTCGTTTCCCTCTGAACTCTTTTATTACAACAGCCAGCGTACAGTTTCTAAACCAACAACGCTGATCCATTTACAACGCTACCTGCTCCGTTGAAAGATCTCTGGGTTGAACTTTGCCCTTCAGGCCGTTGTTGCCGGGGCAGTCGGAGTTGCTAAGCGGAGCTCAGGTCCACAGAGAACATCCTTCGGTGATGAAAGGCGTAGAATCATGGTGCTGTGATGATGGTAACCTCGTTTCAGTAAACACCGTCACAGCTCGCTGCTCTGTCAGATGTTTCTGGGCGCTGCTTCAGTTCCCTGTACATCATGAGTCAGAAGCTGCTGCAGGATCTGCAGATACAAAACTCTATAAGAAGAACAGCATGAACTGCAGTTACCGTGAACTGAATGTGCGGCCGAGGCTCTCCCAGAGATGGAGGGTGAGTTATGGAGCAGACTGTCTATAAGGTATGAGGTGTTGTTCAGAGGACTTCTGTCCAGTAAAAGGTCTGGACTCATTAAACCCACCAAGCTCTGACCTGGACCATCTGCTCAGACCCAGAATAGACAAGTGTCCTTCATGGAACCACGTACCACTGTCACCGTGGGAACAGGAAGGTCCGCTGAGCCCCGGTCCATTAGATCAGCTCCATTATCCATGTGTTTGGACAGAGACTGAATGACTAATGTTTCAGAGCAGTTCAGACCAGCGGTGTCTGGTTCAGACATGTTTAAATATGGAGCAAAAAAAAAAAGAAGAGATAATGAATGAAACCAGATACCAAGAACAGAACCACTGAGCCACCGCTCTGCCGCAGCCAGGTTAACATTCTTAGTAACTGGAGTAAAAGATTCAGCCAACATCAGCTGCAGCTGCTGTCACGCTGGTGTTTACAGTCAGTGTCAGTGCTGCTGTAGATGAACCACAGACCGACTGACCACAAATGTTTATTCTTCAAACTTCTGTTGATCTTTGAGTTTTTTTTACTGTTTTAAATGTTTCCTTTCTTGGGATTCTTTCTGATTCCCATCAGGCCTTTCTGCTCAAACCAGTGACCTGTGGTCAGGAAGATGATCTCTGTCTTTACAGACCACGTCTGTGGTTGTACAGGACAGACAGATCAGCAGGTCTTTAAAGACCCACTCTGGTTTTCTTCTGTTCTAATCCCTGGTTTTAGGGTTAGATGATGATGATGATGAAGTTAAACAATTTAACTTATTTATTCACTACATGAACCGAGTTACTGGGCTTCATCAAAGATCCTGAACTAAATATTAAAATAATAGTAATAATAATAATAATTGTTCTGTATTTATTTGGACGGTCATTTATTTCCTGTTTCTACGGTCGGTTCTGAACAGTTTCTTCTAAGCTAAGCTAAGCTAAGTTGAGCTAGTCTGGACGGAGCTTTCCACTGCAGCTGCGTTTACGTTGTGTCGGTGGAAAAGGAGCTGTCCAAGGTGCTGACCCTGGGTTTGCCACAGAGAAACTAACCTATGGGCACTGACCTTGTGGAGTTCAATGGTCACATGTTCATATGTGCTGTATATAGACAAACACATTTCTGATCCCAAACAGAAATGAACCTCAGGATCCACGGACACGGCTGGACACGGCTGGACACGGCTGGACCACCGTGAAACTACAGTCAGGTTGACCACTGTGTGTCTCTGCCACTTAAAGAAGACTGCCCCCTGTTGACATGATGTAGAAGTCCATTACTTGTAGATTGTTTTCTTTTTTACATTTGGCTCTAGGTATTTATTCAGATATACTTTTTTTTTTTCCAGAAACACGTGCGGCCGTCTGAGATTCCAGTCACGACTGAAGCCGTGTTTCTGTTTGAGCTGCGTTCTTTGACCCTGAGCCCTGGATGTTAAACCCTGTCCACGACTGTCAACACATCTACACACCTCTGTTTTTGCTGTAGTCTCAGACAACAGTCAGAGGCTGCAGCACTGAAGAGGAAGAATAAACCAAAACACCAGCGTTCCAGTCTGAAGCCAAGAAACGCTTTAATTTATTACTTTTCTCAGCTGCAGTTCATCTCTGAACGAAATATTACACCGTTAAAAAAACATCCAAAAAAGACAACCTGCTGAGGTGTTGTGTTTGTTCAGCAGTGAAAAGTTCCTGGAATCCTCGTCCCTTTTTATTGATGTCTCTACGACGGCTGCAGCTGCTCCTCCGTGATGATGGACAGGACGGAGAGAAGGTGAAGCACAGGGACTACAGTCAGGCTCCGTCTCTGTCATATATATACATATATATATATATATATATACATACATACATATATATGCATATATATATATATATTTCAGCTCAGCTGAAAACGGTCTGTTTCTAGAGTCAGTCAGCCTTGGATGTTGTTGTTGTTGTTGTTTACATTGACTCAGACAACGATGTGATAACTCACCGTTCTATTGCTTTTCTTTTATGCATGTGTGAGATTGACCTAAAATCAATGAACATACCAATGTTCACTGGAGGGTCAAAGGTCAGGTTCTGGATCCAATTGAGGAGAATAAATTAGAATTTTATTTCTGTCATTTCTGCTACATCTACATGTCCCACCATGAACCATAAAGACGACGTTTGTTCTTCAGTGTCAGGGATGAAGGGTTAAACACAGAGACCAACAGAACTGAAGGTTTCCTCCAAGACAAAAAGAACAAACGGTTCTGGAATTAGAACGCCAACTGCAGTTGAAGTAGCAGTTGAAGCTAGTTCCTGTTAGCTCTAGACTGTCCAACAAATGATAATGATCCTGATGACTGAGTCTGTTCTTCACACATGTCGACTTTGTTATGACCAAAATGATTAAATGTTGTTCTCCTCACACGTTGATAAAACCAGAGACCAAAGACTTGGACCAATACACTGCAGTCTTTGTCCTTTCCTGTTTTTAGACTTTCAAATTCATGAAGTATGTGCGTCTGACCTCGTGTGACCTTGTTTAGACCATGACTTGTCTCTCTGGAACTGTGGGGGTTTGATTTGTCTCGATAATTAACCCAAGATTACAGTCTGACTTACTGTAAAAACAGTCACAGAGAGAAAGTGAAAGAGAACAAGAAAAGTCTGTTTGGACAAATGGTTTTTATCTGGTGTTAACAAGGAGGTCTGTGTGTGTGTGTGTGTGTGTGTGTGTGGACTCAACAGATCAACAGATTAAAATAACAGACGGGCCAAGTCAGACGGTTCACCTCTTCATCCAACCGTCTTCTTCAGTCGGATGAAGAGAACGTCTTAGGGTTGGTAGTTAGGGTTGGTAGTTAGGGATAGTAGTTAGGGTTGGGTAGTTAGGGTTGGTAGTGGGTTGGTAGTTAGGGTTGGTAGTTAGAGTTGGTAGTTAGGGTTGGTAGTTAGGGTTGGTAGTTAGAGTTGGTAGTTAGGATTGGTAGTTAGGATTGGTAGTTTGGGATAGTAGTTAGGGGTGGTAGTTTGGGATAGTAGTTAGGGGTGGTAGTTTGGGATAGTAGTTAGGGGTGGTAGTTTGGGATAGTAGTTAGGGGTGGTAGTTTGGGATAGTAGTTAGGGGTGGTAGTTTGGGATAGTAGTTAGGGGTGGTAGTTTGGGATAGTAGTTAGGGGTGGTAGTTTGGGATAGTAGTTAGGGTTGGTAGTAGTTGTCCTCCTAGTGTCACTTCATCCTACAGTTTTCAGCTCCACATCCATGGTAATACACATGTGTGACCACAGGAGGCAGCAGCTCCAAACCAAACTGCAGACACAGTTTCAGCTCTGTGGCTCAGCGGGTACGGTCATCAGGTTAGATTCCCTCTCGATCCGTCACCGTCGTGATCCTGTCCCCGCACTCCCTTTTCAGCGACAGTGTAATTGAATAGAGTCAAGATCTATGAGAGCGTTTGTCTCCACTCGGCCGCTGTCCAAGTCGGACGTTTTATTAGGTTTTCTCTCTTTGATGAATTTAAGTCTGAAAGACAAATCTTCATCTCCAGAAGTGAGAGATTTAGGTGATGAAGATGAAGATGATGATGATGAAGATGATGATGATGATGAAGATGATGAAGATGATGATGAAGATGATGATGAAGATGATGATGAAGATGATGATGAAGATGATGAAGATCTAATGTCTAACACGACTAAACTGCCCTACAGTAACTGACAGGATGATCACTGACCCCGTCGTCTAATTAACCCCTCGTTGTCGTGGTTTATTGAGCAGCGTCGTGGCCTCTGGCGGTCGTTTCACTGATAAAGACTTTGTTTGGACTTCTGAACCTGACGCTGCGCTGAGTAAGAAGAGGACAGGAAGTGTCCGCTGTGATTCACTGTGATTCACTGTGATTCACTGCTGGACAGAGCAGAGTTGTGGTTCTGACCCGGTGGAGGTTCTTCATCTGCTCCCACAGTTTCAGCTCTATTGGAAAAGCCATCAGTTGTGGGAGAGTGAACGACACCTGGAGGAGAGTCAGTTCATGATGTGAACCAAACAACTGCAGCAGCTGTGATTGGTCACCTACGGGTTAGAGTTAGGGCCACGTCTGATAGTATGATTGACAGCTGGACCAACCAATAAGAACGTGTAAATCTTACCCAGCAGCCACTGCTGCAGTAGCTGCTCTCTCTCTCTCTCTCCCTCTCTCTCTCTCTCCCTCTCTCTCTCTTTATTGACTAAATCACAAATCTCAATCACATCCTAATGAGACAAACAGAAACTACAGACTGGAAGTGGAACTGGTGATTAAAAACTAATGTCCAACCTTTTTAAATAAAGATTGACTTCTAGAATAAACAGAAGCACTAATGGTTTATAATATATTTATATTTCCATCAGCTCTGATAAATGTCCTAAATGTTCAGTGGACACAGACATTTGTCCAACAGCAAGTATATTTAAAAAGAGAGTGCAGTACACATGCAGTACTGCAGGTACGTGGATGAATTCACTGACATTATATTGAAGGCAGTTACATGGCAACAACACATGTACGGACACGTACCATAAAGGAGGCCCTGCCCCTGATGTTGGTTTTCACACACGTCCTCGTCATCGTTTCACTTCATCAACTCATCAGTCACCGTTTCTCTGGGAAACTTCGACTGTGTCTAAGAGCCGACGAGGACTGAGGTATTTCTACAGGTAAATTCTCACAGTATTTCTACAGGTAAATACTCACAGTATTTCTACTCTTCTTCACCAACAGTCTTCTGATCCAGATGAACAGCTCCGTCCATTTCTTTCCTCACACCTTAAAGATCTGCTTCATCGTGGAAATGCAAATATAGTTGATGAGATTATTGACCTCAGAGCACGGAGTTAAAACCATCCATCAGTCAGAGTCAAGTGACTGATTATCAAAGAGTTGGAGCCAGTCGTGTAAAGGAGGAGGAGGAGGTGCTGCAACAACAGCAACAGCAACAGCAACAGCAACAGCAACAGCAACAACAAAAAAAACAACAAGAACAACGACAACAACAACAACAACAACAAGATCAACAAGAACAACAGCGACAACAAAAAAACAACAACAACAACAACAACAGCAACAACAAAAACAACAACAACAACAACAACAACAAAAACAACAACGACAACGACAACGACAACAACAACAACAACAACAAGATCAACAAGAACAACAGCGACAACAAAAAAACAACAACAACAACAACAACAACAAGATCAACAAGAACAACAGCGAAGAACAACAACGACAGCAACAACAACAGCAACAACAACGACAACGACAACGACAAGACAACGACAACAACAGCAACAGCAACAGCAACAGCAACAGCAACAACAATAACAACAACAACAACAACAACAGCAACAACAACAACAACGACAACAAAAAACAACAACAACAACAACAAGAACAACAACGACAGCAACAACAACAGCAACAACAACGACAACGACAACGACAAGACAACGACAACAACAGCAACAGCAACAGCAACAGCAACAGCAACAACAATAACAACAACAACAACAACAACAGCAACAGCAACAGTCCTGCTGCAGCTGTTCCACGGCGAGGATTTAAATCCTAGTTTTCTGTTAAATAAAAACCTAGTTTCATTTATAGAAGTCAGGAGACGGTGACTTAACAACAACAACAACAACAACAGCAACAGCAACAGTCCTGCTGCAGCTGTTCCACGGCGAGGATTTAAATCCTAGTTTTCTGTTAAATAAAAACCTAGTTTCATTTATAGAAGTCAGGAGACGGTGACTTTCTTCCACCATCATGAAGAAGGAGCGTTGCCATAGTAACGAACCAGGTTTGTGTTTCAGTGTTTACCTCTGCAGTAACTGGAGCTAATGACAAATAACGTCTAAATCCTTCAGACTCACGTTGAGATTCCAGCAAAGTTTGGTGACCTTTCTGGAATCTTGACGTTAAACGACACCAGGTCAGAAACAAGACAAACAGCATTTGACCTATAACCTTTCAAGGTGCCCCTTCCTGCCACCACCTGGTCCACACCAGTCTTAATGGTCGTGCCCATGGTATGGCGGCAGCTGCATTTTCCCAGCAGACCACAGGACACCGTGACCCTGGTTGTTCAGCTCACATTTATTGTTAAGAAGTGTTAAGAGTCCTGTTTCTGACCACGACGTCAGTCCAGACGTCTGGACTGACCACGACGTCAGTCCATACGTCTGGACTCGGACTCTGTCCATACGTCTGGGTCGTGCATTAGTAGCAGCATCAGGGAGGTAAAGTGGAGACATCCATCAGCAGTCGTATTAGTTTGGCTAAAGACGTGCTTTAACTCTGAGATGTCCTGGAGGAGCAGTCGTTCACAGTAAACAGACGTCTGTGTCTGTGAGCATAATGGTCCGGGCAAGGACGAGCTGAAGTCACGGAGACGGAGTCGTCCACTGACGCGTCCTCCAGACCAAAGACAGAACCATGAAATACAATGTTAGAAACTCTCATTAAATCATCAGGCGACAAATGCTAAACAATGCTAAACAATGCTAATGAAATGGTTTCTCTGCAGAGGCTAAAATGAAACAAAGCAGTAAAATCTGTTTGATGGAGATGTTTTGGCTTCTAAGTCTAAAGAATATATATATATATTTAATATATATATATATAACCCAGTATATATGGGATGATCTAAGTAGGTGAAGTATTTCTCAGCTGAGACATCTATCCTGCTTGGTCAAACACAAAGTTGTGTGATTGTTTATGTACTTTAGTACACTATTTTACTAAAGAATATATTATTACACAGTATTTTATTACACAGTATTATATTACACATCATTTTACGTCAATATGTGTCGACACCATGTTGATCTCCGCTCCGCCCTCAGCCCTGATGAATAATAGGACGATAAAGTCTTTAACGATCCAGTAGAATTGATCAGATGTTGACGCTGCGTCTGCTCAGCAATAAAGTCCTTCCCCGAGTGCTGAGCCAGAGTCAGGTGATCCAGTCAGGTGACGACTAACAGAATCACAGGTGCCACCTACGCAGCGCTGGTCCAGTGACTTCCTAATGGGATTTCTGTGACTCCTGATTGTTTTGTTGTTTTGATCAGAGCCCAGACTTCAGAGGAGTTCAAACCGTTCACCTGGTGTAACATCAAAGGCGTCACAAACAGCTGTTGTTCAGTTGTGGTCCAATCAGCTGTGGCAGCCATTTTGTTTTTTCTAGGTAAAACAAAGACATGATTCTTCTAGAAGTTTCGACCTGAACTAGAGAAACTGCAGAGAGAAAGTTTTTAAAGTTTTTGTTTCATAACAATCAAAAAGGAAGATTTACTGACTAAAAACTGACAGTGAGTCTTGACATAAAAGAAGACCAGAGTCGTCCGTCCTTCGTCTTCACGTCCCAGCTGACGTCAACAGATGTTTGAACCTTCTACGAACTGTAACAGGAACAAGTGGAACTCGTTAGACAGTTTCATTAAAAACGACTAATGAAGTCAATGAATCCACAAATTACTGTACGCAACGTTTGTTGGCTGAGCCAGCCACCCACAACAACAGACTGAACCACACTGAACCACAACAACAGACTGAACCCCAGACTGAACCACAACAACAGACTGAACCACAGAAAGAACCACAACAACAACAGACTGAACCACAGACTGAACCACAGACTGAACCACAACAACAGACTGAACCACACTGAACCACAACAACAGACTGAACCCCAGACTGAACCACAACAACAGACTGAACCCCAGACTGAACCACAACAACAGACAGAACTACAGACTTAACTACAACAACAAGAGACTGAACTACAGACTGAACCACAACAACAGACTGAACCAGACTGAACCACAACAACAGACAGAACTACAGACTTAACTACAACAACAAGAGACTGAACTACAGACTGAACCACAACAACAGACTGAACCACAGACTGAACCACAGTCACAGCTCAACTGTGTAACCTATGGACGTTTGTGTTGTATGTGTTTAAACAGTTGACGAACATCAAATCCAACGAACATCAAAAAACAAAACAGCAACAAACAAACGAACCAGTTCAAGAGAAACAACGTGTAGACAGTGGACAGCTGAGAGGACCTGTCAACACTGGAGTCACTGGAGTCACTGCAGTCACTGGAGTCACTGGAGTCACTGCAGTCACTGGAGTCACTGGAGTCACTGCAGTCACTGGAGTCACTGGAGTCACTGCAGTCACTGGAGTCACTGCAGTCACTGGAGTCACTGCAGTCACTGGAGTCACTGCAGTCACTGGAGTCACTGCAGTCACTGCAGCAGTCTTACCTTTGTTTCTTTGAAGTCCTTCTCCTGAACTCTTCTCAACAGTAGAAGTGAATCCTGGATCTGGACACACCAACGGTCCAATGAGGTCACATGACCCACCTGCACCTGTCACATGTTCACCTCACCAATCACACACACCTGCTACGATTCAGTCACACACACACACACACAGAGAGAGAGAGAGAAAGTCGTGGACGAATGTCGTCGTCGTCTTTGTTTAGTTTAGTGAATGTTGGTGAAGGAGTTTTTTTTTTCTTTAAATCTAAATACGTTGTCAAATGACTGATATTTTAAAAATGTTTTTCTGCCATGAAAATAGAATAAGTTATAAATCAGTCAACTTTGTTCCATTTCTCCTAATTTAGTTTGAAATGACCAAAACAGAAAGAGCAGTGAACTACAAAGAGCGTTTATCAAAGCGTGCCCTTCATGTTGGACGGACTTCGTCGGACGACACGCGGTCGGTTGAAGGAGCGTTTATATTCTTGACACAATCTTTTTATAAACTAATTAAATTTCACTCCAAGTTTGGGATTAATGGAGCACGGATCACGGGGTCCGTCCCACACAGAGCCTTTATTGTCCTGTATGAAGCGATGTGTAAAGACCCTAAAAAACCCCCGCCCCAATGTTGGATCAATGCCCGCTCTGTTTGGCAAACGCTTCTGAATTAGTCAGGGTTTCAAGGGATTTGGAAAGTGGAAATCTGTGGATGTTACAAAAACTAGATGTGAACGACCTTACAGTAAAAAGGTCAAGGGTTTGATCCCTGGAACAAACTGATGACCTTTCAGTTTTCTCCAGGTGTGTTTCCTCACACAGTCCAAAAACGTGCAGATTAGAACAACTGATCGCTAGTCGACTGCGAACATTTGTATAAAATATTAAAAAAATTCACAAGTAGCAGGAGTGATTTCTTTCTTTTTTCTCTCTAAGAAAATCATACGTCATCACTTACATCATCGTCATCAAAAAACACTGGTTTAATTTCAAAATGAAAAACAAAAATGGTTTCACTAATTTACAAGTCAGTTTGAAGAATTTTACTCTGCTCACAACTTTGTCTAAATCACGGATGTAAAGAGTAGCTTTGTAAGGTGCTATGCTGCCCCCAGTGGCCGAAGCAGACATAATTCCATCGTCTTATTGTGTCGTCGGCCACACGGCTCCGTCTGAGACTTTATTTCCTAATATTTGTGAGATTCAACCGTTTAAAAAGAGATAAATTTTGATTTTCAGACCATCAACGACACTGGATACAAACACGGAACGAATGTTGACGACACGTCAGGTCACGTTTTTCATGAACTGTTGATAAAATAAACCACTCAGTGAGAACGTACTTTTCTGTCATCTTTATTCTGTTCTTTAGTTCAGTGTCTGTGGCCGCA
>NC_024308.1:366527-370895 GCF_000523025.1 Cynoglossus semilaevis
TCTTTTGGTCCGTTGCCGGTGCCCCCCCCGCCCTCCTGTGGCCGCAGCGACCTCCGTGACCGCAGCGACCTCTGTGGCCGCAGCGACCTCCGTGGCCTGGCCGCAGCGACCTCCTGTGGCCGCAGCGACCTCCGTGGCCGCACCGACCTCCGTGTTGTTACGTCATGAAGTGGCTCATTCATCACCACGACATGTAACAGTTTGAACAGTAACAGACTCTTCAAATGAAGCCAAACATCAGTGATTTTTTTTTACTATATTGACATGTGTGCAGCAGCCGTACAGTGGTTCAGCGGGTGGAAAACCAGAGAACATTCTCTGTAAACATTATTCATGCACTCAGTGGTTCCATTAAAACGTATCGATTTGAACTGAGCAGACATTAATTATTGTTCCTCCATCGCTCTCTGCTCCAAATGAGCCGCTCGATACTCGCTGAGAAAATTCACAACCAATTAGAGAGCTCGTTACAGTGTGTTACAGTGAGACAGAACCGCTCGATACTCGCTGAGAAAATTCACAACCAATTAGAGAGCTCGTTACAGTGTCTTACAGTGAGACAGAACTGAGACACACCGTGAGACAGAACTGAGACACACCGTGAGACAGAACTGAGACACACCGTGAGACAGAACTGAGACACTTGAGCCTCACGCTCTACTGTGTCCCTCCCTCGGCATTGTGGGAATAATGTTCCTGCATGAAGGACAGACTGCTGTAACGACACTTCATGACTGTGATTAGCTGCAGAGGAAACACAGACGTCGCCTTCACACCAGGAGCTGGTCCACACCAGGAGCTGGTCCACACCAGGAGCTGGTCCACACCAGGAACTAACAGTGTACTACAACATTTACAACATCTGACTCGCAGGAGAACCAGAACCAGAACCAGAACCAGTTGGACTCAGATCCTCTTTGATAAAGACCATGAAGTCTTGGCTCCAGTTAAAGATTTTCAAAGCTTCATGTGAGTTATATCATTACAGACATTTACAAATAATTTATTTAAAAAAATCAGGGAGTCACTGACAGTCTGTCCTGGACACTGACAGTCTGTGGTGGTCACTGACAGTATGTGGTGGTCACTGACAGTCTGTGGTGGTCACTGACAGTATGTGGTGGTCACTGACAGTCTGTGGTGGTCACTGACAGTCTGTCCTGGTCACTGACAGTCTGTGGTGGTCACTGGCAGTCTGTGGTGGTCACTGACAGTCTGTGGTGGTCATGCGTTTACATGCTGGTGACTTTTTTTTTTCCCACTAAGACCAACCTGCCGACTGCAGATCCGTCTGTTCCCCTAAAGTTCTTGTCCTCCTCCGTTTGAAGACACAACGTCGTGTCCTTTTTTTTTCATCTGTTTTCATGCACAGACTTTACCTCGGCCTCTGGAATCGAACACCTCTCCTCAGTTGTGGTGTGTAGCGTCCTGGTTCTCCTGCTTGGTCAGGACCTCCATGGCGTTGGGGTTCTCCTTCTGCTCCTCCACGGAGCAGTTGGACACGGCGTTGGCCACGATGCAGAACTTGCGGAGGAGGATTTCCCTGAGGAGCAGATAGATCCACGGGTCGAGGATCTGGTTGAGGGAGGCCAGGCGGATGGCGGTCAGGAAGAAGTTGCAGTCCAGATGAGCGTCTCCGCCGGAGCCCGGCGCCGACACCACGGCCGTGGAACTGCACTGGTGAGAGGACACCTGGGTGGAGATCATCTTCAGCATCAGAACCTGGAACATGACCGAACATTAGAGCACAGCTCAGGACAACGAAACCATGGGCCACACGGAGGTGGAGTGGGTAGAACTCCTGCCTTACAGCTCAATGGTATTCCTAATCTAATCTAATCTGATCTGATAATCCTGGAGCTGAACTGGTATTCCTAATCTAATCTAATCTGATAATCCTGGAGCTGAATATGTTTCTGTACGTAAACAGTTCTTCATTTCTCCCCTGTAACCCCTCTCTGTACTGGTACTGGTACTGGTACAGGTACAGGTACTGGTACTGGTTCTTTGACAGGCTGGTCCAGTAAACGTCCCTCCTATAATTCTATCTAATCTCTGTGCAGTGGAACTTAATCTGTTTATTTTCTGTGAGTACGACAGCAGATCACAACAACAACACAACAACAACAACAACAACAACACAACAACAACAACACAACAACAACAACAACAACAACCTGACTGTACAGAGTGAGGTGTGTACTGCACTGTACTGTATATGTGTACTACTGTGAGTACCTCAGTACACATATACAGATGTATATATAAATATATAAAGATACATTTTTCCTCCCAGTTAATTTTCCGACTCAAATCTAATTCAGAAGTGAATCCATGTGACAGGAATAGATTTGTAATAAACAAGTAGGAGTAAAAAGAGGTGGACGGCAGAAGGCTGTCAGACTCACACTCAGCGCTCACTGCTGCCACACGGCTGTGGTTTCTATTAATATCAGTCTTTGGGAAAATTAAACATGTCTGTCAGTGCATGACCTCGTGACCTCGGCGAGCAGACGCCCCTGACAGGACGCAGCTAAGTGGATTGTTGCTTAATGACACACCACAGCCACGTCTCCAACAGCACCGCCACCAAAAAACAAGAAAAACACTCACAGCACCCCCTACTGGAAGCGTTTTCATCCTGACTGCAGAGTAACCATAATAAATCACTTCCTGCCAGACTTTATTATAATAATGGATCAACTCAGCTACTGATACACAAACCTCCAATGAATATCGCAACGATCAGTTCAATTTATAACAACCGCCTGAAGCACTCTGACGTACCACTGTGGGTCTGCATACCCCAGTTTGGGAAAGACTGGAGTCAAGAAAACCTGAATCACTTTGTTAATGTTGTGAATGTTGGTTAAATACCAGCAGCGGAGACCAGCAGACCAGCAGGACGGACATGATCCCCAGCAGCTGGACCACGGTCTCCGTGGTCAGTCTCTCCCACTGCCTCGAAGACTGAGATGTTCCGGTCTTGGTCTTACAGCGGATTATTAAAGCCCGGATCGTCACCACGTTACAGGACACGGTGACCAGCAGAGAGAACACCCCCAGAGCGGCGAAAGTGACGGCGAAGAACGTGTTTCCCGGGACGTCTCTGTCCCCCGCGCTGATGAAGCACCAGGTGCCGGGCCACTGCCGGGTGTACTTGCCCACTCCCGCGACGGGCAGCAGCGCAAAGAGCAGCACCAGGAGCCAGATGGCAGCCAGGGTGTGCTTGGTCACGCTGGTCTTCATGTGGCTGGAGTACCAGTGGGGGCTCGTTATGGCCAGCGCTCTCTCCACGGCCATGGCGCTGGCCATGAAGAGCGCGCACAGGCCGAAAGTTGTCATGCTGGCGCCGAAGAAGGCGCACAGAGTTCCGGAGGAGTCGACGCGCTCCCAGTTCAGATCGGCTCTGTACACCGATATGACAATGGGACTGGTCAGCAGCTGTCCGAACAGATCGGTCAGAGCCAGAGCTCCGATACACAGCAGGAAGGAGCGTTTCCTCTTGTTCTCCTTCTTGATGTAGGACACGTAGACCAGGACGAGAGCCAGAGAGTTGCCCACCATCCCGGTGACCATCATGGTGATGGGGAAGCCAACCGACACAGACCCACAGCTGGAGTTCTTGGTGACATTGTCTCCGCGAAAAGTCTCGGAGACGTTGGAGCTCATCATCATCATCATCATCTCAGCGACTGCAGTCTGCAAGACCTGCACAGACTGCACAGACTGGCAGCCGGTCTCTCTCATCCTTTTGGGAGGGAAAGCCCTGTGTACAGTGGGCAGCCCACGAGTGTCCAGCATCATCCTCCTCCACTGAGTGGAACAGGCACCGAGAGGCGCGACCGGTCCTGGACGAGCTGTGGGGGCGGGGCCACACGGAGATCCATCGATCGATCGATCGATCGATTATTGGAAACATTGGTTGATTTGATCAAACTCCCTTCAAAAGGCTGTTTAAGTTGAAACAACGGGGACGTGACGTCATCTCAACAAACGATCAAAAACAGTCACCACACGATGTAAACAGAATAAACAAACAAAATATAAATAAATATAAAACACATCTTTGAGGCAGAAGTTAAACGAAGAAACTGACGGTGGAGAGGCAGAAGTTAAACGAAGAAACTGACTGTGGAAAAAAGACCAACTAAAAAAGAAAAAGACGAACTAAAAAAGAAAAAGACAAACTAAGTCTGATCTCAGATCTGTCCCTCAACCCCACAGACAGATGAGACCCTGAGTCTGTCACTAACCCTGAGTCTCTGACTTTCCTGGTCCATCTTCAACCTCAGGATCCTCATCTGTTTGTCCTGATGGTCAGATGTATTGATTATCAGGATCAATGATTGACACGGGGGCAGGTGC
>NC_024308.1:370971-371361 GCF_000523025.1 Cynoglossus semilaevis
AGAGGGTGTGAGACGTTCGGGGACAGTCAGAGACAGTGTGAGACAGTGGGAGACAGTCAGAGACAGTGGGAGACAGTCGGGGACAGTCAGAGACAGTGTGAGACAGTCAGAGACAATTTGAGACAGTCGGGGACAGTGGGAGACAGTCAGAGACAGTGGGAGACAGTCGGGGACAGGGGTGACAACAGTTCAATCTTCACCAAACGACATATTTCACAGACGGTCGGAGCCTGGAGCAGCAGCAGGTCCAGAAAACGACTCTGACTCCTGAGGACGTCCCTCAGCTGCTGGTGATTGGCTGTTTGGACGGGACTGACATTAGTGGATGACTGAGAACTAAAACACGGTTTAAACGAGGCCGGGGTGGGGGGGGGGGGCGGGGGGCGGGTG
>NC_024308.1:371463-371794 GCF_000523025.1 Cynoglossus semilaevis
CCCGGGGGCAGCTCACAGTCAGGGCTGTGGCCCAGGAGCCAAAACGTTTGCTGAAGAACAGCTGCTTGAACAAGTTTTCCAGGATAAAAATAAAGCCATGGTGTGTCTGTGTCTGTGATTCTGTTTTGGTGAAACAGAATCACTGACGTGGACAGACTTTATTTTAGCAAATAATTCAGGAGAAAATGTTGAACTTGTTGGGTTTTTCTTTTATAACACTTTAAATGGTTGTTTTTTGTGTGTAATTGAAGTTGTTTGTCCTGCTGTCCCCAGTGGACACTGTCCCCTCACACTGGACACTGTCCCATCACCATGGACACTGTCCCATCAC
>NC_024308.1:372019-381551 GCF_000523025.1 Cynoglossus semilaevis
CTGTGGACACTGTCCAATCACACTGTGGACACTGTGGACCTGGCCGTGTCCTTTGTCCCAGTGACAGTATCACATGTCAGAACACATGTCTGTATCACCGCAGCAACTGCACTGTGATCCTCCATCTCTGCTGGATAAGGACCCCTGCTGGCCTACAGAGGAACTGCAGTGGTCCAGGATCACAGACTCTACACAGCTCTAACTCTGTCATCCTAGTGGTGGAGAGCAGCAACTGCAGCTGTTCCTTTAACAACCGTTGTCTTGAACATAAGTCAATTAGCTTTTAAAAGTCTTGACTGCGCCACCTGTTGACCAGATGGAGCACAGCAGAGAGATGTGGAACCTATTTATCAGTTTATAGAAAAAATTAAATGAAGATGGACATCACTGACCCCAACCACAGGAGGCAGACGTCTACACTGTGGGTCTACACAGACATTGAGGCAAAAATGTTTCCACAGCCAAAAGCTCAGAGTCAGTCAGAAATATTATGTTGTCAAAACACAGACTGACAAAGAATGGGCTTCAACATGAATTTATTTACACGTGTATTTTATTGGTTCCATTATTTAAAGACTGCATCGACGTTCTAACCAAAATGACTTCATCTTGTTATAGTTTCTCTACAGTGAGGAACAAAATGTTCTGATTCTGTTTGGATCTGTGGTGAAGAGGAATATCTGACCAGTCAACCACGTCTTCATCTTAAACTGTTTTGATCAACAGGAAAAAAAAAATCAAATCAAATAGGAAAACCATACTTACCTTGAAAATTAAAAACAAAACACAGACATATTAAAACAGGCTGGAGCCACTGCTACATCTGTGACATATATTTTAGTCATTGTTGGAGAAAGAGTGGCTTAAAATAATGACAACCATCATTTAAGAACAATCAAGATATTTTTTGGAGTGGGGCCGGGGGGGGGGCAGAGTTAAAGACTGACTACAGACTGTGTGGTCTTCAGTCTGATTTGACTGCAGGGTTCAGTCATCACCTGTAGAAACACCAGGGTCTCACATGTGATGACCTCAGGATCATGTTGATGCACTTTTCTTTGAAAGGAAATAAAACTTTAGAGAGATGTCTGCCCAAATCATTAGTACGATCAAACGTTTGTTTGTTTGTTTGTTTGTCTTAAAGTGCACCTGCACTCATTTCCTTTTAGTTGTTTGATAGGTGAAACAAAGTCATGTCTTTTTTGAACTGGAGCCAGAGTTGGAGGATCCAGACGAATGTCCACGGCGCCTGAAATCACACAAACATCAGGGGAAGAAGAACACGGTCAGTGGGCACAAACACTGACAGAAAGTTTAAAAACACTCAATATTACTCTCACGACAAAAGAAGACTACAAACATGGCAGGAGTGACAATAGTTTGGTCAAACTGGAGCTGGGCTACACGAGGCCTCAGGTGAACTGACACTAACAGAAGTTACATTAAATCAGTGCGATTGTGGTGTTTCCACAGCAACCCAAACCTTTCGGACGAACGAGATCGAGAACGCCTCCGTTTTCTCCCTCCAGATGAAGACCTGGAGCGGCTGCGTTTCTGTGCCCTCTCAGGTGAGGAGGAAGGTGAGCGGGACCTCTTCGGTGGATTTGAGTCCTTCCCAGACCTGGAGCTGGATCTTTTGGAGGAATAAACCAAGTACTGAGGTCAGTGAGGTCCGAGCACCAAATTCAACAGGATTTGTCAAGCCTTTCTGAACAGGAGCAATGACTCACACCAAGGATATTCAATTATACAGTCAGAATTTTCCAACCAAGACATTCAACTGAGCTGAACATTTTCCACTGGGAAAACATGGCCCCAGTATGGGAACACGTTTAAAACATACGTTTTCAGAAGCCCAACAAATTCATTTAAATGAACGACTTCCATTGATTTTCCATTGACTTTACAGATGTGCTGGACAGTAATCTGCTAACAGAGACACAGCGATCTGACACAACCGTCTTTGGTCCTGGTCGACTGTGACTTGAGTCAGCGTTTGTCCAGACGTGCTGCTGCAGCAGCAGTCGACAGATTATACAGACCTACTGCTCAAACTCTGTCAGAAAGTTGGGTGAACATCTTTATTTATTCCCTCATTCCAGTCAACAAGTCATTTCAGAGTAAATTAAACTGAAGAACAATTTTTTCTGCATTTGTCGTCAACAGATGGAAACTGGAATCAACCAAAAAATTGAATTGTTACTGGTGCATCTCCGACTTCTAAAATATATTTTTTGTTGATAATATCCAACACTAGATTGGAGAGACTGAACCCCGTGTGACGTACGGACAACTATAATAAACTGACAAACGGCTCAACAGTACATTCCCATACATACACCCTCCTGGGGAGAGAGTGCACGTGACCTCATTCACCTGGAGCGGGACCTCGAGCGAGATCCAGACCCGGAAGCAGATGAGCTTCTAGAGTGGGACCTGAAAGACAGAACACATTCTTTCCAATATTTTTCAAAGAAAATCTAAAGAAAACTACTCATGATGTTGGTGCACATTTACAACAGAGTTGTTTTCATAAGTAAACGGTAGAAAAAAAAGGTCATTTCTGAGCCAAGTTTTACATTAGACTCCAGTGATGAACATGAGATGGACAGAAAATATTTTTTCAGCATAAATAATTACATTATCTTAAAAAAGGTTAAGTCTACGACAAACAGAATCTAAATATAGACTAGCTGTGCAGGTGGGGGTTGGAAAGAGGGAAACAGATCAGCAGACAGCACATTTATTTTCCATGTTGATCAGTGAATCAGATGAAGGATTGATACTGACATTTTGCCCGTAGTTACCCTGGACCTGTACCCTTTTACCTGGACCTAGACCGTGAGCTGGAGCTGGAAGAACGGGAAGACGAGCGGGACGATCCTGAGGCGCTGTCCTTTTTCTTGGCTGGTTTGTCGTCTTCATCACTGGCGTCCAGGTCATATTTAGAAAGATCTCCGTCGTCTTCATCCTCATCATCATCCTGACAAAAATAAAAGTGACATTTTATTTGGGCTAATTACACATAAAAGAGCAGAACCTCCATTGAAAACTCACATCCAACTTGTACTTGGACAGATCGCCCTCTTCTTCATCGTCGTCTTCATCATCCGGTTCCTCCTCCTTAGGTTTTTCCACCTCTTTTTTCTCACTTTTAGAGGAGGGCGTGCTGTTGCTGCTCTTACCTCGAAACTTTTTCTTTTTTCTTCCAAACTGTAGAGATCAGAGAAGAACACGAGATCGTAACCTCCTCAGAGCTGCCGTTTGTTTTGCAGCAGAAACGTTGTCAGCTGTAGCTGGTACCTCATCGTATTCACCGTCTGATTCCTCCCGTTCAATGTATTCCACGTTTTCCCTTTCGTTGAACCCTCCACCATAGCCTGTGAGTGCACAGGTAGTTAATATTGATAATATTAGAAGAAAAACAAATGCACACGGAACAAATGTTTGAGTGGTTCTGTTACATTACCTGTTCTTTCTTCAAGCTTGGCATATTTAGGTGTGTTACACATGTTGCACTCAGACCGTCTGGCCCAGTTCACGTTACCACATCTTTAAACAATGAAAAGGGGGGGGGGTACTTATTGTAAAGGATTTAATTAATACTGATCAAACCCTTCAGGGTTGTGAAGAAGGTTCGTTTGTCGAGAGAACACACTTCAGTTGAATTAGTAACGGACACTTACGTTTTGCATTGCCAATCATTAGCACTGAAAAGTCCGCGACTCTTCTCAGCCAGGGTTTTCCCGATCTCTGTTCCCCCAGCCTTCATCATCTTTGCCTCCGTGGTTTTCTCTGTAGAATCAGAGCAGTTGTTGTACCATACAGAAGATCTGATTATGAACAACACAGAGTTCAGTGAAGGCCTCACCTCTGCCACATCTGTTACAACTTGTTCTTCTGGCAAAGTTCACATTCCCACATCTGCAAACAGATGAAATATATAAAGTTTGTTACACGTTCAGTTAGCCGTACATCACAAAGTCTGAGCGCAAAAGAATCAAAGAGTGGAGGGATTTTTAATTTATTTTATAGAAATATAGGTCAAGGCACAAAATAATTTAAAAAATGTTTTGGTCCACATACAGGGTTTATGTTTTTAACCCTTTTTCTAACACGTAAATCTAGATTGAGATGAGAATTTAATTTACTCCAAAACTGGACATTATTCATGTAAATGTAACAATTTTGACCAAGTTTGTGTGGTGCATCTTTTGGGTAAATAATGGCCGACTCCATGATACAAGACTGGAGGAAATAAACAAAATAAAATGTAACATATGTTAGTAAAATTAGCTTTGATCAATTAAATAATTATCAATTTTCTTTCACAGAAAACACAAAAGGGGAATAAACGTATGTAAACAAACATATTTAAAGTCTATTAAGTCTAGTATTATTAAGGATCATTGTTTGTTGATTTCGTTTATTTTTTAAAAACATTCCAAAACAACTTCTTTGACTGTTTCTGTATATGATATCGTATTTTATCTAAAAAAACCACAGTGAAATTCAAAACATAATTGGCAATAAATGTGATGTGAATTGACAGAAACATTGTAAAATTCCGTTTCAGGCCACGAAGCCACGCTGTGTCGGTGCAGTTTCAGCCCTGACGCCTTGTTGTGTCAGGCCTGAACTCGCTCCACTGCACCTGGCGTGTCTGTCACCGACGACACTTAATGCGGTTCAGTGCAACACGACACGGATGTTTTTGGCAACAACTGGACAACTTGGACTCAAAGATGTAACAGACACCAACAACAGTGGGTTCCAACGCCCATGGCATCCACACCAAGCTAACAACACCTAGCTTCGAAAGTCGCGGCTCTTTAACTACAATTAAGGACATAAAATAAACTTAACACGACAGAGTTACAGGCATATTCTGCAATTCTTAAAATTCACCGCAAAAGAGCAAAAATATCGCACAGATATAGCGAGCAGCTGGATATCTAGAGCTAGCTTGCAACAAGAGATGCTAAAAGGCCGGAGCTAACTAGCATTAGCACGTCTAGCTAACTCAACGAACGGTTATTGTTCCAAAAAGCCACAGAAATATCAATGTTCGTCATGTCAGGGCTCTTACTTTTTATCAGGACAAATCCAGTCCCCGTCGCTAACACGAAAACTTTTCCCCGACATAGTAGTGACTGCTCAGAGGAATAACGCACTGGTAATTATGTGCTCACTGCGTTCACATGTAGCGAGCTTTCAGCAAACTAGCAGCGCCAAACTAGCGAAGCTAAGTGCCACACCACCTCGGTCCCCCTCCTCCTCCTCCTCCTCCGCTGTCGCCGCTGCTGCTGCTGCTGCCTTCAGGTGCTTTAGGACATTCTGTCCGACTTCAGTCTCCGGTGCTCGGAAAGTTAAATGTCGACTGTTAGATACAGATAATTAAAGTGAACTTTGTCTGTCAAATACAAATGAGGGCAAATCAACCACGACTGTATTCGCCCACAATATAAAGACGCTTTTGGAAAAATAACGTTCACTTTCCCCCGAGAGCACCCAAATACAACACGCTGAGAGGAAAAACTGAAACGTGATAAAATAAATATAGAATATTTCAATCAGAAAACGGTTTAGAACATTATTACTGAATTGTTTCAGATTTAAATGCACACATTAAATGGATGTATCGAAGGAAAAAAAGTCAAAGAAAATCCACACACCTTTTCTGTGTGTGTGCGTGTTTGAGATTTGTACTTTTGTTCAATACTTAATGTTTTTAGGTCACAACACTGTCAGCGAGTGTCACTTCCTTGTGAACTCCACATCCAAATTTAACAGTCAAATCTAAACTGTTTGGTCTCCGCGTGGTTCTCAATGCAGCCACCAGATGGCAGTGAGTGACAACATTTAGGACTGAGTTTGGTCAAAGAGCCCCCTGTGTTTCCTTGGTCTCCGTCATCTAATACTAAATAATTGTGCTTATTCATCTACATCGGGGCTGTTTGAGGTTATGGTGGGAGGGGGTTAGGGGGGGGCACATACCAGACTAATTAACTATACCATGTATCACAGAGGCCTTTGAATAATAGCTTCTCTACCATAAGTAGAAATAAATGTGGTTAAATTTAGAATCAACATTTGTTATTTGAGCCTTGTAGATTATGCTCTTTCTTCACGAGAACTGTCAAGACGCCGTTACTGCGGTTTGTTATTAATTTCTACTGATTAAATAAATTAATTGCCCCTCTTGATCATCCACATCAAAAGTCTCAGTTTCTGATTCATTATAACAGAAACTGATAAAAGAACTTGAAACATGAATCTAGTTGAAACAGTCCTTTAACATCCTTCCTCTCTGGGTTTAGATATTTGTAGGGGTTTTTACAGCCAATGAACACGTGAGAAACACCTCGTTGTTATGCGACTGTTGGTGGAACCTCCATTAAGTGTGGATACGTGTCCAGCAGCATAGCAAAGACATTAGTGAAAGGTCAGCGTAGCTTCGCTCTAAAAGATGGAGAGCAGGGTCATTATCCTTCCTCACAGCGTGGTTCTGAAAATACACAGGAAAAAGAACCAAATTTACAAACTGTTATTTGAATGCTCGCATTGGTGAATATAATTATTCAGAAGTTCAATGTGGCCCTTGACATTTTCAAGTATCCAATCAGTAAACGTTATTGAAAGTGATAAATTGCATTTTTTTTCTTCAGATCTATGAATCAAATGTGACCTTTCAGAAACAGACAGAGTTTGTACGGTACAGTCTCAGCGTCACAGAAGGGAGAAACAACTGTGAGCATCAGGTAAACATGCACAGTGACATTCACTCTGGACGTCAGGATGAAAGTGTCTTCAGCAGAGGACAACTGGACTTGTACATTTCCTGCGTGATAATCTTCAACAACTGCCCCACTAAGACACCAGAGATTACTGCAGTATTGCCCCCCCCCCGACCCCTCCTGCCCCCAGTCTGTTACTGGTCACTGTCACAGATGGTCCGTGAGCCTGAACTCACACCATCACACAACTTTCTCCTCCTTGAATCTCGACTAACTTTGCTGTCCTCCTGATTCTGACAGCAGTGAGACACCAGCGCGGAGGCTTGTCCCCGGTGTCCTGAACAAGACAGCTCTCTTTAATTGAATTCCCTGAAGATAAACCGAACAAGATTTTTAATCATACTTTGTTTAAATCATCATGTATCTGTTAAAGGGACATGTTGGTGATTTATGAGCCCTCTCACCAGGTTTATTATACATATGCTGAGAAAGATAAGAGATCCCAGAGCAGAGAGGCACATTTATGATTCAGCCTCTCTCTCTGCTGCACAGAACCACCGTCGGACTCATCTGTGTGATGTAGAACATCATTCACAGGGTTAGGAGGTTGGACGGTGAAACAGCGGTCTGCACACAGGCTCGGTCATGATAAGGGGTTCCCTGTGTTTTATCTGAACTCTGTCTACTTCATCAGTGTCATATTTAATGGAGGAGACTGTGGTTACAGTCCACGACCGTGGCTGCTGTTCACGCTGCTCACCTTCACTGCTGAACTGAGAAGATATGAAGCAAACAAATGAATAACGGATGAGCTGAAATTGCCAGAGCTGTCGTTTGTTGCTTTGTATCTTATCTAGGAGTGCATTAAAGATTCACAGATAATTAAAACAACAACAACAACAACAACAACAACAACAACCAACAACACTGAGGTGGGTCTTCTGGTACCAACAGCAGAACCTCCACCAGTCAATACGCCTCCTTGTGACTACATCGTGGCTCAGTAGAACTCTGAGGGTTTATTTGATGGCTGTCCATGAGCCTGACAGCAGGTTCTGGTCCAGCGACTGGTTACGGATGAAGGTTCGTTCACAGTAAAGTCTCTGACGGGAAAAAAACCCCACACACGTTTGTGATCGCAGGTTGGGGGAAACGTGCTGTAAGCCACCGGAGCTTTCCGGCTCTGACAGATGGCAGGGAACGTTCCTGTGAGGGTGAGAAGCTGGCACACCCACCCACTGCTCCACAGCGTCATGATGCAGTAGTAAATGTGGCAGTGACAGAAACCCCCCACAGACCAAAGTCAGCCGGTCGTTAGCTGGATTTAATCGGACTCTTTGATCTGATTGGACGTGTCTGTATTTGTTTTTATTGTTGTCAGAGCGCGGGCCGACGCCGTCGTAGGAGTCCTTCAAAATAAAGCAGCCTCAGGTGTGAAGTGGTTTGGAACACAGTCAGGATGATACACCACAGACGGCAGCACAGTAAGACAAGAGCAGCGTCCTGGTCACGTGACACCACGGCTCTGTCGCCTGGTCTGGTTCTTATCACCACAGAAAACTCATTCTGGGAGTCTGTATTTCACCGCCGCGCCTTGTCACTTCCTGTGAAGGCAATCTACAAAGCATGATCCGATGTGTGAAATATGAATGTAATAAATCTCCTGCTCAGCAGTAATAAAATGCAAAGTGGAGCGATTTGTAGAGATCATCAGTTTTGCCTGTAGGATATTAAAGAATTAAATCGTCAGAGTATTTGTGCTGGTTCTTCCTCAGTCATTATTGTGATGCAGCCAATGAATATTGAACTGTAACATGTTTAACATCAAAGGACCAACTGTCTAATCATCTATACTCTAACCTTCCTTCATGTAGTGCAGGACTTTATTCTCCTGTGTTTGTCAACGGACAACTTTCTGACCAGTGTTGTGGTATTTATTCTCCAAAGGAGCTAACTGAACCAGAAACCAGAGTTTACACTAGCATGTTAGCTAGCTGGCTAAGTAGGATAGAGTTTTTGTAGATATATATTTGTAGCTGATGCTGTTGGGCCTAGTATTGGTGTATTACTAGTATGTAGCTGATGCTGTTGGGCCTAGTATTATTTTTATTATAGTTTTTGGTAAATGCTTTTCTAAAACTTGCTTAATTGAAATGTCTAACAAATAAAAAGATAATCGTGGATCTATTGTGCGTCGTGTTTTCCAATTAGTCCAGCAGTCATTTTAATAATAGGCAGCGACTCATCAATTAACATAATTGTTCACCGCAGGCCAAGAATGAACTGTACAAAATAAAAGACGTATTTTTCCAGAGCGCTGCAGCCTCAGCTGTGCCAGCGGGGGCAGCGTGGAGCTGGAGCAGCAGTAAAGCCTCGGTCGTGAACACGTGTTACTGTCACACAGTTCTTGAAGAGTTACAATAACAACAGTTCCCGTCATGTGATCAGCAGCTGCGACACCTGACATGTTTTGAACCAGAATCACAGACAAAGTGCTGATGTAACCTGACGGTGCCGTTTGAAAACCCTGAGCAGGACACTCACTCTGGTTGTGTGGACTGACCTCACAGTTAACCGCTGCTGGGAGACACACTTCAACATGTTCAGCACTTGTTCACAGCACCACAGGAGCATCATGGGAAAAAAGGTAAACAGTGTGAAGGAGAGCAGATGAGTTGGCAGTAAAGGAGTCGTCATGTTTTAATGAACCGACTGAAATCTCCGTCTTTTTCTTGTTGTTTTTGCTACATTCAAATCTTCGTTGACTGTATAATAATCCTCTCATGATCTCCAAC
>NC_024308.1:382584-386681 GCF_000523025.1 Cynoglossus semilaevis
TGGTAACAGGGACCATGTTGAACAATGGCTAATTTAGGAAAGATTTGAGTCAGCGTCAGCAGAGCCTTGGCCGATGCGTCATCCGGCTCAGTTCTTGGCAGTGACATGGTCCTGGCGGTGAGGTGATTAATGTGATAGGTGGAATTTGTCTCATTATGTCGACAGCAGCTAATAAATGCCTTGTAAACAGACAGTCAGCTGTTAATGCAGCATCATAATCCAGGATTAGAAGGCGCTGGGCACGGCCAATAAAAGCAATTAGACACTGACAAAAATGGATTCTTCAGCACTCGGACTTTTCTGCATCCTGTCCATTCATGGGGAACTGATTGTGTTCTCTGTTTCTCCACAGGGTCATAACAGAATTCAGGGTCAGAATCCCCTCATTAAATAAAGGATATCCAGCCGTCCGTAACTCCTGGTACTTATTTACTGGGTCGCTCTGACTTAGACGTTTGGAAAAGAAACTGTCGACATGGAGCAACAATCTGAAGACATAATCAAGTACAACATTAACAAGTCATCATAGATTTACTTTTTTTAATTTCACAACAAAGGGTGACTTTTAAATGTGAATAAAAAGCCCAAACATGAGTTTTTTTCTCCTTCGTGCCTCATTAGACGTGAGAAGAGTCGTTGTCTTATTAACAGAACATATTTTTAGTAACAGGATGTTTTCCCAAAGATTTTAAAAGACATTTCCTCCGGCACTACCCACTCAGCCTGTCCTATTACCAGACTAATGGTCAATTGAGATGATCAATTTGCATAATGGAGCATTAAATTGTGCCCATCACGGCTACCTCTCAGCAGACGTCTCCCACGGAGGCGCTGACTGAAAATGGCAATGGCTCTTGAAAGGATGACACGCGGTGTCTTTCCTCCAAAGCATCGGACTGGTTAAAATAAGTCTGTGAATAAAGACGCTTATTCATGAGTAATCTGTTCACGATGAACAAATCTAGTCACAGGGAAAACAGGACAAATTCTACCAAATCACAGACGAAAAGATCATTTTAACCACATCACTTCACAAATGAAATAAAGGAAGACGACAGAAGGGAAGCTGTTGGTTTTCAAAATAAAAGAACTCTACTACTAAAGTATGGAGTCAATGTTTAGACTCTAATCCTGTCAACTCAACACTTGACTTCTTCATCTTTGGGCTTCAACGTCAGCTTGAGTTGCATTACCGCCACCTACTGACTGAGAGTACAGAGAGGAAAACCTTTGAACACGGACTGTCCCTTTAAATACCACAAACAAATAGCAACAATAAAACAAACACACGTTGATCTTCTGGGAACATTTATATAAACGGCACGGACTGAAAAAATAAGCTCACTTTTAAATCACGGTCAAATTAATATAGGGGGCGTGGGCCAGTGAGTGGACAGGAAACAGATCGTTTTGATTAACACCCACCAATAAGCTGCGAGGACGATATCACACACAGATTAGTGGAGCGTTTGAGAATGGTGTCAGCGCCTGAGGAACTGTGACAAATTGTTTCCAAGAAGCTGCTTGGATCTGAAGCCGGCGGTGATTGATGTGAGCGCTGGGTGAGTGACGGCGTGGAGGGAGATAGAGCCGTCGCTGCCTTTCTCTGAAGGCCCTTCTCTGAGGAGGATGCTGCCCACAGAACAATACGGAAGATTCTCCTCGGCGTGAAGCGGTCGTCTGTTGGTAGGGGGCGACGTGGAGTCTGGCAGCTGCCGCTCGTTCAGCCATAACATGAAAGGAATAGAATGTGTTTGGCTGTGTAGATCAGAAGTGTCATCCAGCGTCAGTGCAGACAGGAAACAAAGGCAGACACGTCCTTTGAACAGGTCTGCTGGGAGCCTATCAGCTGCAGCCTGACAGTGACATCATAGCACCAAAGGACCAAAGGACCAAAGGCTCTCCCTCCTGTGGGTGAGGCAGTCGGCCTCCTCCTCTCCCTCCTGTGGGTGAGGCAGTCGGCCTCCCCTGATGATCAGGTGAGGTTCGTTACCTGGACTCTGACCTCCGTCAGTTGCTGGACAGACAGTGAGGTGATACATGTGGAGGTCTTTGGTTCATACCACCTGGTGCCTCGACTCCAGGCCGTCTCTGGACACGACCAAACCCTGATATTTGACTGGAGTCTTAAATGTCAGGGCAGAGAGACAACAGTGCTGAGTATTTGCTCCTCTCTGTTCCAGATCCATACAATTAGCATAAACGGATGATCAGTTATTTTGGTCCTGATGGAGCTGATTATGCAGAGACAATAAAGGCAGGAAGAAAGGAACCATAATTACACGATGACCTTTGTCTCCTCTCCAGCATCAGCACCGTGGCAGCAGCATGTCGGTGATTATCTGCTAAGAACTGATGAGGAGTGGGACGGCAGACGGACTCACTCTGCACCAGTCGTCCACTGGTGCCTCACACCTCACACCTCACACACTCTTTACCCACACATCAAAAGACACACTCCACCCGATGCAGACGCAGTGGAAACGAGTTGACTCTCCGTTTCATTGGGGATGTCAGATTTAACCGCTGAGCCACAGCCATCACGCTGGGCCGCCTCTTTGATGACATATAGAAGAATACAATTCCTGGGACTTTATCTCCAGAACAGTAATGACTCAGTAATGACTCAGTCAGATAAGTGTCTGTTCTGACAGGACCGTCCGTCCGTCCGTCCGTCCGTCCGTCCGTCGTCTTCACCACCGTCTACCCTGGTCCACAGGAACACGATGTTCTGCCACGTTTTAAAACATGAAGGAGAGTTGTTCAAAAACAGAGAGAAATATTTTCTCCAATAAGCACAAAATAATGGGCTTTTCTGGGCGACCCTTCACCTCATCAGTGGGAAAGTTAAGCTGCAGACGAGTGAAGGAGTCAACATTATCGTCTTCAGGAAGTCCAACGCTCGCTGGTGTTTTAGACGTCTCTGGAACTTTTCTGAACAACTTGAAGTAAAACCCAAAGCACCGAGGAGGGGAGAGGGGTCGGGGGTCAGGGGGTCGAGGGTCAGGAGGGGGTCAGGGGGTCGGGGCTCTTGTGACGCCTCTTCCAGAAACATTCTAAAATTGAATCTAAAATTGAATTTCTCCTGGATGTCGGCGACTGAAGGACAGCTGTGTTTCATCTGTGAACGCGTTCAGATCCGTGAGCTCTGATTGGACGTGATGGTGCCAGTACAGCGCCTTGATGTTTCATCCTTTCTTTTATGACCAAAGACGACTGGGCAGTCTTGCTGTGCCAGTCTTGGTGGGTCTTCATCGCCCCCCCCCTCCTCCCCCCCACATCACCCTGCTGGTCAGGGCTGTGATGGCTGAACTTTATTACCTTCTCAAATCTTTTTACCGTCCTTTGAATTCACAGATGTAGATCTGTCCACGTGTCAGGACTGAGACTGTGTGAAGTCAAAGCAGGTCGATATAAGACGAGGTCTGTGATTCAGGTCAGGAGGCGTGGGTTCCTCTTCAACAAACTCTCTCAGTAACTCTGACCTGAGGATCCAGATCTCCATCCAACAGAACTCACAGACCGGACTGTTCCGTCCATCAAGCTCACTGACACTTGGTGACGTTTGAATCTCTGCGTCCAGACTCCTCACTGAGGGACTGGACGAGTGAACGTGGACACGTGAGTCTGGTTAGTGAGCGGTGGTCACAGAGAGGACGTGATGAACTCCAACAGCGCCTCCTTCCTTCACAGTGCTACGCTGCCGGGCTGATTGACATTTGATCAATGCGTGTCATCGGTGAAGCCGGTCCATCTGATTCCCACCAGCTCTAACTGTCTGACAGGTATTGGATCTGTCTCAGTGATTGGTGTTTCCTGCCGTCTGTCGTGAAACCGACTTCTCACAGTCACGGAGCGAGTCTCACAAATAAGAAGTGGAGCTCAGCCCCGGTCGTGAATGATCTGCTCTCTCTGTCTTTCTTTATTCCTCCTCCTTCTGGCTCAGTCCTCGCTCCAAGTCTCCCAGGGACACCGCACCTGTCCCTGCACCAAGAATACCCAGGGACGCCAGCAACCCTGCAATCTGTCACCAGGGGGCCTCGCTGACGTCTTCAATCAGAGCGTGTTAGCATCACTGCTATAGATTATAGTTACCC
>NC_024308.1:387949-391684 GCF_000523025.1 Cynoglossus semilaevis
GGTGACCTCACAGAGAGGTGACCTCACAGAGAGAGGTGACCTCACAGAGAGGTGACCTCACAGAGGGGTGACCTCACAGAGGGACGCAGCAGTTTGGAAGATGTCAAAAAAACAAGCGTGTTTTAAGGTGAGCGTCAGGTCAGGATAGAAAACAAAAAAAACACTGTCAACACGTTCAGACACAGACACAGACACAGACCTGTGAATTGATTCAAGTCTCAGTCCTGGCACGTGTTCTAAACTCGTTTCATTTATTCTACTTTATTTTATTTTATTTCTTATTTCCTCTGTGTGACTGAAATAATCCAGAATGAAAACGCAGGATTATAACGTCATCTTCAGATCTGAGCGCGGACGCGTCCACCTTCATTAGTCGTGGGCTGTTGAGGAGGACAGGTGATCAGAGGTGATCAGAGGAGGAGGTCAGACCTCTCTGCTGCTCCTCCTCCTCTTCCTCCTCCTCCTCCTCGTCCTCCTCCTCCTCCTCCTCGTCCTCCTCCTCCTCCTCGTCCTCCTCCTCCTCCTCGTCCTCCTCCTCCTCCTCCTCCTCCCCCTCCTCCTCCTCCCCCTCCTCCTCCTCCTCCTCCTCCCCCTCCTCCTCCTCCTCCTCCTCCCCCTCCTCCTCCTCCTCCTCCTCCGTCCCCCTGAGCTGCTGGATAATGAAGGGTTATGGAGTGTCTCTCCGCTGACGCCTTTTGTCAGAGCCGGCCAATAGAGTCTGGCCGCGGCCGCGTCCCATTTCTCTGATAAAAGATGCCTGGCTCAGGGAACGGCCGCCGTCCCCTCTGTGGTTGAATCACGGTGCGATGGCCTCGGCGCGGCCGCCCAGCCCCCGCGGGGATGATGTTTGAGCGGTAACCTGCCAGAGTAAAGGTTGTGGCAGTAATTAAAACCAAATATTTAAGAGCTGGCCAGCGAGTTTCCAGATGAATGTGGGGCCAAGCTGGAGGACCTGGACGCCAGAGCTCAGTGTGTCCCACAGAGAAAGTCAAACAGATGGAGTCAGCTCAGTGACCCATGACAAATGTACCGCACGCACCTTAAATGTTCCTTCACATTCAGGGGAAAAGAGGCGTCGTCTTCATGAGAGAGATTCATTATAGCAGCCGCCATCTTGGATCACTTTATCTTTTTAAAACAAATCATTAAATGTGTTTGTTCCAGACCAGTGGTTTTCAAATTTGAGGCGCTCCTCCCCCTGGGGGCGCCAGAGCTTTTCAGAGTAGGCGTGAAACAAAGATAAAGAGGAGAAGCTGCTGTAAGAGTACGACGGAACAAACAGTTACTTCAACCAAGGAGCAACAACAAGAGGCAAAATAAAATACTCAAAATAACTCCAGCACAAATGAAGAATCAGACGATGAAAATGGACATAATCATTAATTATTTCAACAAGTTTAGAATTGAGTATTTACTGTGTGGAATCGTGAGCTGGTCTTGTCTGTTTGTATTCTTTAAAAGTGAAATTGAGTTCAAGGAGAACTTGTCAGTTCACAGCAAGTGGAAACTCAATGATTTATAAATGTTGTTGACACTGAGGGTAAAACTCTGAACCTGGGATTGATATGGAGGAGGCAGATGTGACGGTGGTGGGTGTAACGGCAGACAGGACTGGTTACAACAGCAGTGTTACTGACATGAGACTTGAACCCGTCACAGTCAGTAAATATGGGAGTGTACATGTAGTGACGTGAACTGGGACCAACATCTGAGTCCGTTTCTTTAGTCTTGTTTCCAGGACTCCACGGTTCAGTTCCACCAACGGTAACGTCTAGAGGAGGACGATTCTCACTGTAACTAAAATGTATTTCTCTACTTGAACATTTCCATTCTTTGACAGAAGCAGGTGGCTCCTTGAAGCCTTCGTGGTTTTGTTCACATAATTATTCTGCCGTTCCTAATCGTCTACAGTTTAAGCTGCCTTTTCAACGTCGTGTTTTGATTTGTATTTGCCCGCTTCCACTTTGAACGACCAGCATGAAATATAGCTTTAGACAAAAAGAAACATTTGATTGTTCAAAGCTGCGGCGCGGGGCCCTGTGTCTGAGTAAATGACTGGACATTGATGTTATGGAAAAGGTTTGGTTTTTTGTGAATCCTTCTGACTAATCCAACTTTAAAGAGTAAATCCACTGTTTATATTTCTGAGGTTTTTACAGACGACGGTCACGACGGTCCATGGAGTTTTCTCTAAATGCACAGAATTCCTGAATCTTTCCTCGTCTTCGACTCCTCTGCTGAACACCACCACCACCACGGTGACTTCTTCCCCTGCATCGCTGGGAGGAGTTATCGTGACCTGATTTAATTTAAACTCATGGGAACGTTGGTGTGGTTGTGTTCTCCCGGGACAGGGAACAGGAACATGACAGCAGCAGGAGAACCAGAGAGGTCAGTGAGCCGAGGTCCAGGAAAAACACTTCAGTCACCAACACGATCTGTGCATGAAAAGGTCCCAGGTTTGAGGAACGCTCCAAACGTCCCATTAAATCCTGATTAAATGGGAATTTTATTAAACAGTTACAAAGAAGAAGAGAAGAGAGCGGTCAGAGCTGAACGACTGACCGCTCATGATGAAGTAGGTGTGAGGTCATGAGGTTAGTGACAAAGAAGAGTTCAACATAAGAACAGTCCAGTGGTTGACGTTCAAACCAGTGTCACCGTCGTAAATAAGGAGCCTTTCATTGGCTCTTATTTAGGTCTTTGATCTGAAAACAGACCAATCAGATCGTCCCCCGGGGGAAATAAACCACTGGGCTCTGACGTCTTCAAAGCTGAACCTCTTTCTGTTTCTTTTTTTAATTAATCCAAAAACTTGATAAACGTCTTACACTGAATCGCTCTTTATCTCTTTTTAGTCCGATTGTTTTTTTGCGACATCCCATTAAAAACTGAAGCCACGAAATCATCCTCATTCTGCTTAATTCAAAGCCAGTCAACGACGATGACAATGACGATGACGATGAAGATGATGATGAAGATGATGATGATGATGATGATAATGATGATGATGATGATGAAGATGATGAAGAAGAAGATGATGATGATGAAGAGGATGATGATGATGATGAGGATGATGATGATGATGAAGATGATGAAGATGATGATGAAGATGGTGATGATGATGAAGATGATGAAGATGATGATGAAGATGATGATGATGATGACGATGATGATGATGAATATGAAGATGATGATGATGACAAAGAAGATGATGATGATGATGCTGATGATGATGATGATGATAATGATGATGATGATGATGATGATCGTCTGTTAGAATATCAGTATTTATGTCACTGACGGGATCAAAGGATCAAAGGTTCTGCTGTCGCAGCAAATGTGGGAAGATTTAAGAAGAAAGGCTTTTGTTTTGGTTCATGGTTGACAACACAAATACATACAGTTCATACATACATATATATTATATATATGTATGTATGAACTGTATGTATATACTGTACATATATATGTTCTAAAATCTTAAACGTGAAACATCAGAGTCATCAAAGACCAATAACATGAAAGTAAACGACACGCTGCAAATACAGTTGATATTTTTGAACAGCCGTCTTCAGGAGCGTCGTATTCAGCTGCACACCACGTTGTCATAGTAACCACCGACTTCTCCGACGACCACGTTACGCAACGCACATCATCTACATGTTTAATTGTTAATTGTTCACTTTGTTTGTGTTGATTGTTTTGGCGATGACATCATCCTCGTCTGTGTGA
>NC_024308.1:391731-392071 GCF_000523025.1 Cynoglossus semilaevis
GAGGGGTTCTGAATAGAGACGGTTCTGTGAGTCTTTGTGGTGAACTTGACAGATTGAGGAACTGTTGATCTTTTTGGAGATAATATCCATGACGACTGTGGCTCAGTGTGCAGCAGGACCACCGTCTGCTCAAAGGTCATGAGGTACAACCCAGACACAGAGCCGGAGCAGTGGGCTGTTCTGGTCTCGGATCAATCCTGTGACCTGGCCTGTGTTGGACCTCTACTGAGTGGTCAGAGGTTCAAGTCTGTGGTCCACTGAAGAACCGTTACACCGAGCTGAACGTGGTCGTTTCACTGCAACACCAACGACGTGTCACGCTGTGATCCAACGGTCCGAC
>NC_024308.1:392156-392402 GCF_000523025.1 Cynoglossus semilaevis
GACTCTGTCCTCCCCCACCCCGGTGTCTCCTGGACTCTGTCCTCCACCACACCGGTGTCTCCTGGACTCTGTCCTCCACCACACCGGTGTCTCCTGGACTCTGTCCTCCACCACACCGGTGTCTCCTGATGTCCCTGAGCCTCGGCACCAATGTTGAATGACCTCTGACCTCTGCTTCTATCACATAATGATTTTCCCAATTAAAGCCATTGTAATTAATTGGACTGAGAACGGAGCGAGTGAGAG
>NC_024308.1:392470-392725 GCF_000523025.1 Cynoglossus semilaevis
GGGGCAGTTCTAAACCATGGACCTGTTTTGATTTAGGTCAAATCTTCCACTTCATCACAGCAACGTTCTGAAGCCAGTGTTTGCAGTTACAGTATTACCACAGCAGTGATGAACTAAATGTTTCAAAGTTGTTGTTTTTTCTTTGTGGCTCAGTTTCAGGTGAAACACTGAGACTCTGAGCTGAATGTGACAGTGACAGGAGGTAGTGGGGGGGGTCCTGTGCTCTCAGCCTTCTCAAATCACTGCTTCCACAGA
>NC_024308.1:393186-396601 GCF_000523025.1 Cynoglossus semilaevis
AGGTGTGAGGGGGGGCGAGTCCTGTTGCTAGGATACAGAGCGGCTCTTAAAAGAGAGAAGCACGAAACGTAGCAGAGGATTCGCACAAACAACTCTGGCCGTCACCAACACCTGAGCGATCGATAACTCGGTCCTTTGGAGAAACGGGCGTCGTTAGCTCAGCTGCTAGCATGACGCGGCCCACATCAGAGGAGCGAATGAGCGGCAGAAATGAATTCCAAAGTCATCAGTGATGCTCAGACATATTTCTCGGTTGTGCATTAATAAGAAGTCATTGACATCAGCTGCAGCCAGGTGGTGCCGTTTGTTAACGTGACTCTTCTTGCCATCAATCACCAGCAGAACTGACCCTGAAACCCCACGCCGTAATTGCCTTTAGGATTAAAATGGATTGGAGCTCTTCGCTGAAACCCCACACATTTTCCATTAGTACGAAACAGGAAGACCACAGACGGAGGCCAAACGCAGGGAAGCAGGAAAAATCTGGGATTAGTTTTGTTCCTATTCTTTAGGTTCATGAATATTCAAAATGTCCACCAGGGAGCGTCATAAAAAACTAACTGTTAAGGCGTGCAAAATATTTCTCATAGAGCAGCCAGAAGATTTGTTTTTGTCATTACATTATAAATACATATACATATATATATACATATTGTGTCATGCCGTTCTTTCAGGCTGTTTGGTTGAGTTTTCATGGACGACTGAGTAGGTTGATGACCATAACTGGTGGAAGAATGATCATGTATTTACCTGTTCTGGTCAGTTGGCTCTGGTGGCTGTGGTCAGTTGGTCAGTTGGTCAGTTGGTCAGTTGGCTCTGGCTGCAGCAGACTGTCATGTGTTTACCTTCTTGCAGGATTAAATAAACCATCGATGCAGGAGTGTGTTCTTCATATTTCCTTTAGTCAGTGCTGAGCTCCGTCCTTCTCTCTCTCTCTCTCTCTCTGTCTCTCTGTCTCTCTCTCTCCAGGGTTAATCAGTGTCATCACTCTCACCTGTGACTTCCTGTTCGGGTTGAGTTTTCATGGACGACGGTGACCTGGGTCTACACTCATCTCCCTCACTCTGTCTGTGACGGCTCATTCTTCCTGTTCTGTGTGGGATTATGGTTCCTGTTGCTCATTCGGTCCTGGTCCTGGTCCTGACACTAATACTGACACCAATACTGATACTTTTATAAATATATAAAATAAAACTATAAAAGTAAATGTTTCTTTTTACCTTCTTCTTTTTCTTTCGGCTTTGTTCCTTTTTTCTCTCCAGGAGTTGCTACAGCAGATCATTGATTTCCATCTGTCCCTGTTCTCTGCATCTCCTCCTCTGACTCCAACTATCTGCATGTCCTCCCTCACTGCATCCATAGATCTCCTCTTTGACCTTCCTCTCTTTCTCCTACCTGGTAGCTCCATCTCTAACATTCTTCTACCAATGTATCCACTGTCCCTCCTCTGGACATGTCCAAACCATCTCAATCTGTCTTCTCCGTCTTTGTCTCCTAACCTTCCTGTCTGTGTTGTCCCTCTAATGACCTCATTCCTGATTCTGTCCATTCTTTGGTCATTCAAAATTGGTCAGTTTTTGAGAAATTTTTGTTAAAATCTTTGAAAAAACATTTTCTTGAAAATTTTTTAGAAAAAACATTTTTGAAACTTTTTTTTTAACTTTTTTTTTGAAAAAAAAATGTTGAAAAATGTTGAAAAAATTTTCTTTTGAAAAATTTTGAAAAAAAATGTTTCAAGAATCTTTTTTTTTTGAAAATTTTTTTTTCAACTTTTTTCAGGGGTTGCTACAGTGAATCATTGATTTCCATCTGTCCCTGTTCTCTGCATCTCCTCCTCTGACTCCAACTATCTGCATGTCCTCCCTCACTGCATCCATATATCTCCTCTTTGTCCTTCTTCTCTTTCTCCTACCTGGTAGCTCCATCTCTAACATTCTTCTTTTTGAAAAATGTTTTTTTGAAAAAAACTTTTTTTGGAAAAAAATTTTTTTCAACGTTTCTCAGGTTAGAGTGGTGATCTGGTCACTCGTCTCCTCAGGTCACACACCTGACGTTGATGACCCGACTCATCAACGAGTACCTGAAGGTCGGGGTTGTTTTCAGATCCCAGGTCAGTACCTTCAGAAAAACCTTCGGTGATGAAGGTCACGACCTCCAGGAGCGTCCGTCTGTGCTCTTGACTTTCATTAACCTCACAGTCACTGGGAGCTGCAGCTGGATTAACACCGGATTAAAAAACTGCACTTTTCTTTTCTTCGTTATCTGCTCTTTTTTTTTTTTTTAGCAGGATTATGCAAATAATGTTACTCTGATTCACTTGCATTTTAAATTAGGCAGCTGTTAACATTTGAGGGCCTTAAAGTGGGCACGGGGGGGGTGGTGCGGGGGGGGTCCACACTTACTGACTTACTTACACCACTACATATTTACATCACTTTAGCCTCCGTCGTTAGCGTGGCCTCCGTCGTTAGCGTGGCCTCCGTCGTGGATATTTGGACACTAACTCTCAGCTCCTCCTCCTCCTCCTCCACTGTTCTGCTCGCTGTGGCAGAAATGAAAAAGTGAAGCTCAAGAGTCAAAGTTTACAAAGTACAGACTCTGCTGTAAATGAGGGGAGGGGGGTCGGGGGGGTTTCCCTGTACATCCTGCACTAAAGGCCAACAAACAATGGCCGCCACCGCTCCATACATCAGACGGTGACACCGAGTCTATTGTTCTCCCTCCGTTGTCCTCTCAGCTCCACGGCTCTGTGGTTCCGCTCCGGTCACAGGAAATGATGTTGAAGTGCGTGTGGCAGGTGGCAGTTGTGGCTTTGTGGCTAAACAGAAGAGGCAGTCCACGGGGGTTTGATTTTGGAATAATGTATGGAATGAGTGGGCGTCGACAGAGATCAATGCATCAAACCTCAGATAAAAGGAAAAAAAAAGAAAACTTTCAGGGCTGCCCTCAGGATCTGTGCACAGCTTCTTCTTTCTTCTATTTATTTGTCTTTCTCTTCCTCTGACTCTGGCGCTCACTTTTTAATTATCCACCTGGGATTCAGCAGACCGTTGGGAGACGGTGACTTCTTATCCTGTCGCACAAGAACCCAGTCTGACAGGAAGTCTGAGGCTCAGGAAATGAGCAAAGACACAGTCGTCAGACACACCGTGAATGACTGTAGGCTGATTGTTGTTGTTGTTGTTGTCCACCAGGCTGCACCTCCACTTACACTGCATGGTTGTCTGGACTGTGGTGGAAACTTGAAGCCATCCTGTATGAACTGAAGGGGAGGAGCCTGTGTTCGTTCATCTGACTGTTCTGAACCAGCAGAACAGAACAGTCAGAACAACGAACACAGTACGCCACTAAGCCGGTGTACAGCCGGTGAACAGCCAGTGAACAGCCGGGGTACAGCCGGGGAACAGCCGGTGAA
>NC_024308.1:396722-396936 GCF_000523025.1 Cynoglossus semilaevis
TGCGAACACGCGGCGCCCCGCGCGGGAGCAACCCTGAGAACAGCCAGTGACCAGCCAGTGAACAGCCAGTGAACAGCCTCAGCCTCACAGGGCTGTGAGTCAGTGATGCTGAGAGCGTGGATCTCTTTCTGTCACTGCAGTTCCCTCGTCATCCACTGATCAGAAACTCCAGCTGTCATCCTAACCTGACACACGGAGCCTTCCATCTTTACCT
>NC_024308.1:397083-403602 GCF_000523025.1 Cynoglossus semilaevis
GTCGCCTCTTCCCTTCTTAGCGTTCCCCCCCCCCCCCCCACCCCCCCCCCCCCTCGTCTCTAACCCTGTCTCTCTACAGTCTGTCATATAAATCCAGACGTCGTCCATATTTCTTCAGACTGATTTTCCCTTTTGTGGAACAAGGAACAAATGAGTGCTTTGTCCGTGAAAATGGAACTCTTTCTGGTCGGCTGCTTCACACGGCTGCTCCTTTTGTTGTTCTATTACACTTCTGTGAATACACTGATTACCCCGCTCTTGGCAGCGGGGTTACACTATCTGCCCCGGTGTGGGACTTGTATTGTGGAGCTACGACACCTCCGGCTCATCGTCTCTCCTCTTCTCAAAGGGAAGGTTGAAAGAATAATTACCAGAGTCAGTTGAATGGTTTAAGGTGAAACAAAGTCTACAATCAGTGTGATATAAACACTGATCAACACCGTCTCCTCCGCTCACGTGACGTCACAGCTCTGTACACAAGCAGCACATTCTGTTGTATTTCCTCCAAACAGCCTTTCAGGTGGCCTGGTTGTCTGGTTGTCTTGTTGTCTTGTTTCCTGGTTGCCTTGTTTCCTGGTTGCCTGGTTTCCTGGTTGCCTTGTTTCCTGGTTGCCTTGTTGCCTTGTTGCCTGGTTGCCTGGTTGTCTTGTTTCCTGGTTGCCTTGTTGCCTGGTTGCCTGGTTGTCTTCTTACATCACCGCCGACACAGCCTTCAACATCAATCATTCTTCCTGATTACTTCCTGTTGACACCTGGAGCAGCAGCTCAGCTGTGTCTTCGTCTGTAATCACCTCCCACTTTATAAGAAGTGTAAACACAGGAGTTCACAGTTCAAACACGGAGATGTTAGAATGGATCACTTTGACCAGCACAGGTGGATGGTGCAGAACGTCACATGGTCCAGTCAGAACGTCACATGCAGAACGTCACATGGTCCAACGTCACATGGTCCAGTCAGAACGTCACATGGTCCAGTCAGTGTCAGAACGTCACATGGTCCAGTCAGTGTCAGTGTCAGTGTCAGTCTGTTCTAACACAGCAGTTGTGTCTGTGCTTCACTCCTGAGAGGAGGAGAAGTGGAGGAGATCGTTGACGTACCTTTAACTGCTCATTATGTAAAGGCATTTGGAGAAAGGTCAAGGTCAAGGTCAAGGTCGAGGCTGAAAGGTCACCGTTCATGCTGCACATCTGCCCTCAGTCATGAACCTGCTGCCCACTCCACTCCACAGGCTGAGAATAAACATCAAATATCATCAACTGAAAAAGAGAAAAAGAGAAAAAGAGAAAAAAACTGTGTCACAAAATGAATCAAATAAAAAGTGAAACTCAAAACTTTGACCTTTGACCAACAATTTGGTGAAACTAGTTTGTTGACTGGTTTTATTTCTAGAACAAACCCAGAATCTTAATACTTGACTCGGGTCATCCTCCTCTTCTTCCTCCTCCTCTTCTTCCTCCTCCTCCTCCTCTTCTTCCTCCTCCTCTTGTTCCTCTTTCTCCTCTTCTTCCTCCTCTTCTTCCTCCTCCTCCTCCTCCTCTTCCTCCTCCTCTTCCTCCTCCGTCTTGTCCTCAGAGAATAATCTTCTACATTTTCAATTCAGTTTCAGTCTTGGACTTTAATGAAATCCTAAATTTAGCAGCATCATGTAACTCAGGGCTGACGGAGCGCTGCAGTGACACCTTGGGGTCTGAAATCCTTTACTTTACCATTAATTTCCTAATGTTGTCGTCTGCTGTGAACGCCGCGGCGTGACTGACAAGTGGATTTTAATTTGATCGCTGCAGTGTAACAACTTTACAGTCGTGCACTTCTTCAGGGAGCGTTTGTAAAGACAGCCGATAAAATGATGGTAATTAGATGAATTCCCCTGATGGTGACCTTTGACCCACCCCGATGCCAGTCACAGTGTGGACAGCATGTGTGTGCCTCAGTAACTCACCTGTATTCAGCAGGTACACAGTCAGCTGGGCTCCTCCCCTCTGAACATCATCCACCGACGACCCCCCCCACTCCACCGTCCACTTCACCGTCGTCTTCACCGTCCACTTCAGCGTCCACTTCAGTGTCCACTTTAGTGTCCACTTCACCGTCGACTTCACCGTCCACTTCCCCGGCGCCTTCCCCGTCCACTTCCCCGTCGAATTCACCGTCGGCTTCACCGTCGACCTCACCGTCGACTTCCCCGTCGAATTCACCGTCGACTTCACCCTCGACTTCACCCCCCCCGTCACCGTCGACTTCCCCGTCCACTTCAGCGTCCACTTCAGTGTCGACTTCACCGTCGGCTTCACTGTCGACTTCACCGTCGGCTTCACTGTCGACTTCCCCGTCGAATTCACCGTCGGCTTCAGTTCGGCTTCACTGTCGACTTCCACCGTCGACTTCACCGTCCACTTCACCGTCGACTTCACCGTCGACTTCACCGTCGTCTTCACCGTTGACTTCAGTGTCGGCTTCACTGTCGACTTCAGCGTCGACTTTGCTGCGGTGAGAATGTAAAAGCAAAAAGCTTTTCCATTTGTACATTTTCTGCCGGGCTAATTGAGCTGACCTCAGATCTGTCTTCTGTTTTTACTTCCACAGAGAGACGTTCATTAAATCTGCCGCTCCGCTTCACCACAGCACTTACATCTGATTACTTGTAGCGTTGTTGTTGTTTTCTTTTTCTATAAACCACATGAGCCGACTGAAACTGACATAATATTTTTTCAGCTGTTTGTTGAAAATATCAAGGGGAGCAGTTCCCGTATGCTAATGTGTGTTTGTACGACGCAGCCTCCACTAAGATGTGCTATTATAAAGGCTGACAGCCGACGCTGTTCACATTAACATCACACTCCTGACTCTTCATCTGGGCCAAGCAGGTGTGAACCCTTCACGCTTGGTCTCACCTGAAGGAAGACCTCAGCTTCACCCAATCAAGTCAGCTGTTTCAGCGTTTCCTGCCGGCTCTGGGCGCAGCGCCTCCTGGATCAACAAGTCGATGTTTGGGTGGCACGGACGGCGTCTGTTGTTCAGCCGTCAGTGTGCCTGTAACAGGACGTCAAACCGCCGCCGCGTTCTACGGCGTTGGTAAAAGCAACATGTTCCTCCGTGTCACATGTTTGACAGAGAGAAGGCGTGGAGGGCGAACAGAGACTTTTTGAGTCTTCTGCTCTGCAGCTGCCACTGCAGATTACAGCCTGTCACCTGTGTGACATTTCTGCAGAAACACTTCATGTGCTGCTGTGGCACAGATGAACTCTGTGTTTTCACCCACACCCGTCCTGACGTCTCTCACAGGCGGCCTTATCTGTCCATCTGGACAAGAACCCTGGGAACATGAAAACAGTTGCAGTTTACTGATCCAGAAGACTTCAGAACAAGGTAGACACCTTCAGTCCTCTCCACCAGGTGGCACTGTTTGTTCCCTTTGTTGTGGTGAGAGGAAACGTGACAACGACTGAGCTTGAACCGTATGTTTGGTTGGAAGTTGAAACACACAGTAATCCGTACAGGCTCCACCTCAAACCATTCTTGTTTTCTTTCTGTATTTAATCACATGTCGATGTCAGTCAGCCAGTAATGAGAAACACCTGTTATATCTGGAGATGTGGACGTGAACATATGTGATGTAGACAGGCGGGCGTGAACAGCTTGTACAAAAGCTCAGACGTGCATGTAGAGCGATGTAGAGCGTTCTGCCTTAATCACCTTGTTTTTCTGTTAAAGTCCGTCCTCTGGGACGAGACGGAGGAGACGGAGGAGACGGAGGGGGAGGAGCCTACTCCCAGTCTGTGTGACGGGCCGCGCCGCCCGCAGGACCAAGACATGTTGACCAAGTGAGAGACATCGGAACACGTGACCCTAGAAGCACAGACAGACGTCCGATCGATTTGGGGTTTTTACCTTTAATTGTTTTAATCCTTCATTCTCCTGCTGCTCATTACTGACCCCTACCTTCACACCTGCCACGACGGCTCCTTTCCCTGGAGTGTTTCACCCCACACCTACAGCCCAGGTTCCTCTGACCCCACTCTACCCCAGCACCCAGCAGCTCCTCCTGCATCAGTGACATGTTCTGATCTCAAACACCTCCGACTGTTGATCACTGAGCTCTGGCTTCTCTGTAGCAGCTGCTCTTCTCTAAAGATCTGTTGATCACTGAGCTCTGGCTTCTCTAAAGAAGCTGCTAATCTGATCAAAAACACTTCATTGATTTGTTCAGGGAAATCCATCCATCCTTCCTCCGCTTCAATATCTAAGACTAACAAACTTAAACCAGTGGAACCAGTGGAACTACAGACCAGTGTAACTACAGACCAGTGGAACTACAGACCAGTGTAACTACAGACCAGTGGAACCAAGGCGTGGGTCCGGCAGGTCTGGTCCGCTCACAGACTGTGGTGCAGTTATAACAGACAGAACCAGTGATGATCCGTCTCCACTAAATAAGACCAACAACTTAACGTCTCCGTCTGTTTCCCGTCCGTTGTTTTGCTCATTTGTCCTTGGCTGCGATGATGACACCGTCAGGGCGGCAGTAAATTGACGGTTATGTCGTCCACGTCAACAGACACGGAGGGAAACGTGGCTCGTGGTTCAATAAAAACACAGTGTTATTATAAAGCACACGACTGCGTCCATTCTTCTACAAATCGTTTCAAGTCAAACACTGTAATAAAAAAAAGTCAACATTAAAAACCTGAGCCCGACTGAAGGAGACCAGAATGATAAGCAAACCGTCGCAGACTCACTGGAGTCCGACTTTCCGACTTTCCTGCGACTGCCTTGACAGCGGTGTTAGCGCTAACGACAGGCTAACGACAGGCTAACGACAGGCTAGGCCTCAGCGTGCTCCACATGGAAACACTAACAGCTCCCTGAGAAAAACACGTGGGCCACTTTAGCCGTCACCTGTGGAACAAACTGAAGAACTCATGTTGGACCTGAGGAAGAGAAACCAGAGAACATCGTCTCCAAATGTCAGCTGAGCTCAGACACAAAGACACGACTCAGTCACAGCCCAGACTCCTCTCTTCAGTTCAGGGTTTTAATATTTACATTTCTACTTCAAGGTCTGACATCTCCAACTCAAAGTCTTTATGTTTGTTAGTTTGTTAGTCTCAAATAAAGTCCTTCCATCCTGTTCTACCAACAGATCTCTAAACTCACGTCGGCTCGTCTTTGTCTCGTCTTTGTCTCGTCTTTGTCTCGTCTTTGTCTCGTCTTTGTCTCGTCTTTGTCTCGTCACGCCCGTGCTGTCCTTCAGTCTTTTATTTCAGCTCTGGTGGTGGTTGTCTTCTGTCCCTCGTCCACCTGTTCCTGCCTGCAGTGGCTGACTCCACGGTGATTGCGTAACCTTTCTCACCTGTGTCTTGTTAATGTCTCCCCTGCCTCCTATATAGAGCTGCCAGTGTCGCCCCCTCTCTGCCGCTCACGGCAGCACCTGTGTCCTCTGCTTTTGTCCAGTTGTCTTTTTAAGCCTCAGTCGATCGTCTGTTTTTCTTCTTCAGTTTCTGGACCTTGTCGTTGACTGTTGTCGTTCTTCTTTGCACCTGATTGTGTTTTTTTGTTTTTTGTTTGTTTTTTGTCTGTCACACCTGAAGCTACAGACGGGTCTGTGTTTAGAGATGAAGACTTGTCCAGGTCTGATCCTGTGAGCTGCTCACTTCCCCCCCCGCTGCCTCATTACTCTCAGTTTGCAGGTGTTCTGGATGCTTCGGTGCCACTGCTGCCTTGGCACAAAAAAAGACAGAGGACAGAGACCAGAGCCGCCTCATTCATCTTCCTGACTGTGATGGAGGTCACGCAGGAAAGCTCTCCCGCTCAGAATAAGTCGCTGGAGTGACAGATGGAGGCGCAGAGCGAGAGGAGACTCAGCTTAGACTCAAAGTGTTTCATTTGGGTTTTTTTCTCTGTCGAAGGAGAAGGTGACGTCAGTCGCTCCTCTGGAGGCAGAAGCTGAGAGTCTTATTTACTGTTCTACCCTGTGTGTTTAGAAAAGGCAGACTGACCTGGGTGGTCTGTGACAGACGCACGACCATGATGATGATGAGTGCTGATTGGACAGTGTTGGAGTGGAACTCAGTGACCGTTTCATTTAATAAAATCGTACCATGTTCAAACTGCTGATTTCTGGTCAATTTGTCATTTTCACCGTTTTAATCAACCTGGTCGTTTCCTCGTCGTCGGGGGGCCGACCGGCCGCGGAGACGATCGGCCGCGGAGACGATCGGCCGCGGAGCCGGTCACCATTCTTCTGGCTGAGACGCAGGTCTGGTTTTTGTCATTTTCATTTGACAAACCCGCGCTGACCTTTGACCTTTCACCTGCTGTGGTTCTGGATTATAAACTCCAGCACGTTTCCATATTCATCAGAGGGAGGACGGTGCCTCAGTGGATGTGCTGTTGGCGGCTCTCTCTCCTCCAGACCTGTTGCTTCCGTCTATTTTTACATCAGATCCACGATCGCTGCGGGCTTTAATTACTGAAACTCTTCAAGTGAGCTGTGAGTTCAGCTCTGCTGTGGAGCACTC
>NC_024308.1:406988-415039 GCF_000523025.1 Cynoglossus semilaevis
GTCGTTTTAATTCTGTCTCCTGTGGCTGGATCCGCTCCTTAAATGGACACTGTGGGTATTTTTAGTCAGTGAGATGTAATGAATAAATGATTAGCGGCTCTGACTGTGACTCTGACTGTGACTGTGACTCTGACTCTGACTCTGACTGTGACTCTGGCTGTGACTCTGACTGTGACTCTGGCTGTGACTCTGACTGTGACTGTGACTCTGACTCTGACTCTGACTGTGACTCTGACTGTGACTCTGGCTGTGACTCTGACTGTGACTCTGGCTGTGACTCTGACTGTGACTGTGACTGTGACTGTGACTCTGACTGTGACTCTGGCTGTGACTGTGACTGTGACTCTGACTCTGACTGTGACTCTGGCTGTGACTGTGACTGTGACTCTGACTGTGACTCTGGCTGTGACTCTGACTGTGACTGTGAGTCTGTGACTAGGACTCTGACTGTGACTCTGACTGTGACTCGCTGACTTCTCTCTGCTGAACAACGTCCACCATCACTGACCGTTTATCAGCATCGAAACTGACACAGAATTACAGCAGATGTGACGCAGCTCGGTGTGGAACGTGACGTGTGGTGAAAACACCGTTGACAGACAAATGTCTGTTGATGTTCCTGAGTTTTCATGAATCAACACGATTTAATTTCAGTGACGCCGTCTGTAAACGCACAGATATATTTGAGCTTTTGTGTGAAATAAACGTATCGTCTGTAAAATATGGAGTAAAAAACAACGTTAGTTCTAGTTCTGAACAAAGTCAACACAGTCCCGTCCCACGACGTCGACGTATCCATACTTATACTGATACTCATTACTCAAGTATTTATTTCACCAATGAAAATACTCTCAGTTCTACCAGTACTTAATTAAAAAAGGTTTTAGTTCATGAAATGAAACAGCGTCACTGGTCGTTGTTGTTGTCGTTGTTGTTGTTCCTGGTGTGTTCTGTACGACTGTCACTCTGAACCACTGTTTCCTCTGCGCTTCATAAATAAATGTGTAATTCCTGCCCTTTGAAACCTGGAACCTAAAGGAAATGAAACGATGTTTGTTCTCAGTGAAACAGTGACATTTCCGTGGCGGCGGCGGCGGCGGCGGCGGCGGTGGCGGTGGTGAGCTGTTCAATCTTTCATGAAAACTCAACACTGACTCCTGCAGTTTGTGATTCACTCATTGGTGTCTGTGGCTCAGAGCGTTTGTTTTTTAAATCCTGCTGCATTATCTCAGGCCGCGCTTCATTGGTTGGCAACTTATTTTCCAGCTCAGTGGAAATAATAAGGGACATGTTGACAAACACTTCTTCTTTAACTTTACCTCCCTGCCTCTCTCCCTCCCTTCTCCCTCTCCCCCTCCCTCTCTCCCTCCCTGCCTCCCTCTCTCCCTCTCTCTCTCCCTCCCTCTCTCCCTCCCTGCCTCCCTCTCTCCCTCTCTCTCTCCCTCCCTCTCTCCCTCCCTGCCTCCCTCTCTCCCTCTCTCTCTCCCTCCCTCTCTCCCTCCCTGCCTCCCTCTCTCCCTCTCTCTCTCCCTCCCTCTCTCCCTCCCTGCCTCCCTCTCTCCCTCTCTCTCTCCCTCCCTCTCTCCCTCCCTGCCTCCCTCTCTCCCTCTCTCTCTCCCTCCCTCTCTCCCTCCCTCCCTCCCTCCCTCTCTCTCCCATCACATTTGTTTAGAGGTGAATCAACCTCCCCCAGAGTCTCCTGGTCCAGGTTTTAGGGATTGTTTTGTCCTAATGTTTCATGAGCTAAAGGACAGAAACCATGAGAAAATAAAATGTTTGTTTTTTACTGAGTGAGAATTTTGCTGAGGAGGAAAGAATGGTGAGACAGGAAGAAGACAACGACACAACGTGGAGGAGGTTTTCACTAAGACCAGGGTGAGGAGATCTGTCTCCCTCTCTGGTCTGTTACGATGATAACAGTTTGACCAATCACGTGACCCCGCTCCATTACACTGTACCACCCAGTGGACAGAAGAGGTATTTATTTAAGGATGGAGTGACACCATGTCAAAGACGGTCGTTAGATATTTGTGTTCAAGCTCTGCTCACTTTCTGTTCAGTGACTCTGTCACATTAAATTACTGTTATCTATCTTTATTTTTCACTGGTATTTCTGATCTTTTTTATCCTTTTTTCGATCTGTATTTTATTCCTTATTTTAAAACTATGCATTTTAAATATATCTATTTTTTATTTTATTTTTTTTCATTTCTTCTTTCTGTCTTTGTAACAGAAATGACCAACGTCTTGACTGGGATTGAATTCACGTGAACCGTCCCTCACTCCCTCAGTGTTATTCTTATATAGAATTAGATTTTCTGTATTGTTTAATGTCACTGTATGACCTCACCTCCCTACGTGAGCTCCTATTGGCTGCACAGCGGGCGCTCAGGAATAACACACTGTCACCGCCGTCTCAGAGTTTCTACATTTTCTGCACTGACATCCACAGTCTCACATCATCTGCAAAAATATTGCTTGTTATTTTTTTCATTTTTATATTTTGTTTGTGTGAATATTTCTGTCGTACGATGGAGGATGTGGTTTCAGGCACAGACTAAATAAATCATTAAAAAAAGCCTGGCCTTGTGTTGAAGTGGAACAGTTCAAAGTTCATCTACGTCAGACCCCGGCTGCTGCCGTCGTTGGTGAAGGTTCATCGATGATGAAACAAAGGCTGCAGGAAAATCCAACCTTCTTCATTTTAATGTGAGTCGTTTTTATTTATTTATTTATTTATTCTTCACTTCCTGTGTCAGGTGGATGTTTGACATGAGGACGGCGTCTCTGAGGGCGTGTGGTTTGACCTTTCCTCTTCAGTTCCTACATGAACATGAACCTTCAGTAGGAAGGTCACACACACACACACACACACACACAGATGTTGTGGTCAGGAGTGTATTCAGGTGAAAGGTCACTGGAAAGCCTGTTGTTGCTGAGGAGAATCCATAATCTACGACAGCTGCGTTGTGGGATTGGACGAGATGACGGCGGTGAACACGGCGAGCTCTGGTGTGCGGCGCGGCCCACGGCGACCGGGCAGAGTAAAGTGGGTTTAATCCCACAGTATACAGCGGCCATCTGGGCTGGGCTGAGTGTGGAGCTGGACTGATTCAACACTGACACGTGTCTGTCGCTCTCCTCGTCCTCCGACCTGAGCCCAGGTCAGTGTGTTCTCCTGTGAACCTGGTGGCTGTTCAGGTGCACTGCAGGAGTGAACACACGTGTGACGTCACCACTACAGCTGGCTTTTATTTCACTGATTCTTTCTGCCTTTTTGTCAGTTGAGGTAAAACAACGACGTGAACAGATGATGTCACAGGTCCAGGAAGTTAAACCAAGGACCCTGTGTATACGGTGCGGCGCGGCCCACGGCGACCGGGCAGAGTAAAGTGGGTTTAATCCCACAGTATACAGCGGCCATCTGGGCTGGGCTGAGTGTGGAGCTGGACTGATTCAACACTGACACGTGTCTGTCGCTCTCCTCGTCCTCCGACCTGAGCCCAGGTCAGTGTGTTCTCCTGTGAACCTGGTGGCTGTTCAGGTGCACTGCAGGAGTGAACACACGTGTGACGTCACCACTACAGCTGGCTTTTATTTCACTGATTCTTTCTGCCTTTTTGTCAGTTGAGGTAAAACAACGACGTGAACAGATGATGTCACAGGTCCAGGAAGTGAAACCAAGGACCCTGTGTAGACGTTAGTAGTGGCTGTCAAACATACGGGCAGCGGGCCAAAACCAGCCGGCCGGGCTGTTCAATCCGGTCGACTTTTGAAAGTAAAAATCTGCATAAACACTTCATGTTCCTGGTGTTTTTCCAAACGAATATTTCATTGAAAAATATAAAATATTTTCTAACGATCTTGAACTTGGACAAACACGGACTCGTTATTCTGTGATTGGTCCGGTCCGGCCCACCTGACGTCCAATCAGGCTGTTTGTGGCCCGTGAACCAACATGAGGTCGTGTCACTGTTGTGTTTGTGTCTTGTTGTCGTGATGTCGTCGTCGTCGTCAGGTGTTTCTACAGATGAACAGAAATACTCAGTTGTTCTTAAAGACAAACATAAACCTCTATGAGTATTTATTAAGTCAGATCTGGTGATACTGTAACATGTAGACTTTTATTACAAATAATACTGCTTTGATATTAGGGATTTTAAACACTTCTTTTTGTTTTGTTTTTTTCTTCTGTTTTTGGAAAATAATCAACATCCATTACACTTCATATGAAATACTAGCATGGTCCCTTCAACAAGCAACCAACAGAACTCCAGACTGTCACTAATGCGCCACAATAATTACAATGACTCTGAATAACAGCTGTAGTTCATCAGCAAAAAAATCACAATAACATGGTTTTCAGGAGGTATAGTTTTCAGGTGCACTGGGTTTTCAGTAAAGAAAGAAAATGAGGTTAAAAAACCAAATGTACAATAAATATCTGATCATGGCCACCTCAAAAACACAGGCTAACGTGTGACATGCAGCACAACCAAACTGTCTGCACATGGTCCGACACCAGGAGTGTGAAAACTATCATGAGACAAGAACGGTTCTATTTTCTCCAGATCTACACACTGGTTCTCTTCTACATCACACTCTCTCTTTGTCAAAAAGTTCCTCATTTGATGCAAAGATTGTTTTTTTTTTTGTTTTTTTTTTCATCAGTTTCTAAATGAACCCGACAACATGATAAACGATGTCATACTGAGTCAAATCAACGTCACATATTCAGCTTCACATGTTTCTGGAGTATCTTTTTATACACTGACTTCATAAAGAAAGAGAATAAATATATTTCCCACCCAGGTTTCATTATACTTTTACATTTAAACAAGATCATATGCTGCAGTAGTTTTTTAATAGTTTTCCAAACAAGCTGATAACAATTTCAGGACGAACAAAATCAAAAAAAGGGAAAGAAAAATCTGGAGCAGACTTTAAACCAAAGAACCACAGGATGATGACGGGGTTTGTGCTTTAGTTCTTTAACTGCCATGGCTATTTCTCTAAAGGTTCGCAGTTACAAGTTCATGTCAAAAATACTGTGTGAACTCGGCTACAGTATAGAGTGTACAGTGTACACTGTATACTGTATACTGTACACTGTACACAGTGTACAGTGGTGTACAGTGTACACTGTACACTGTACACCGTACACTGTATACAGTGTACAGTACTTATATATATGTATATGTATATGTATATATATATATATACTGTACATATAACACGATCCAAATCCAAAATGACTTTTAAAGGTGTCGACCTGTCGGACTAACGCCGCGTCCTGGTTGATCTGACGTTTGAATTCAAGAGCAGAGTTGAAGGTACAGTCGCTGCAGCCACAGGTAAACACTCACACAGCAGCGGTGCTGCTTCAAAGGAACGGCTCAGACGCTTCAAAGAGCAAATGCAAGCGTTTTCAGAAGTGGGTTATTTTCCTGTGTCCGGTTCGTGTTAAGGCATCACAGTAGAGCGTGTGTGTGTTTACAGCCAGGACTGAATGAATGGACAGAAACACATGCAGGTTTATCACCAGGTTCTCATCTTTGCTTTTCACCGACTCTTCTTTCTCATTGGCTCGTTTTTCTCCTTGTTTGTTTAATGTTTAAATAAAAATCCTAGATTACGATAAAGTCGTGGACTTCGTCTGGATTTCTCTTAAATTTGCGTTAACGCTGCTAGTCGTGTGTTTGTATTTAATGAACCACAGACTTTGATCTTTTGAAATACTGTTTTTTTTTGTACTGTGAAGAAAAATACTGCCCTGCTGTGAAATCAGGCCAAAGTTCAAACCAGAGAGGAAACGCCACCTACATTTTTCAACCTACACCACGACCTACAGGTAAAACCTGCAAACACACAGAAAAACAACAACAACAAAAGAACTCCTCACACTGGCTCCTGAAGGTGGCGTGGTTCCAGTAGGAGCTTTATCTTCAAAAGAAGGAGTGAAACACTTGGACATCCTTCTTCTTCTTCTTCTTCTTCTTCTTCTTTTTTTTTCTTCTCTTTCTTGTCGCTGCTCTTTTCGTTTGAGTCATGTACAGCATGTGGACTCACGGGGACAGACGTGTCTAAGACGGACATTAGTGTTTATATCTGTGGAGGAGAAATGTAAACAGAGGGCAGCCATGTTCCTCCCTCAGCCCGTGTCCTTGGTCCGAGGACAACCTGCTGCTCCCTTTGGAAACTCAAGTCTACACAACCATCAAATAGAAAGATACAATACAGGATAGTTTGCTACGTTAACAGCTGCCTGGTCAGTGCTGCCTGGTCAGTGCTGCCTGGTCAGTGCTGTCCGGCAGGCGTCACAACTGAAGGAGCGAATCCAGAACACCACGAAGCACATCTTCTACACCGTCTATCCAGCTACAGTGTTTCCATGACAATACACTTCCTGAAGTCCTGCCTTCCCTCACATTTATTTCCTGTTTTTCTTTTTTTTTTTCTAATTCAGAATCTGTATTGTTAGGAGTCTACGCGTCGTCTTCCCTTTGTTTGACAACCCAGAATACATTCACTATAACATTGGTATGCTAATTGTTCACACTGGCACAAATGATTATTTTCAGCCATGTACGAAAACAATAATATTACTTTTGCGTCATTTGCCTTCCACAGAGAGAGAAAAAGACAGAGAGGAGAGAAAGGAAGTGTGATCTGAGGAGTGGGGTGAGCACAGGTTCACCAAGATCATCAACAAACCAGGGAAAAAAACAAAAAAACATCTCTTAAAAAAGCATAGTATTTACATGATATCATTCTGAACATGAAGCAAAGAAAAACTCCCCACACAAAGTAGTAAGTAAACGGATTTTTTCCCCCCTCCGGAGGCCTTTCGAGGAACTGTACCAGATTGGACTCCAGCCGTCATCAGCGTGAACAGGATTGATAAAAGCTCTGGACAGTCAGACATTTGGCCGGTGCTGGACTCAGTAGATGCTGATGAAGGAGGAGAGAGCCAGGACCAGGTACCGGCAGGCCAGCAGGACGTGTGCGTTTCCTGTGCTCCCATAGGGGGCAGTGTTGGGCGCTGTGGCAGGAAAACACAAAAAGCCTCTGATTAGCTGCGATTGCACTTTGATTCAACACAATGGAAACGCTGCAGTCAGCCGGAGCACGTCGCCTCTGAACGGCACCGACAAAACCTGCAATCAGTGCAAAAGTGTCACACACACACACACACACACACACACACACACTCACACACTCAGATCTGAGCTGAGACTTGGTTTACTAGTGAAGCGGTAGGTTGACCTCTTAACTGCTGGTTAACTGTTAACGTGGTTGGGACGTTGAATGGTTAGTGCAGTAACTAAGGTGAGGGTCAGCAGAGCCCCCATGTGGCACGTTTAAGAACAACAACAATATATAACATTACCATGAAGAAGTCACTGGTATTGATTATTGATTATTAATATTTATTATTATTTGGAACGTCTTCTAAAATGTTGACATCGTATTAAAGTCAGGAGCCACAGTGATGTGACCCAGGCCTCTGAGGTCAGAGGGGTCAGGGGTCAGAGGTCAGCCTCTCACCCCAGCCTCCATAAAACAGAGGGACCTCCCAGGTTAGGAAATCAGCTCACCATCAACACACACACACACACACACACACACAATAACACATTAGTGCGACTGTGAACAGGTGTTCACTGGTCGACGCAGTGGCTCCACGGCTGATGGAGTTGGACAATAACTATAAACATAGCATCATATTTTTTCCATCAACATCGTTGTTTTTCCAGAACAATTTTCCCAGAGAAACTAAAGGCCGAGCATCGTTTGAGAGGATGGATTCTGTCGAAACCAAAGCTCCACCAGGAGAATATGAATCAGGGGGGGGGGGGGGGGGGGGGGGCACCAGAGAGGGCATGTGTGTGTGTGTGTGTTTAAGATACTTGGGCAGCCCATGTGACCTCTCCTCACCTTTTGATCCTAAGTCTTTCCCTCGTGTGATTCTCTCTCTCTCTCTGTCTTTCGCTCCTCTCTCTCTCTCCTCCCCCTCTGCCCCCGCTCTGTCTTTCGCTCCTCTCTCTCAC
>NC_024308.1:415376-416003 GCF_000523025.1 Cynoglossus semilaevis
CTGTCTTTCGCTCCTCTCCAAAGTACAGGATAATGACACAGTTTTCCTGAGCAGTGAGACCAGGATGGTAACCATGGCAACAGCCTCAGCCTCCTCAGCCAGCAGCGGCTGCTGAGGCATAAGTGAGCTGCATTGTGCTAGCCCGGCTAGTGGAAGTCATGTGTGGTGGATCGTGTACGTGCAATTAGGAGAGATTTTATATTTTGTCGTCGTTCTGCGACGACGGTCAAAGAATTTCTTCTGGTTCAGACGCAGAAGTTCAACAACGCAAACGGCAGAACACGGTGGTGTAGGAAGAAAGACACAGAGAAAAGTTGGGCTTCACTGGTTGTTAATGCAGCTTCATATCTGCCCCCCCCCTCACCCCCCCCGTCACTGTGGAAAACAAAGGGCTCCATTGTTTTGTCTGTGTGGGCTGTAACGTTTTAACGACCTCAGACAGAAGCCGTCGCCGCCGCCGTCGCCGCCGCCGCCATCATCACACTGGTCATTAAAATCAAGAGAGTTAGAAAACAGGACAGAAACGTACGGAGACATTAGAGAAGGTGGAGACGGGAGGAGACGTGATCGAAAGGGCTGTGACTGTGAGGCTGTAGTGGCCGTGGACGGGGGGAGGGGGTGGTGAGG
>NC_024308.1:416661-424286 GCF_000523025.1 Cynoglossus semilaevis
ACAGTCACTACAGTCACTACAGTCACTACAGTCACTACAGTCACTACAGTCACTACAGTCACTACAGTCACTACAGTCACTACAGTCACTACAGTCACTACAGTCACTACAGTCACTACAGTCACTACAGTCACAGTAAGAACCGTGTGTTTTCATCATGAACCTGGATGTTTTTCCAACTTTTGTTTGTCTTTAATCTGGTCTAAAGAATTGACACTTCCTGTTGTCGCTGAGTCAAAAACTGAAACAGCTGCTCCTTAAACAATATGTTCTATACAACAGATGATGTTTTGATAATGAACCAGTGGAGAGTTAACAGTGAGCCAATCAGGTTGCAGTGCATTTGTGATGATATTTTGGGTAAAAAGCAGAATTTCTTAGTGGATTGTTTTCTTAAATCTCTGATTTTGTAGGTGATTCTTCTGTGACGGTGGTCGGTCGGTCTGACAGAATGTAGATCCGTTAATAATGGCCTCCTCTGAACTAGCAGGTGGGGGCGGGGGGGTCCAGTATCCCTGACCATCAATCAATGGCCTCTGGTCCCCCTCCCCCCCAGGATTGACCACATGAGACAACCTCACCCTGCACCAGCTGTGCTGTAAATCAGGTTCAATCCTGTTCCATGGAGGGTTGACAGCTGCCACCAGGGGGCGTCTTTAACACACAGTGGCAGACTATTGATTTAAAAAAATGTTTTGTTAAAGCCCTTGATGTTCACGTCTCTTTGAGGAAAAACAGAAGTAAGTGATGTTTATAAAGTCCAGTCTTTATGAAGACCTTCACCTGGTCTGGATCCTCTCACACCTCCGTTCATCTTCACCTGGTCTGGATCCTCTCAGACCTCCGTTCATCTTCACCTTCCTCTCGTGACCTGATCCACCTCATCCACTCGTTCTCCCATCATTCCTACTGTTTTTCCTCCAGTCCAAAGTTCACCAGGACCAGGCAGCACCTCCTCCTCCTCCTCCACCTCTTCCTCCTCTTCATCAAACCACAGAGCCCTCATTCTCATGAACCTTCCGGCTCATTAGACCAGACAATTATTTACATTAGTGTTACTAATGAAATGCCTCCATTTATAAACTGGCCTTCAGAGATCATTTAGCCTCCTCCTCCTCCTCTTCCTCCTCTTCCTCCTCCTCTTCCTCCTCCTCCCAGTGCTGCCATATCCTCCGTCTCCACCTCACACTCCAGTTATCACAGTTATCACCACCCACCATAGTGCCTTTCAGGGACCGGCCTCTAATAAGTCCACTTAGCAACAGTACCTGACTGGGTGTACGTCTGATCGCTCAGTGGGCTCCAGTCTTCAGTCTGATGAACCAACACCTGAGTGTCCAATCAGGAGCTGAGAGACAGCAGCAGCTGTTCTCTGTGATCTGACCTGGGTTTAGTCTTTAAAACACCCAGATGAATGACGGTGTGGTCAACAGTTCAAGTCAGAGGGAGAAGATGCTAAACATAACTAGTTCACACACTAGTTGACAAAGAAATGATCAGGAAATGATCATTTCAACAGATTTGTTTCTGTGACTTGAAGGTGTTGAGAACTTGACGACTCAGCCCGTTATGAGCAGCATCTTTCAACAAACTGATGCTCCTCAGATCTGCCCCGCGCTCTGATAACATCTCCAGAAGGCAAACCACTTTATCTGCCCCCCCCTGCCCCCCCACTCCACTCCTGCCTTACCCCTTTGCCAGCAGCTACATCCCAAAATAGCACCATCCCACTGTTATGTATTTGGATTATGATAACAGCCTCCATTAAGCTGCTGATAACAAATGGAGAAATGGTTAAGTGCACTTTACCTCGATGAATATATAAGATAAGTCAGTCAGTGCAGACGGCCTGGTTATCAGCCTTCACCTGGGGCCACGTGAACCTGACTGTAATGTGCTCACGGTGATTGACTCTCAACATGAGGTCACAGCCAGAGTTGGTTCAGACGGTCCGTCTCTGCGGTCACCGTCTCTTTGACTCAGAGATCAGTTTGAGAACGTCCACCAAGTCTTGACCAAAATCAGTTGCCGAGTGATCAGCAAAGTGCAGTGGTTTTATTTCCAGTTCATCTGCAGGAAGAGAAGAACGATTCAGCAGAGGCTTCTGCAGAACGTTTGCTTTGTTCTTTTCTTCCCCCTCACTGTTACCCACCTGCCTCAGACAGCGTACGCCTATAGGCTGTGCGTGTCACACATGAAATATTCCTTTATTATTCTACGACAGAACCATAGGCGCTGTGAGCTCCAGTTTTCTTCTCCACACCTTGCTGCTGACTGCCTGCAGGAAGTTCAGATAAAAGCTGTCGTCTCCTGAAGTCGGCTCCATCCATTCAAAAGAGAAGATTTTATACAGCAGGAGCCCAACAGCCAGCAGCCAATCAGGTCTCAGTGAGTGACTGTGTGTGAATACCAGTCTCTGTCACATCAGGGTCTTCAGAACCGATCCTACACATGTACAGTACGGCTGACCGACCAATGAGAGACAATGAAATCTGTTCATGTTCAAACCAGGGCTGGCCAATAGGAGGGTGGGGATCTACTGGTATAGATATATAAATAATTAAATATAATTCTATAGTGTGTGGTGTAGTGACCATGTCCTAGAAGAATGAACTCAGACGGTGCCGTATGACCCTAACAGCTACACAGTACGGTTGAGTTTGGGACGGAACCAGAAGTCTTTTAGTTTGAAAATATCGATCCTTAACAACCAGTGCAGGGAACCCTGCTGTGAATCACTCTGTCCATGACCATCAGTGACCACTAAAGATGAATATGTTGGATGGATGAACACGTCTAAACAACACGTCTAACATTAGGTTTTTCTGAATGATTGACCAGAGTCTGGGACGAAGCTGTGAGGAAAAAAATCAAGGTTGTCAAATGAAAAAACACGTGAAAGTCTTTTATATTCTGTTCCTCTGCTCAGAGGGTGTGTGTGTGTGTGTGTGTGTGTGTGTGTGTGTGTGTGTGGCCACAGTCTCTGTCTCTGCCTTCAGACTTCTGGTTTTTAAACCAGGTCCTCAGACTTCCGTGTCATTCAGCTGCTGCATCTATAAATACAACTGTTGGAAACAGACGTGGGGAACAGCTGTGTTTTAAGAAAAATGTATCAAAAAATAAAGAGACGTCATAATAACTGGAAAGAAAACAATGTGTTTGATCAATAATAAAAAAACTCCCTCCTTTTTTTTGGAAACTTTTTTAGGTTTAATTGCAGAACTGCCATATGAGAGAATGTCCAACTGTGGAGCGTAACAAATACTCATTCATTCCAACACACTCCCTGCTTGTATGATTAATGACGACTGTCTTACTTTAGTCCAACAGCTGCATGTTCACAGTAATTGAATAATTCTTCACCCTCACAACAAATTTGGTCCGTCCAGAATTCTCTTTCATGTGCTGCACGGAGAACTTTAAAGGCTGCGTTTGTTTGTTCAACTCCTGGTCATGTTGACACGGACGGTCATTAAATCTAACATCACATCACCTGCCGTTCACTCACGTAACAACTGGCAGTTTAGTCCTGTGAGGTTTTCAGTCTAGTTTCTAGAACATACGCCTTCCTGTTTGTTACACGTCTGTTGAGAGACTTTCATCAAAGAGTCAGCTCAGATCAGAGGACGAACCGCAGCCACAACACAGCTGCGACCGACGCGTGTTGCTAGCTAGGCGATGATGAAGTGATTTAAGATACAAACTGTACGACGTTGCATTTCACTAACTACTATACGACCAAATATGGAGCTGCGTTTGTATTCACGCCCGTGACATACACAACATTCACAGTATGCTAATGTTTAGCCTCGTGTTCCCGCTGCTCCATCCATCTTCCCTCCTCTGTGGCTCTGAATACGAAACATCCCAGTTTGACTTGAAACAGTGTCGCTCCAACCTGACTAATGCCGACAAACGACTCAAAACAAAGACAGGCAACGGGATTTAACGATCAATCATGCTAGCGATTGCTTGCTTTTGTGATTAGCAACACAAATTCTTCTCCCTAAACTTAATCTGGTTGTTTAATATTTAAATACAGATACAGATAGCCAACCACCACATATAGATATATATAGTGTATATTCTAGCTAGCTTAGCCTGAATGTTCTAGCCTTGTTACAGTAACCTACAGACGTTCATCACGTCATTAGACCCGCGCTGCTGCTGTGGGGCAGCGAGGCCTGAGATCATTTTTCTCCCAACGACCTTTAGTCGTTAGTGGATGTAAATAAAGTGTGACCACGGCAGGAGCCTTGAAAGACTCATCAGCTGCAAGGCCGAAGGTACGGTGAGGGTTAATGGTTTGTGCTGTCGGGGATTTTTATCCTTATGTTTTGAAGTGAATGAGAACATTAATAAACACCAGGTGGCCTTCATCATATTTCACTTTTTTTTTTAATCTAATCACTCTCTCTGTGTTTGGCTGAATTATCTTTGACCTTTATGACGAAAAGTGAAAAATAAAAAAAGTTTGAATTTGAAATGTGAGGACGGAGAGGACAAGGATTTATCCTCTAACACCAACACATAGATCTACAGAGAGTGACGGAGTGGAGAGAGACTGGAGGACACCAGGGTTCCACAGGTCAGTGGAGTCCAGGACTCTTTCACTCAGCAGCAGCAGCAGCAGCAGCAGCAGCAGCAGCAGCAGCAGCAGCAGCCTTCTAGCCTTCTCCCACTAATGCACTCATCTACCACCATCAGCCACTGAGAACACACTCTCCTCATGAGTGTTTGTACAATCGGAGGACTACGATTCTGCTCCGAACTCTTTGTTTGCCACTGGAGCGCCGTATCATGCTGGATGACACCACTCAAACCCACACTGAGAGCCCACAGAATTCCGAACACCAAACCCCTCCACAGCAACGTTGAGGATTCCGAACAGCTCGGAAATCAAGTCGATAGAAGCGGCCGGGTTTAATGGCCAGACATCTGAGCAGTTTCCCCAAAGAGAATGCCATTTCTGAATGTCACGACCTTTTCTAACTGCGTTTAAAAACCTCCAAGGTCTTCAAGGTGCGCTCTGTCAATAAGAAGATTTTGAAGCGCGGCGGTCAACACAAAGAAAAGCCAGGCGTAGGCTCTGCTTCCTGAGCCTGTATTTCCCCCGTCATCGGCTGCACCGTGAACTTTCTCTCCTTGAGGTTTTGACAGTGATGGAGGCAGAGTTGGTGCGTCCGTCTGTCAGAGTCTTCATGTGCTAACGCTCCTCTGCAGCATAAAGAGCTAACAACGGAAAAGTCCAGACAAGGGACGAGAACGCCAGCCCCCCCCACTGTGTCACTGAGTGGAACAGGAACTGGTTTTTGTTCCTTTGTTTGTCGGGAACAAGGATTTCAGAATTCCAAGATTTAGTATTTGCTTCTTCCTCTGATCCGTGCTTGAAGACAACAGTTGTCCTTTAACGGAGGGTTCTGTGTTTGATGTCCGGCGGTAGACGTACGTTAGAGAAATGATGTGTCCGGCGGTAGACGTACGTTAGAGAAGTGATGACAATTCAGCATCAAGGATCTGAACGTTGTGAGGAGAATGAGATAAGGTCTGCTGTTTGATGGTACTCACTGATTTCCTGTCTTGGAATCAAGTCGATTTCAGCCACATGGAGTGGTAACAGGTCTGCAGTTTGATACAAGTCAAAACCAGCGTGTGGCGCTGCTGCTGCTGCTGCTGGTATCTCTCCTCCTCAGGCTTCACCCACTGCCACCGTCAGTCAGAGTTTGTTGAGGGTGGATAAGCTACTGCTGAACTGTTTACATTCAGAAACCAATCAGGGCTTGACGAGCAGAGCTGCTGTTCTTCAACTCTGAACAAAAGGAGGAGAAAATGTCCTGGTGAAAGACCAGAGAGAGAAGTCTGATCAACAGTTGGTGCTGCAGACTCCACCCTCAGGTTGTTCCACATCAGAGGCCGCTCTAATCTGTTAGCAACCAGCTGTTGTTAATTAACATACACTAACTAGCTTCTCAACCTACGTCTCCGCAAGTGACGCGTAGAAATGTGGGAAAAAGTTCCGACCGTTGGCTGTAATTACTGTACGTAGTGTTTGAATGTGAGGGAAAAAAGAGTTAAAAATAGGAAGAAATGGATGAAGAAAAGTTTGATATTTTATCGACTGAACTGCAGAGATTCATTTCCAAACTGTGCTCCTGAAATACCTCCACAAATCCTAACCTAGTTTCCTGTTTGGGAGTTTCCACACACAGGAATATTCAGTAGAAAAAAAAATGAATCTAAAAGTGAGTGCAGTGAAATTACTGCTACAATAATCCAGAAAAAAGAAAAGGACTCCGACTTCTGCTGAAACTGAACCGATGACAACGTCACTGTTTCTCAGGAGGTTGGGCTCAGAACTGCTGTCAAATATTGAATATAAATATTATCACCTGCGCTCTTTCACTTCCTCCACACAGGGGCGCTCCTCAGCTCGGCCTCCTCTCGACTGGACTGGCATGGACTGGTTACAACGAGGCTGGATTTATTCAGTCACTGATCCAACTTTGATACTGAACTCTTAATTCACCCCGTCTCTGCTGCTGTGTTCTGCCAAATGATTCCATCCACCCCACGACCTCTGTGACCTCTCAGCTGTGCCTGCAGTCTGGTACCAGAACAGACGGCTGACACACTCCTGCAGTGGCACGAACTGAAGGCATCATTATATAAACTGTTATTAGGTACTGTGCCACGGTTGTACACGGTTGTACACAGTTGTACACGGTTGTACACGGTTGTACACAGTTGTACACGGTTGTACACGGTTGTACACAGTTGTACACGGTTGTACACGGTTGTACACAGTTGTACACGGTTGTACACGGTTGTACGGTTGTTCCTCTTAACACATTTAACAATATAAATGTAAATGTGCCTCTGAGCCCCGGTCCTGAACACAGATGGGTCCGCCCCCCCCTGGCTGAGACACCTGCCCTCAGGCTGTTGTTGACACTGACCTTCTGCTTCTCCACATTTGCTGTGAATTCTTGAAGAGAACAAGGCTCAAATGTGGGTTCACCGTTAAATCTGCAGACCCAACCAAAACATTTGCCCAGAGCTGGAGATTAATTGAGAAGCTGGAACAAAATGTAGCCAAAAAAACAGAAACCAACCAACCTGAGTTCAGGTGTTTATTCTGTCTGAGTGTAGACCACAAAGACAGATTTATTGAAACCACAGACGGTGACTTTTAATCTGTACCTAAAGTCCACGCTTTTTCATCATTAGGACTAAAAGTGTTTTCTCTGTTCCCCTAAAACGACACCTACTTAACTCTGCTGAAAACGATGTGTACGATGACCACGATGAAACGATGGTCGTCGCAGACTCACCGCGGTCTACAAATTGGCCAAAAAGCCTTCATTTGTGATTTAGTGCGGCCACTGCTGTAAGCGTGAGGCTAACTTCAATCATCCTCCTTAATGCACCAACCATTAGAGGCAGTGGTGGAGGAGAATATACCCTGGTGTCTCAATTACAGAGCAGGGCCATCTCTGCAGCAGCTTTTGAGGTAATAAAAAGCTTTTCTGCTCCAGCTCTCACACAACAACCACCACCACCACCACCACCACCACCACCACCACCACCACCACCACGGAGTCCTGTCTGCTGACGGCACCACCTCA
>NC_024308.1:429525-436299 GCF_000523025.1 Cynoglossus semilaevis
TTTTCATCATTAGGACTAAAAGTGTTTTCTCTGTTCCCCTAAAACGACACCTACTTAACTCTGCTGAAAACGATGTGTACGATGACCACGATGAAACGATGGTCGTCGCAGACTCACCGCGGTCTACAAATTGGCCAAAAAGCCTTCATTTGTGATTTAGTGCGGCCACTGCTGTAAGCGTGAGGGTAACTTCAATCATCCTCCTTAATGCACCAACCATTAGAGGCAGTGGTGGAGGAGAATATACCCTGGTGTCTCAATTACAGAGCAGGGCCATCTCTGCAGCAGCTTTTGAGGTAATAAAAAGCTTTTCTGCTCCAGCTCTCACACAACAACCACCACCACCACCACCACCACCACCACCACCACCACCACCACCACGGAGGCCTGTCTGCTGACGGCACCACGTCACCACAGCTCATCTGTTTACACACAGTCCTCCCATTAATCAGCCTAACTGCTGCTGAGAGCAACAATTAAAGTTCAGGAGGAAAGATTTGAATTGACAAAAACACTGTCCTCGTCCCGTTACCAGAGCCAGAGTTTTTATTCTGATTTGATTTGAGTCTTTATAGAGTTTTTAAACGTTTGGTCCTAAACGACATAAACACTGACCTATAAGCAGACGACGACGTCACCGTCCTGAAACAGTCCACAGATTTATTCTATGCTTTGATCTGCTGAGTTAGAATTTATTGATGTATAAAGTGTGAAGATTTAAAGTTAATTATTAAATAGATGATGTTGGTGGAAACAGAGCTCAGACACAAGGTGGGAATCGACTTTGAAGAACAAAGAAAACTCTGGCACTGTTTCTACAAGACCCCCACCCCCCCCCCCCCCCCCCCCCCCCCGCACAAGTAGAGAGAAAATAGCTTTAAAAGTAAGAAAAAATCAAGTGCAGTGTCTGTGAAGTGCAGTTGTTGTTAAATGACTATTTTGCTGCCGCTCCTGTGCCAGCCGCTGGGACCGGCGGCGGCGGCGGCGGCGTGGCCAGGTTCACATTAGACGTGGAGCGCTCTAGACGCCATGGAAAGTGAGAGAGATAATCAGAAGCGGAGATGAGAACTAAGATGAGGGAATGAGAGCGGCTGAGACAGTAAGGAGAGGGGACATTTATATTAAGGTCTTAAAAACATGGACCTCAAAAAGACCAGCCTTGAAACGTGAACAGTAATGTGTTAATGTAGCACAAATCATGGAAAAACAAAGCAAAGTAAATGGTCCTTGGTTGGAGTCTTCAAATATTCTCGACTGTGGCGATTCACATATTTCTGAGAATACTACAATACAGTGTTGTTTTTCTGGCCAAAACCAAATCTGTAACTCATTCAAAATGGGTGAAACCAGTTGATAAAATCAACAGGAAGGCTGCACTGAGGCTGATGATTTGTTATCTCACGGAAAATCCATTCGATTCAAATACTGATACGCTGCACAATTTTCCAGTGTTCAAATGATGCAAACTCCAAGCAGAACGATAAACACCACGACTCGGCGCTGCACGTCTAGTCTGGCGCTATTATGGTGGTGACGACTGTGAATATGACCACGGTACGGACTGGATATTTAGCTCCCTGATCTGAGGTTCCTTTAAGACGGAGCGGTCGGCTCACATCAGACCAGAGTTTACAGGAAGAAGAAAAAAACTGAATTATCGTCTGGAGCAGCCCTGAGAGTTAGCACTGATCTGAAAGAATAAATGACCACAAAGGTCGAACCACGCAGTACACCGACCAGCCCAGCAGGCGGTGTCAACAACATAATGTTCATTTTAAAAGTCATAAATTCACTACGATGGTTTTCTGCTGTTTCCCCCTTGTGGTTTTTTTTTTTTTTAATCTTGGATTTGTTTATTTAGGAACCAGTCTTCCGTCCTGTCACAGTGAAACTCTTGGACCGACACCAGCATCAGCAAATGACCATTGTACACTTAAAACACACTGGTACGTCCTCTCTCACAAAATCAATAAAACCCTTCCTTCTTCTAAACTTACCGTAAATGTTCCATTAGTAATTAAACCAAACAAATAAGGGAAGGAAGCCATCGCAGCGTCCTTCCCAGCACAACAAAAACCCAAATCAATGCTGCTGTCTGTGTCTGAGACGTTTGACCGTAATAAGAAAAGGGACAGGAAGCAACGTTTAGTGTTATGTCAAAATCAACACAGGCTGTGATGAAGCAGCTGTTGTCAGACTGAGACACTGGAACATGTTGATGTTCCACTGAAGTGCAGTAGAAATGACATCATCAGGCAGTTTATTAAATGTTGCCTCTGTTCTCCATAATGTGCTTCACACAATGAGGGCTTTTATGGAGTGGTTTGTAGGTGAGCGTGGCTCCGTGCGCACCAGTATTTATTCATGTTCTCTCCACACAGACACACAGAGGTGCCTTTCTGAAACTGAAGGCTCAATGGTTTCATACGGGACAAAAACAATATAGTCTGTTTGAGATGTGCAGAGAACCAGGGGTCAAGTATGATAAATGACATGCCATCTGCTTATCAGGACCTTGCAGAGATGATTGGGTGAGTTAACACAGTAAAAATGAAGGTCAGCACATCGCCACGCAGCAGTCTTACGGGGCAGGAGAGCTGGTCCAGGTGCAGCAGTGAGAGAAGGAGGAAGAAAATATGTGGCCTGCACGGCTCCTGATCCTCCCACTATATATAGGTGATAAGGCTGGCTGGAACTGGACTGCCAAAAAAAAAAAAAAAATTATCTGTGTGTAGCTGACTGTGTCTGACACTGAGGCATGATGGGTAAAAAGGCGGTATACTTCAGAAGGTGTTTGAGCAGCAAATATTGCTCTTCTGGAATTTATAGTGTTTGGGAGACAAACCACTTCAGGAGTTTCTACAGCTTTAACGTTAAAATAAATCTGAAAAGGCAAGTTATTACTGAATTAATTCTTAACGCTTTATCCCCTTCAGGGTCCAGCAGGGGGAGCTGGATCCAATGTTAGCAAACATCGGTGAGGGCAGCGTACACCCAGGATTGTTTCTGTGTCCAGACCAACAACACTTCACACCTGGGTTCACACTTTAGTCAGTCAACACTGAACAATCAGCCAATCAGCCAATCAGCTTTCAGACAATGCAGGTTCACACCTGAGGACAGATATTATTTAGGACGTTAATGTCTGAGTCCAGACCAACCAACCAATCAACTGCAGTTTCCCTCCCTTAAAAATGTAACAATAAAACCCAGGATTCCTGCATCACATCTGCCACACAGGATCAGGAGATCACAAATATTTGGAGCTCTGACCCACTCCCCCCCCCCCCCCCCCCCCCCCCCGCGTCTGCTGTGGAGTTTCCCCCCTCATCAGACTGTGTCCCTGTCCTGGTCCTCTTGACAACAGTGGAGTCTAACGCTGACAAAACCTGAATGCAAGCTTGTCACTGAGAGCTATTCTGCCCAAATGAATATTTCATAAACACCACTGTATGTGTGTTCACTCCTCCACTGCAGGAGGTGACTCAGAGATCAGCGTCGCAGCAGTCGCAGCAGTCGCAGCAGTCACATCAGTGACGCTCCTGCGACTGCCACTTGACTCCACTTCTGCAGATCTGGCTACAGAATCTGGGCTGCATGAACACTGAAGACCTGTTTAGTCCTGGTTCCAAGAAAGACCAAGACTACAGCTGAGCTGCTCCACAGAACAACATGCTGAGTGGAGGAGGAGGAGGAGGAGGAGGAGGAGGAAGATCATGTTGACTGTGTAAAGTCAGAGTCAGAGGAGAATCTATTCATGTGAAACAATCTGTGAAGTTTAGTTAGTGAAACAGAAACACCTTGGACGTGTGGACTGACTGACAGGAATTCTGTTTGGTCTGATTGTGGGGGGTGTAAATAAAGGACAGTCAGAACAATCTCAGCCAGTTAGAACGAAGCCATAAATAGAACAGAAAAAACCTTTAATGGAACTTCAGTTTTCTAAATGAGCAGTTTTAGCTGAGCTGATTTTATAGTCGGTAACAAAAACAAAACAGTCGTTCTGGCCTAGGACAAAAATGAACAATAAAAAAAAACCAGGATGCTGTTGGAGGAGATGATTTTGTTGTTAATTGTGCGGCTGCTCACTCAGTGCTGCCATCATCCAGGACAACTGACGTCTGATGTGTCTGTTGATAAGAACCTCAAAGAACAAAGCAGTGAATGTGCACTTGTCAGTATTTGACCACACTGGTGGATCAGACTCTACAGGCATGGAGACGTACGCCTTGTTTTCACTGGTTTTCCTCTGAAAATTCAACTAATGATGTTTTTTTTCCTTCAAACTATGACTCTTTTATCCCTTCACAACTCCCACTGCGACCAAACATAAAAGACACATGATAACAAGTCCAAAAAGGCTTGAGAAAACTCAACCAAGACAAAAATGATTCCTTTTCAAACCAATCACCAAAAGAACACATTACTGCTTCAAACGCAGATTAAATGTGCTTGTGAGATTTTTTATTTTTCTTACTTACTTTATTTGTTAGCTAGGAGAGAGAGGAATGATAAATTAAAATGCACATCCATTCAGTGAGAGCGCGAGGCTCAGTCTAATTATAACAGAGTGTGCCTTTGGGTCCAACTTGTGCTTCGATCAGATAATAAAACTTCAAAGACTCCAACTGTAAAGATAACAAACTGCAGAATTAGAAGAGGAAACACACAACCTGACCTTGTTTAAAGTCAGTCTCCACAGAAGAAACTACTTATGTTTGCTGCTAATATTCGGCAACTTGATTAAAGGTTAACAAATAGAATGAGTTGTTGATATTTCTGATTTAAAAACTGACGACTACTTGATTTTTCTCCACACTTCTGTGTGACTTCAGTTCATTTATAATTGACCTAAAAATGACGTGTCCACCGTCCACCAAGACAACGAATGTGTCAAAGCAAGAATAATAAAAAAAAACAACCTGTTTTAATGTCATGTTAATTGCAGAAATAAAAAAGTAAAAGTCTGCAACAGCATATGTTCCAAACTCTTAATTATTTTGTTGGATCTACATTTCATCAGGATGAACAACAGCCTTCTTTGTTGGATCTACATTTCATCAGGATGACAGACAACAGAACAACAGCCTTCATTAAATCAAAGTTGTTTAAAAAATAATTAAATTAAAAAGTTGGCCCTAATTGTTAAACTAAAATATAAAATTAAAATAGTTTATACTCATCAAATTATCGAGGTTACTTTTCCTCGACTTATCATCTGACTTCATTATTAATTTTCTACTGGTCTAAAATCTTTCTGTCTCATACGTAACATAAAAAGTGTTTTACAGCTAAAGAAACTACAACTGGACGGAGCAGGTTTCTTGAACGCAGCCTCTTGGATCAGAGGTGAAACCTACTCGGTTGACCTGGAGGACTGAGAACCTACACAGATATTTTTGTGATGAACATTGGAATGGAAAGTTCTGGATGTTCCTACATCCAACATTCAGGTTGAACCCAATTAAACAGGACAACACTGAGACCTCAGGGTCCGGCCGTACTCAGGGAGTAAAGTTTGAAGTAAAGCACAGTGATTGATGTTGCTATTCACTTTGTTTTCTGTGTAATTTGCCTTTTCTGTCTTTTATCCTGGATCGATAGACGAGCGCACGCACAGCAAGAACCGCGGAAGAATAATTGCTCTATTCCAGGACTACAGATTGGAAATTGCACCTCATTGTTTGAACACATCTCCTCAATTTAATTCGCCGACTTGATATAAACAAATAATAGGTTGTGAGAGTTTATGATTTACCTTGAACAACAGTTGGCTCAAAGAGGCCTTACAGCGTCCTCAATGACTTCTGGTACAAAGCTACTTAAGAAAATTCACTTCAAAAGAACAGAAACTAAACAAGGACAGCGAGCTGAGTGAGTTCATCTACATAAATGAGTGAAGCCTTGCTGTTCCTTTGGACCATGACATTTCCATTTGTTCTGCAAGCTCTCCATCAAATCACAGTTCACAGCCCGGCCCGGACGCCTGGTTGCTGCAGGATTATTTAAATAGTTATCTGACCGTATCTGGGTGAGTAATTATATTTGGTTTGGACAGACAGGTGGAGGATGCAGGTGAGCATGTGCTAATGTGTTCATGAAAGATGATAGCATCGAGCCACAACATGAGATGGAAACACACCAAAAACACTCACCAAGTTCCACAAATCATTTATAAATCAGTGTCATTTCCTGTTGTACTGCATGGTTTATGAGAGTCGGTCGTAGAGGAGAAGTGACTAAACCTTTCTGGATTCTGGAGAGCTACTGTTCAAAAACCAGCACAAAGTGACAGAGCAGCAGTGAACACATTATATATCCGTTTATATGTCCGTTTCACTGTGGTTACGTCAACAGGGGACGAACGTCGTCATCACGCAGCGCAGTACAAAAATAAATATTAATATTTTCCACTGATTAAAGATGGATTTTCAGTTTGACTCGACACATTTTTGACTTTTTATTAATTAAAAATCGCCGAATTCGAGTATTTCGCGGTCAAATACAGAGCAGAAATCCCGCCCCAAGCAGCGGCTGTGACTCTGACTGACAATCCAATCAAACTGGGTCACATGACGCGGGTCCGTTTCTGTTCCAGCCAATAAAGTGCAGAGAAAAATCAGCAGGGGAGGCCGGCAGTACTCTGCCTTACCACAAGGGGTCGTACATGAACTGAAAGTCGGCGCCAAACCAGAGGCAGTAGTCGGTGAAGAACAGCGGTTTTTATGCTGCGTCTGATCAGACTGACTATGGATTGTGTTTCAAGACGGAAAC
>NC_024308.1:437615-443731 GCF_000523025.1 Cynoglossus semilaevis
GCTCGGCGTTGCAATGGTATTACAGGCCTACAAGAAGTATATGTAGCCAGACTGTAGAAGCAAAAAAGCAAATAAAATTAACAAAAATACAGGACATACAACAAAGCTGTACACCCAGAAGTCATTCCAGCCAGCCAATTGAAAAAACAAAAATAAAAATAATTAGGATGGAGGAGAGGGCTTCGGCTCAAGTTAGTGCGAGGCAGCGGACCTCTTTGCTAATTTCTCTGTACAGCATGGTGACATATACTGACCTGGGCTTGAGACAGCACTAGTGGTGGTGGATTCAATAATTGCTACAGGTGGGAGAGGGGGGAAGAGGGAGGGGGAAAGAGGACATCCATGTATTATTACCAGAATGGAGACGTGAACAAAAAGAAAAGAAATCATGCAAAGACAAAAGAAAAGACAGGGAATGGAGACAGATCCTAGGCCTGCATTAAGGTCGTCTGTGTCTGTGTCTCAGCCTCACTACGATCTACAACGTAGACATGTTTCATTGGACGACTCGGTCCACGGTTGTCACAGTTGTTACTGTGATCGGGTCAACCATCATACAGTACTTGTGGTCCTACAAACCAGCACCATCATGGCTTCAAGATCCCAACAACAGCAGGTCAGCTCCTGTAGTTCCACCTCCAACAGTTTTATTTTCAGTTTCTCTCTGCCAAGGTTACAATGATTTTCCTACAGATTTTCTTCATCCTTTATTTTTTTGGAGCCATTTCTTTTCCAGTTCTTTTCATCCAAGACACCAGCAATTTCAGATTTGTGTAAAGTATAAATGTGATCAAATCTACAGTGTATTGTAGTGTTGAATGTTGATGAATGTCATCATCAGTCGGCCGGTGCTGCTACAGCCTGTTACAGTAAATCCAGGTATCATCAACAAACAACGACACCTACTCCGACTTCTCCCCACCCTGCAGTGGTCCATCATGTCCATCATGTCCATCAGGTCGATGATGTCACCAGTTGACTTGAGACCTATTCATATTCTAGCTGTTACAGTTCCATGACCTAATTGGATTCTATACATCACACACCGTGAGACACAGAGTCCAGTAATTGTTTGCTCCACTTCAAAGTGATCGTACATCCATATGTCAAACTTTTGATGTATATTGTTGCATCACTTCATCAAAGACCAGAGTTTCAGCCACGTTACATCATGTGTCCTCCCCCAAGGACTGGTTCATGTGCAGGAAGGTTCAAACTCCAGGCAGGACTCGGTCCTTTCTACAGACAATCTACAAGGATGCACCTCATAAACACTTAAAAAAAGACGTAGGTGTCTTAGAACTCAGAGGCAGAACCTATTGGTCAGACTTCAAGAATGGATTGAAAGGGCCGCGACGCTAAATCTCTGTAGCATGTGTGTATTTCAGGAAGAATCTGCTGAGTGAAGGGAAGCTCCTTGACTTTGACAGGCTGTTAAGGATCAGTGGTTCACGGCTCATGTTCTCTTTACAGCCCTTTGTTGAGACACTGCATTAGAAAAAACTAATGGGCATCGAACCTCTCACTTCAGCTGTTTTCTGTCATCTCACCACCTAAATCACGGTGCACATTAGCATCGCTGTAGAGTTTTAGCACACGACATTTCCAACAGATAAAGACTTTAGCACATGACATTTCCAACAGATAAAGACATTTAGCACATGACATTTCCAACAGATAATGACAGATAATGAGTTAGAAGCTGTGACTGTTTGTAGAAAACACAGTCTTTTCTCCTGGTTATTGTTGTAGTCAAGTCATAACTATACATTTAAGCTGAACCTAAGCTTCTGGATGAAGTAATGATCACAGATCATGAATCATCAATCGTCTGAGTCAACCTGCTGATGTCATACTACTGCAGTCAACAGTACACACTTTTACTATGGTAATTATCTACAGGGTATTTACAACGTTATTAATGCAACTGAGGAACAAATCAATGCCTTAAAAATGTTTTTTTTTTTCTACTTTGTAACAATGTCAAACTGACTTCCTCGCCGTGGAGTGCTTCGACTCATGGGAGAAACAAATCATGTGTGTTCATGCACAACAGAAACAGCTCTTCATACGGCTGCAGCTGCTCTATCTGGGACACGCAGAAAAAAAGCTCTCTTTGACTCTCAATATGAATTCACTCTGACTCTGAACTAAAACTGCTTTTAACAAAAAGTGTTTCCATTGACACCGTGCTGGCGGCTGCTCCTCTGTGATCCCGTGTCACTTGTCTGATGTGTAAACAGAGTGAGGACTGTTGCCATTTAGATCCTGACATCAAAATATTTGCTTTCACTCTGTTTCATCACACAACATCCAGTTGGTGGAAAGAATTCTCCCTTTTCAGCCCACCTCCAGCCCCCAGCTCTGAGAGGACACCTTCTCCAAACAGTCAGCGTTATCTGATCAACCATGGAGCTCAAACTCACCGGTGAATAATGTCATGAGTTTCCAGACACTGGTTTATTACTGTGAGACACACAATCTACTAAAAACAACAACAAAAACCAACTAAAACCTTGTCTTGGACATGAATTCGTGTACGGTACACGACAGCCGACCTCCAGCACCGGCCGCTCAACTTGTGAGATAAAAGGCATTCGTTTTCACAGCCATTCCGTTCCATTGTGAGCTGTTCTCCATCTCAGTAGACAGAACGTTGTACCGCAGCCGAGACATGATTCATGAAAGTCGTTTAATGTCGAAACATTCCCAGAAGTCGTCGTTTAATGTCGAAACATTCCCAGAACTCCACTCGTACCAAAGTCTTTACTGAGTTTAGGTTGAACTTATTAATATCATTGGCCGACGCTGCCGTTCTGACTCCAGTCTGGGAAAGTTAGATCTATTTCATTGTGTCTTTTGTTGATGGTGAAGGGATGAGAACAGTGGTTCCCAAATTGGGGGTTGGGCCCTCCAGGGGGACGACACTATTACAGACAGGCCACAGCAGGGAAACTCATTTCATTTTCATTTTCATTTCTTTATTTGGGTGAAACGACATTGATTTAGGTTTTTTTCTTCCCTCGTTCCATGACAGTCGTAGTTTTGTGCCTTCAGTCACTGTTCAGGCAGTAGCTTTGAATGTGTCGATGTTGGTGAGGTGGGGGAGGGGATTGGGTTAGGGTTAGATTTATAGTTATATTTTGATTTGATGTGATGTTTACCAGCCGCTGTTACAGTGTTACTGGTTGTACAGAGGGTTGTCTACCTACAGTCAGAGCTCGTATTCTGTAGGAATGTGAGGATTTACCCTCACACAGGTCAAAGCAATATTTGCACAAAACATAGCAGAGCAGCAGAGCTGATGGAGGCAGATTCTGCTGCACCTGTGTGACCTGCTGCAGGTAACGGAGCTGCTACTGTTACTGTTACAGCTGCTGCACTGTGTTGGTGTCAGTGGTTTCTTTCTATGGATTGATTTGGTCATGTTGATACAATGGGAGGCAGAAGAAATGAAATGAAAAGACATGGTCTGGATGGATATTTCTATCTGAAAAACAGGAGAATATCATGTCTTTATTCCCTGTAAATGCTGAACTGTGGGATGATCAGAGTATTTTTGTTTTATTACTGGACAGTTTATATTGTACAGCAGGTTTCTCCTCTTCTTTTGGACAGGCAGTATTTTGGAGAAACACTAAGACCTTACTGAGGAAACAGGATCAAATCTAAAACCAAACTGGAGATTTCAGGAAGAGTGACTTTTGTAAACGTAGTAGTGAGTAAAACACTGTTCACGCAAAACTCTAAGAAGCTTTTACGACTCCTGGGTTGTTGCTGATTGTTTATTCATCTTCTGCCTTTTTTAATGCTCCCTGCCCAGAGAGTGCAGCGTCCTCTGAGTAACCACTGGGCTCAGTCATCCAGGGAGAACGTCTCCACCAGTTCATTTGCTCTGCTGCAGGAGTCAGTCAGGGTGAAGTGAGCGCGTTTGGGCTTAAAGTCGGCTGCCCGCTGGGCTGCTGGATGAAAACTCTGTTACGGCACAAAAGATTTCCTCATTGCGTGCGACTGCTAAATGTTAATGGTTTTTCTGATGGACTAAATATGGAAATGCGACAGTCAAGTGGCAAAACACTGGAGGATGCTTTTAGGGACAACAGAGGAGCCTGCGGGTTCAAATTACACTGCACACTTGAAATGTGTGTGTTTTAATTCACTTCATCTGATCATTTTACACCAAAGATTTAAGATTTATACAGAACCAGAACACAATCTTATCCTTTTCTCCTTTTCCTCACAAACATTGTTGGACTATCACTATTTTTCTACTTCCATGAAACTAAGACCGGTCTGTGAGTCAGGTACAATCAGTGAGAGCAAACAGATGAGGGCAGTTGTCAAAGTGACACCTACACAGCTAATATGATTGATAAGCATGAGAAGCTAACACAACATCCATTGACCAATTAGCCGACAGTGTCACTGCTGCCTGAGGCAGTGACTGAGTGAACGAAACACTCGTGGTTTTCTGCCAGTCAAAGGTAAAGAGAGGAGAGGAGCAAGGAGGAAATCTTCTCCAGGGATGAGCTGAGGTCGGCTGGAGGATTAGAGCTTGACCAATTAAAATGGAGGACATTTTAGAAAATTGGACTGAACAGAGACGCTCCTCTGATATTTCCAGTCACTTCCACCTAGCACAAACATTTGGAGGTTGGATGTAAAACTAATAGAATAGTTTGACAAACGGACGATACTTTAGTTAAAACCTTTTGTTTGAATGTTCAAATGCTGAACAGAAAACTTTTTACTTTTATTTTGCTGACAGTGTTGACCTAATCAATGAAACTAGCCATGAGTTAGCCACTAGCTAACTAGCTCGTCATGATATAAAGGCCGTTACAGAGAATCGTGGTGTTGATTCCTCAGATTTTTTCATTTTCTCATTGGTGTCTGGGCTCATACCTCAACCCTTTTAATACCTTTTAATAATCCACGCTGTACTTTAAGAACAGAGGAAGACGATTAAAAAGAGCAGAAAGAAACTTCATCAAGTTGTTCCCACCTGTTTAGTTGGCTTAGCAACAACCTTTGGTACAGTTTCAGGGGAGTTAATAAGAAACAAACTGAAGAATATGCAGCTATGAGGTGCAAACAAAAGCCAAAACCATATGAAAAAAATACAAAGTTAGTTCAAGGTAATAGAAAACTGAATAGATCAGGGCTAATGTTGTGTTATGGTTCTAATTATAAGTCCTTGTATGAGGAGCAACAATGAAACACTAAAAATCAAAGCTGCAGTTCCACAAACACTCAGCCCTGACGTACAGTCAATAAAATAAAAAAACTAATCCAGCTTCAGACACGTCCACATAGAAATGCCTTATATTTAAAATTGGTCTGTATTCATGAAAAGCTGCCGCTCAAACATTCAATCTTCCCCCTAATAAACGTCGTTTGTAACAATTCAAGCACTGCTGAAACTGCTGCCTAGTACTAGTTTACTAGTTTACTAGTAACTAGTTTTCTAAACCGTTGTGTGTTGAACAAATTTACAGAATGTTGTCAAACGATTCATTCTTTTTAAATCTTGATTAGTCGTGATTAAATGTTTGTTGCTAGAACAGCAGGTCAGTGTTTGTGTTTTCTACACCTGGTTTGAGTGTTTTTCACAGAAGTAACACCTCTGGTTCTTACTCTTAAAATTCATGGGAACATTTAAACCTCCCTCAGAAACGTGCGCCTCATTCCACAGCACCATCCTTCACATCAATATCTATCGACTCATTTAAAAATAACAACACAAAGTCACCAGGGGTGAAATGTAACCTCTGGGTTTTAATATTTGCCTCAACTTTCCCGTGAGAATGCGGCGCAGCATTTGCTCGTTATATTTAGTTAAAGGCGACAGCGGCGTTGGCCTTTCATAGAGAAGCACAGATCATGAAAGAGAAAAGGAGGCTGAGTGTATCCAGGAACGAAAGAGAACGGAGGAAAAGGAGCGAGACAAGGGTAAAGAGAAGGAGGATGAAAGAGGAAGGAACGAGACGGTGGGAGAAGAGAATCTGATAAACAAACCCAGACAGACCAAGAGATAAAGGCCAGTGAGGCAGCAGAGAAGTTGGAGGTGACAGCACAGGAAGCTGCTTGTTGTCTGTTGTGTTGGAGTCTTAGTG
>NC_024308.1:451009-453648 GCF_000523025.1 Cynoglossus semilaevis
TATATATACACACATATTTGCTATATGTCTTTGAAAGAAAAAAACTATAGGTCGAGGAAAACACGATCATCACATCTAAACACTAATCTGCCTCAGCTTTAGCCTAAACCTAGCAGCAGCAGCAGCAGCAGCAGCAGCAGCTTGGCCTCACCCTGATGATCACCTGACGGCTGAGTGCCTTCAAAAATATCTAAAGGACTAATATTCAGGCTTCTTGAAAAACCAAATATTGACTGTGATTTGGCGTAAAGCTGAACACGTCTGACCTGCGACGGTGTTTTTTTTTTTTCTTCTTTTCAAATTGCTTGGCTCTTTTTTTGAAAACTGAATCTGTCTCTTTGATGCCACTCTTTTTTTTGTTCACTTACGTACTTTGAAAACTTTAAGACTTAAAAAGCAGAGATAGGGAGCAGCGACACAGGCAGTCAGAGCGGACAGCTGTGTTGGAGCTCCGGACCAAACACTTCAACACCACCACAGACTGGAACTGTAACCTAAACTGTCGACTTCAGCGGCAGCAAAAGCAAATACTTCTAAGACAGCCTTGGGGTCGTGACCCCACGCGTCATGTAAATAATGTAAAAAAAAAAAAAGCTAGTTATGTAGTATTACTTTTTAAAATGATGATTAAAAACAACACCACACAAACGTAAACAACTGTGTTCTTCCACAGAACAAACATTTCTCTGCGATCACCAAGAATTTGTGATGTCAAAAAGGGGTCAAAGAAAAGGTTAAACAAAAGGGAACCACTGGTCTAAGAGAATGAATCTCCAGGTAACTGAAGGACACTGGTTAATCACAGTCCGGTCGGTCGAGGTGGTAACTTACGGAGGAGAGTCAGACTGGCGTTAGCCGTCCCCAGCTTGTTGGTGGCGATGCAGGTGTAGTTTCCGTAGCGATCCTCCGTCGTGTTGGTCACTGTAAGGATGGATCTGGAGGTGAGGCTCTTGATGTCGATGCCTTGACCTTTTATAATCCTAGAAACCAGAACATAATCAACGCAAATGTGAGACAAAAGGGAAGAAAACCACGGAGGTCGGCTGTTGGACCTTCATTTCACACAGCGCTTTATTTCCCTCTTCAGCAGATCTATTAATTCCACTGTCTGTTGTTGAAGAGTCAATAAGAAGGACTGAAAGCAGAGACAAACGACGGAGCGGTGAAGCAGCTGGGCGCCGCTGGCCGCTGATGTCGTTGTTGATTGTTTGGCTGCAGGTGCGAGGGGCCTAATCCGGTTGTGCCTGGCGTCTGTGCTGTGAAACTGACAAATGTTCGCCCGTGTAGTCTGCTGATCACCACCATCTCCAACAGCCTGCAGAGGCTAGAACTCACTCTGTTACGGCAGCGGCTGATGGAGGGGGCGCGCGTGGATGTTACAGCGACGTTTGTTTTCATCAGCGCGTCCTGGTAATGTCAGCGTTTCTAATTACAGGCCAAATAAAACCCTGCGCAGGAGACGGGTTTGTCTGTCGTCTTGACTGTGACGTCTGGTGGTTTTTAGCTTAGTGACTGTGAAGTGCACAGAGGCTCATGTGTTTAAGGAAAACGTGTGTGTGTGTGTGTGTGTGTGTGTACAGTGAAGTTGTACAGCAGGGGCTCAGCGGTGATTTGAGGAGGTGCACACAGAGAATATGTGTCAAAGTAAAGGTTAAAACCGCAAATTAAATTATTTAGTTACACATTCGACTGATTTCACTAATGTGTAGCATCGACATTTTAGTCCAGAGTACTGATGAAAATGAATTAATAAAAACAAATTACACAAGTGAAATTGACTTGACCTTTAACTTAATTCCTTTCATAACATGTGTAACAATAACAACAACAACAACAACAACATATTTGAACATCTTCATTAAGACCTTTGACAAAACCTTCAATGAAATGTCGGTTCAGGTTTGGTTTCAGAGTCGGGCTCTGAACCTGGACCAGTGTCAGGAACATCACTGTCCGGGTGTTTTACTCAGGTTAAGGCTGTGTTTGAACATGTACTATCTAATACTTTTAAAACTGGAACTAAAAAAAAAGAAATTCAGAAGAACAAAGATGGCAGCAGTGATTTTGAGGTTGTGTCAAATCAACAGCCATTGTCAGTGTTGTGTCTGTGTCTGTGTCTGTCCTCCTGTAATGAGGAGTAAATGAAGAAATCACCATCTAGAAGCCAGACCTGGCAGACAGAAAAAGTCCTTGAATTAAGAAAAGAAGAACCACGGCAACCACGGCAACCTGCCTCCTTAGCAATTTGAATAAATTGAATTCAACCCATAATTACAATTAACTCAGCATGAGCCAATGAGTGAAGCCGAGCTCACCAAGAGTGAGCCGCTGATGGCTAATGGGGCTAATTGGGTTTTTCAAATTCAAGACCTGACACTTGAATACAGGCTGATTTTTAAATGAGAGTGATTTAAGTCAGGTGGACTTCAACCTCACTGTGAAGGTGTTCTCCTCTTACTGAAACACCCACCACCACAGTCTGGACTCACCTTTTCTCACCCTTGAACCACTCAAACGTTGGCACAGGCATGGCGAACACCTCGCACCTCAGCAGAGCGGTGCGTCCCAAACCAACTTCATTATTTTTGACATCGTGGATGGTCGGAGCAACTACAGGAAACAAAGAGGAGAAAAGTTAC
>NC_024308.1:453840-457781 GCF_000523025.1 Cynoglossus semilaevis
TGGAAAAAGGAAATGAATTGGACTGTTGGTGATAAGAGGCTTAATGGTAGTTCAAAGACTCAGTGGCAGAAACAGGTTCTGTGAGTGCAGAACGAGGATCCTTTCATGTCCAGAAATGTGCTGTAAATCCTTACAACGCAGCTTCACAGCTACGCCGGGTTCTAAGGCACACGTTCCTTTGTACTTTTCATAATTACTGAACTGTGTTTAAATAACTTTAAAAAAATAAAAGGACATTATTTAAAGACGTTTGATTGATGTAGAACAATGGACCAACTGTTATGTGCATTCATTAACAGAAACATTTGGTCTTTCATGTTGGGTCCAGATGCAGCCCGGTCTGGAACCAGGACATGGTCTGGGGCTGTATTTCCTAAGAACAACCTCTGGTTCAGCTGTCCATGACCCAATAACAACCGTTATAAGATTCACACAAGATTCACACTGTAATCCTTTCTTCTTTTGTTTTTGTTTTTCAAATAGGAAGTGCTTTCCTTTGTTGTTTTAGCGGCTGCTCCTCTGTCCACAGGGTGTTTGGAGGTGACGTGTGGCCACTTCATGCACTGGTGCCGTCTGATCATGAAGAGCAGCTCAGTGATGTGACAGTGTGTTCTGGGATGATGGATGTGCTGCTCCACAACCTCCTCTGCATCCTGATGAGCACCGTCACCGTCCTGTGTTTTCGTGTGTCATTTACACAGGATATTAAAGTGTAACAGTTTATCACCCGTCGTTTCTGGTGAAGAATCTGAAGAACCAGAGACGTCGACTCTCGTCCACACAGTCATTGTGCTTGAACATCACGCTGTCATGATGTCATAGATTGTTTCCAACGGTCAGCAGTAATTTGTAACGGCATGTGTGATGTGAACAAACAAACAAACTCTGGGATTCTTTACTGGAGCTGTTCTGAACATCTGATCCCTGTTCCTTTATCTTTAAATGGTAATGAGCAGCTGCAGGCTCCGCCCACATTCACAATACCATGGCAACTGTTGAGCAGTGAGAACAAATTAAAACACGTGTGTCTGTGAGACACGTGTCACAGAGACAGGAGACAGTTTTCTTTCGTGCTCATGTTTGCTGTATTTAGCGCGATGCTAAATGAACAAACGTGTCTTTGGTTGGACACGATGGACACACGTCACAAAGTGACACTTGAGACATTTACACGTTTCCACGCCCACTAACTCCATCTGTAAAAGTCTCCCTAAACTTTCAGGTGGTCGTAATCTCAGCTTCAACATGGTATAATTAACTCTGACATCAAAGAGTTAACACACACACACACACACACACACACACACAGAGAGAGAACAGGGTCCAGGTTAATGAAACACTGAGGAAGCTTCACAGAACCTTGATGATCACAGCCGTCATGTTGACACCAGTGTCTCCAGTCGACACGAACTTTGACATAGCTGCGTTCCTATTGGACAGTCAAGCTGCTAATTAAGCCTCCACTACATCATTACCCATTTTATTATTGTTTTCACCAAAGGTAAAACAAAAACACTGTGGTCTCCTACAACGACAATAACTGCTTCTTAGTTTAGATTATATTTATGTTTAGCCGATGACATCACCACTTTATAACCACAAAAAAACTCTCACTCCAATCTGGGTTTTCAACCATCATCAGTAAAACATGTTAAAAAAAAACAAACCCTGTCATAAAATCGTTCAACACTGAGATGAATGAAAAGTGAAAGAAACTGTGACAACAATTACAACAGAAATAAAAATAAAGCAGGACAAAGATGACAGGATCAAAGCCCAGTGTTGACTGACGGAGTCTGAGTCAGTCCTGAGACGCCGACACTGGAGGCATTGATTATTTGAAGTCCAAAAGTTCCAGGGTGACCCGGCCGTCACTCTGAGCTCTGACCAGGACGGAACACGGCAGCGTCGACACTTGAAACGTCAGAGCCACATTTACTGACGTTTTTACTAAGGTTTGGAGAATGAAAAAAATATCAAAGCTTTTAAAATGTGGTCCTTGTGTTGGACCTGTTTATATTTTCAAATCTGACGTTACCCCTGGACCAACAGCTACTGCTCCATGACAGTGGGCTTTACTCTACAACCACGGCCTTTAAATGGCTGCTTAGATACTTATGACATAAAAATGATGACATGTGACAATAAAGTGAATCTAATCTAATCTAATCTAATCTAATCTAAACTTTCACCCCTGAAACACAAATGAAATAAATGAATTATCCTAATACATCAGTAAAAAGGCAAAGAAAATCTGCCAAAGATTTTATCTGCCCATAAATAAAACCCAGTCTGTCTGATTTAGGACTCTGTAAAGACAGATCACAGCTATAAAAACCCAGTCTCGTCCAATCATTCCAGTTCCATCACACTGACACGCTTTAAGTCATTATTTATCGTACAACGCACCGTGGGGATTTGAAGGGTTTCAAAGTAATGCACAAAAACCACGAAGGCCCAATAATCCCAGTAATTTAGTGTCTGGACTACGCACTGCCGGTGCAGTTCATCATGGCTCCAGACGGAGGAGCTCCAGACGGGGTGGAGGCAGCGACGTGGCCTACACCCTGACTGAACAGTGGTTTACTTCAAAATGGCGACTGTCAGTGGAGTCATGTTATTGTTAAAACATTATTAAGAAACATCACAGTCCACAGTGATTTATTGAACCACAGGCTTTTGTTTACAAACAGAATCCAAAGAATGTGGGAGTTTTTAATTAAAAGATCAATTAATTATCCCCAACTCTTCAACCAGATTTGACAATATGTTCTCATGGTAATTAAGACATGGACTCATCAGTGCATGACTTATCAGCTTACACACACACACAGACACTGTTCCCTGCTGTCATTTGTGAGCTCCATTGTCTGGAATGTCAGGAATGAATTTATTCATTCATTCAGGTTTCTGTTTGGAGCAGAGGTGGATGGATCACCAGCCCCAGAACAGAACAGAACCAGAACCCGAACAGAACCAGCCCCAGAACAGAACAGAGCCAGAACCAGAACAGAACAGAGCCAGAACCAGAACAGAACAGAGCCAGAACCAGAACAGAACAGAGCCAGAACCAGAACAGAACAGAGCCAGAACCAGAACAGAACAGAGCCAGAACCAGAACAGAACAGAGCGTGGACGGCAGCTCTCCGTCACTCAGTGGTGAATGGACACAGGGTTTAACCGTTTCACCAAAGAGCGTTGGCCTTTAGTCCGTTCATCCGAGGTCAACGCAGCTATAACTGAACACATCGTGACAGATTGAACCAACTCTAAAGTCTGTTTTCAGTGGTTAATCCCTGTGTTGGTTTGAATCTGTTTTCTTCACAAAAAAATTCTGTTTTTGGTGCTTTGTTCATGCCCTAATTACCAAAAAGAATCCAAACACCAATTAAAAAGTGTGAAGTGGAGCGCTGCACACAGATGGATTACACTCTAACAGCTTCAGGGTCCAGGCTTAACTTCTACTGAGGACTGGATCTGAATCCAGTTGTCGGAGCTGCTTCTCTTTTGATTTGTAAGACAAACCGTCCACAAACGCTGAGCTTAGACTTTGAGGAGGAGATTGAATTGAGCCGACGTCTGGACGTCTGTTCAGGCTTTGATGCTGCTGTGGTCAGACCACCCAGGTGTCTGTACACACACACACACACACACACACACACACACGTGCTTTAACTACACTGTCCTACTGGGACCAGTGTGTTACATGACAGTCCACCACTGGACTGGACTCCAACATAAACATCTAATAATAATGTTAGTCAAAAATCTCAGTGTCTTTCCAGAAAAGTCTGAGCCTCCAACAAGTTAGTGGTCAGTGATCCCTGCTCCAAACATTCTGTTCAGCTGCAACATGACCACAAACGGACGAGTTCTACCTTGAATTTCTCTGACATCATCGCACATTCAGAGGTTGTGGTTTATCTACCAGACTGGGAGCT
>NC_024308.1:457797-459198 GCF_000523025.1 Cynoglossus semilaevis
GAGGATACCCAAGCGGAGGAAGGCCCCCAGGGCCCGGGGGGGGGGGGGTAGGGTAGGGTAGGGGTCAGGGGTTATTAAGACTCTGACGGAGTCCCTGCACGGCCCCGAGTTTTAATGGAGCTTCAGAAAATAATCAGCTCTGCTGTTGTTGCTTACAGAATTTCTGACGTCCGCAGTCGTAATGAAAAGTGATCAGAGTGTTGTTGGCCAATTACTGTGAGCAGCAGAGAGAGCCAGCTTGTTTTTATGAACACAGCCTGAGAGAGTATGTGAGCAGAATTCAAAGAGGAGGGAAGTGGAGGAGGAAGGAGGCGTGCAAAAGTCAAACGCTAACTAGGACGCAGCTTTTCTGTGCAGAGCCTGTTTACTGTGACCAGGCAAAGGAAGAGAGGAGGAAGAGAGCCGCAGTGGAACACAGTAGAACGAGACCATTCTTCAACTTTTAGCCAATAAGAACTCCACAGCAGAAGACGTCCAGTTACAGCACGGCTCAGACCTTATTGGACACTTCCATAACTCAAAAATATGTTGCATCAAATAAATAATCCCTTTAACTTGGCCTCTACCTCCACAGAGTTTCTGACACTCTTAGATAATGGACCTGTGGCAGTTTGGTTTTCATCACATGGATGAACCACAGACGAACCACAGACGAACCACAGACGTCTGTCTGTGGTGAAACCTCGCTTCAGCTTCAGTCAAAACAAATGTAACACCGACACCTGGATGTCTGAGTTCTTTCAACGTGTAACTAAACTTGAACAAACTGTCAGGTTTCCTCTTCCAACTCTCTGCTGTTCAAACTGCTCAGAGTCACTGCGACACTGAGCAGTGAAGGCAGATGTCTCTCTGTCTCTCTCTCTATTTATGACAAGCGCAGTGTTTTTAAACAGAAACTGGAGTTTGGAAACCTTTACTTTTGGTAAAACACTTTTGAATGATTCAAACCAAAGCTATGATTTCTTTTCTTCCTCTTTTGTGAACTGAACTTAAATGAAATACCTTGGAGTGGAGTTGGTTTATCTGCTCCTCCTCCTCCTCCTCCTCCTCCTCCTCCTCCTCCATGTTGTTGTAGTAAACCTTTGTCCTCACACCTGAGGTCTGGCTCCCTCTGGTGTGTTTTCATTGGTTAATCCGTCTCATCACACTCACCTGTGTCATGTGATCAGCTGATGATTAGCCTCACTCATGCCACCTGGTGGCCTGTGACGTGGTTGGTTCTTGACTGTCAATGTAACAACACTCTGTGTGTAATTCATGAAGATTGAAAATGATTTTGTTCTTCAAAAAATGTTTAGAAAATGAAGGGAAATAAAGGGGTAAAAAAAACAAAACTATTTTGAACTTTGATCATCTTCTGCTGCTTAATCCTCTTCAGGGAGTTTTGATCCAATCCCTGTA
>NC_024308.1:459228-463509 GCF_000523025.1 Cynoglossus semilaevis
TGCTGAGGCTGTGACTGAAGTTGATCCATGTATTGTTTTGTTTTGATGAAAATTGTACAGAAAAGAAGCAGCACTTCCATGTTTTCATTGTAAAGTCTGAGTTTTTTGTTGGACGCTGCCTGTGTGTGTGTGTGTGTGTGTGTGAACCTAAAACCAGTTCATTCACGTGTTTGGTCGATTTGATTGCAGGCTTTCAACGTAAATGTGTTGACGTGTTTGACCATGTCAGTACAAACTCACAAAATATTTCCCTGACAATTTGATTTTTACGTTTTATACCATAAAGCCTCTAATTCTGGGCTTTGTAATTGGCTGGAACCTGATTGGATCAATCCTTCAACCACCGTCTTGTCTCTGGTGGAACCTCTTCTTTTGACTCACTACTCAAATGTAAAATATATGCCTTTTGATCTCACTTGGATGTGGAAGTTTAAGCTCACACTTGACTGCAGTGAAGATGAACACGTCAGGTTAAAAAGTAGGTCAGAGATTCAATTCCATCAGGTAAATTCTCCTCTCAGATATCCTCGTGCTCAGCAGGGGTCGGAGCTAATCTGATTCTCTGGTGAGCGTCCACGTGACTTCAGTCGGGTTTGGGGTCAGCAGATAAAAGTTTGCACTCACTATAAGTTCATCACAGGAAGTTGAAAGAATCCACACAAGTATCTTAATTAAACGCCTTAGAATCACCACAGTCTCTTCAGCTTCAGTTTGAATGCACTGTATTCAGCTTTTTGGAACAACAAGGTCTTATATCATGTAAAACCAAAGGCCATTATACCATGACCTGATGGTCAGAACGTTCCTCTTTGCCTTGTTTTACCAGTTTGATGAGTGCACGTGATCTGCAGCTGTCAGAGGTCAACGATTTAAATTCTTTAAATGTTGCAACATGTATTTATTCAACTCTTAACTTGTGAAATTTGTCAGTTTGAAACTCAGGTTTGTTTCCTTTCATCAAAAAGAAACAGTCGCTGTATGTGAAAAATTAACCAATAATTATACTGCACAAGTAGGTGGAGTTATTCTAGAAATGAAATCAGAAGGTTAGTTCAGAGAAAAGGCACGTGAGCGTCCACGTGAGCGTCCACGTGAGCGTCCACGTGAGCGTCCACGTGAGCGTCCACGTGAGCGTTCACATCAGGGTTTTCGTACGAACAACTGAAGTTCCCACTGTTTTTATGTTTCATACTGAACTCTATTTTTCTTATGACGGTGAAGCTGATTGGCTGAGACTCAGTTTAGATCTCAGAGCCGTGTGAGGGCGAAGCTGATTGGCTGTTTGTTTCCTAATGTTCTGGACACACATTAATACTAATCCTAAAAAGACTCAACATTAACCTGGACATTATTTCACTCCAACCAATCACTGATCCTCCTCCACACTCACTGACTGACTGACTGACTGACTGACTCCAGGTCAGTGACATCACTCCTGTGCTGAAGCTGTGGTGAATATAGTCATCATGATAAATTCTCTATGACTGGAAACTCCAGCTCATATTTAGTACTTCAGGACTGGCTTAATAAAAGTTGTGAAAATATCTTTAGCTCCTAACATTAGCACAGAGGCAGTGATTTAACTTTCCTCTGTGACCTTTGTCTCAGCGGAGCTGTGAATAACCGTCTGCTGAAGACTTGAGTCGGACCAACCTCATTAGACTCTGCCATTACACAGTAATAATGGCCACGAGGCTCTGTTTTTCTTTTTTATAAAGTCGGTATAAAAAACCTGCCAAAGAGGTGAAAACACATGCCTCACATCTCACTTCCTGAGTGTTTGAAAATGATTCAATTTTCACAGCTGTACATTTATAAAATAATGACAAAGTCTTTGGGAACGACTCAGGAGCTCTCTGACTCTTTGTCTCTGGAGCTGCCGGCCTGGTTAGACTTGGCCAAAAGACTGAGCACGGCCGATCAATAAGGAACCGTCTTTGAATAATAGTCAACCCAAGAAAAAAGAGACGGAACGGCAATAAATGTCCTGCTCCTAATTACTGCTGGTGATTTCCTGGTGGCTGCAGCATCGTTCATAAACGCCACGACTCATCATTACTGTCTCTTCACACCTCTGAAAGACTCATTACCTGCATAATGAAATCCTGCTCAGAATGAACAGACTTTTGCTCTGAGTGAATTAATCATCCAGACCGACTGACAAAAACAGCAATTCTCCCATGAAGTATTTAAAAAGCCCAACACACAGACCACCAAACTGTCCTTCATGGGACTTGTGTGACCATCCTGGAGACAGAGGCGTACTTACAGTTGACTGTGACTTTGACTATTTTGGTGTCAGGAGAGGCGATGTCGTTCAGAGCGCTGCACTCGTAGTCTCCAGCCTGGTCCCTGCTGATGCCTGTGATGTTCAGGTGTTCACCGCTGTCGTACTTCTTGGCTGGAAATAGAAAAAGGAAAGCAGACAGAGTGCTCACAATGTGTCTCCACAGAATACACAAACTTAGACTGGTGCACACACACACACACACACACACACACACACACACACGCGATGACTTCTTCAGCTCTTTTTTTTTTTTTTACCCAAACCTTAACACAAACACAAAGACTTCATTTTAATCTCCAACCTCTGAATGTCTCAGTGAGGACCTGCACAATGTCCCCACAGGTACCACTACACACACACACACACACACACACACACACACACTGGTTTTTGTGTTTTATGAGTACCTTCCCAAACCCCCCCCCCGTGGTTACTGCTAATCCTAGTCATTAATCTAGTTCTAATCTGACTCTAGTTCTTGTCCCAACTTCAAACTGATTTAGTTTGAAGTTGGGACGAGAACCAGGGTCAGATTAGGGTCAGATTAGGGTCGGATTAGGGTCAGATTAGGCCTGTGGGGCGTGAAAGGCACTGATGACTGAACATGTGATAAAACACATTCATAAACACACAGACATATGGATCTGAACTATGTCCACACCACACACTGTAGCTGAGACAGACTTGACTCTTTTTCTGTCTGTGAGACAACGTCAACTACAAAGACAAATGTCCAAACTTCAGCCTCACCAAGAATAACACAGGCCTTTTGAGTCTGTCGTAACCCAAACAAACATCTGGAGTCTGGATGTGTGAAGATCTCAACGTTGTTGAACCGAGTCCGTTTTTTTTTTTTTGTTTAAATTTCTTCCATGAAAATGTCCTTCTCACACTTCAAACTCAGAGCTGCAGGTTTCAGGCAGGTGATAATGACTCCCACATTCAACTGTTCCCTTTAATGATATCCACAGGTGGCGTGTGTGAGCTTCTAATTAAACTGATGGAGCAAACTGTTCCATTCACCGTGTTCTTACAAATGTAGATTTTGGAGCCTGTGCTGATGAGTCACCGCCAAAAATATGGGAGAAAATGTAATGACATTTATGAGATAGTCAAACGTTAATTAAGCCTCAAGGTTAGTCACACTGAATTAAGTAGGATGGAAGATATGTATCAGCGCTGCCCAGGTGATACCGTGGATTATAAACCATCCACTCTGTGTTTTGTAATTAGTTTTTTATAATTCATCCAGAAATATTCAACAAAACTATCCATTTAAATATTCCCACCTTATTTATCATCCACAGAGTGAGTCCATGCTCTGACGTCACCAACCTCAGGTGAACACGTGCAGCTTTGATTCTGACTGCACAGATTAAATGGAGGATTTTTGTTTTGGCAACAAATTAATTTTCTTACTGGAGGCAGATTAATTTCCTAGTTTTGAAAGAAACATATTCAGCTATAATTAATTATTTAAAATAACAAGCCAAACTCATTTCCACTCCAGGTCTGTGTATGATGAGAACCTGCAGGTTTGTGTCGACTGAGTGAAGGTCCAGTGGAGAACTGAACGCCTCGATCTGCAGAGAACGGGCTTCATTCTTTATGTCTGTCATTAGAGGTTGGTGTGGATGGTATTCAGGGCAGAGCCATCATTTAAATCCATGAATCCATGATGAAGCTGGCCTCCTCCTCCTCAACCCCCCCCCTCCCTGCAGAACCTTCTATTAATCACAGCTGGATTAAGACACTGCAAAGGTCAGAGTCTCCATTAAACAATGGAATGGGTTCCTTGATATCGTGGCATGTTTTAACCACAGCATTAAACTGTGAGAGAAGTTGAACCTTGACTTGACTTCACACATGACTCATGAAAAACAAACGTCTCCAGGATTAAACCACATAAAACTAACACAAGTCGTCTGTGAGTGTACACTCAGGTATTCACGTAACGGATGGATGGACCCCCCCTCACCCCCCCACCCCCC
>NC_024308.1:463890-476710 GCF_000523025.1 Cynoglossus semilaevis
GCGGACCGTGTGCCACGACTGTGGGCCAGGACTGTTGGCCACGACTGTGGGCTACGACTGTGGGCCAGGACTGTGAGCACACACACTGGACTGTGGGCTGCCACTGTGGGCTGTGGGCCGTATGTACTGTATATATAAATATATACACACACACACACACACACACACACACACAGTTGCAGCTGGGGAAACAAGTCAAGTCAAGGTTCTCGTCCCTGACGTTTGGTGAAGTCTGAATCATTCCTGCAGTTTTGACTGTTGTCACTTTCAGACTTTCAGTTGTTACGTGTCGTTTTTAAGGAGCTGGAGATGAGATGTTGGCTGTCTGTTCCCTCAGGGGGCGTTTAGGGGAAGATATGCACATAAATGAAAATGCAAAAGAAGGAACATTATTTCTTTTACTTTCTTTCTTTTTTCTTTTTTCTTTTTTTCCATCCAGCGTTGATAAATGTACAGTAGCTGCTGGGATAAAAATGTGTCTTTAACAAGTCCCATCACAGGAAACTATCAAGAATCGACTTAAATATTCTAGTCAGGCTTTGCAAAGGTCACACTTTTATCCCATAGATTTAAATCTCAATGGAAGAAAAAAAAAACTTATCAAAGCAGTTTGCCTGTCCATGCAGCCATCCAGTCAACCACAGCAAACTAAAACAGACTCTCTCTCTCTGTCTGTCTCTCTCTCTCTCTCTGTCTGTCTCTCTGTCTCTCTGTCTCTCTCTCTCTCTCTGATCTGTGTGTGTTTAGGAAACACCAGTGAATCCACCGTCCTTCTAAAGGCTGACGCGTCACCACAGCCTCTTCCAAACTGTAGTTTGGTTTAGGGATTATAATTCATCCTAATCCAGTGCCTTCTGGAGGTGTTGGCAGCAGAGTTGATTTAATGGAGTTCCTCATTTAAATTCACTTTTTATTTAATTTAGGCGAGTTAATTCATTCTGGGTCACAAATGACTGCATCCATTCACACACTTTCACACTGCTGTTCCCCGATTGGTGGCTGAGCTACGACTCCGCCTCAGTTGGAGGACGAACCCTTGCTCAAGGGCACGTCAACAAGGATTGAAGTGGATTCAACAGAAACTGACTTTACATTTATGGACTTGAGCGACTGACAGGGAGACACCACATACTGTACATGTTACTGTGGGGGTGGGTGAGGGTGAGGGTGAGGGTGAGGGTTCAAAGACCACGACCAGTCATAACTGCTGTGATGGAGTTCTCTGGGTTGTTTGAAAACTATTGAGAAATACTTTTAAATAATCTTTTTTTTTTCTTTCTGACCTTAAAGTTGCCTGTTTGAAACTGTTTTCATTGACTTGACATCCACACACACACACACACACACACACACACACACACCCAGAGGCAGACGCTGTTGGTAAACAAACAGACTGGTGCCCACACTTCACCAGATACATTTGTTATTAGCTGGTTTGCTGCTCAGGAGTGAGGACAGAAGAAAAAAAATGAAAAATGCAAACACAAAACGGTCCGAGTGAGAATGAAAACCTGACAGTCATTCAGGGCAATTTATCATCCTGTCAAACTTCACTGCTGCAGCAGAAACATCTACGGCTCAGCCCAGCTCAGAAATAAAAGCTGCCATGTAGCCAGGTCTGTCACCGCACAACCACGTCACACCTCAGCTCCACGTCCATCACACGGACGACGACTGACGCAGGAAGTGATTGCATTTTCTATGTTGTGTTTTCAACAGGTTTAAAACACACAAACGTCCACGTATGAAGCTTCTCTCTCTCTGAAAAACACTCTGGGAATTACAAACATGTATTTACATTTTTATATTTCAAGTGTGACATTGAGTTCCTGAACACGTGGGAACGTTCACGTGACGGGGCAACAAACCCTCTGCCCTGGCTGAGCAGGGCCGGCAGTCTGCCCACCCGCAGCACAACTGTGGTCCGCCACCCAGATCTTTGTTGAAGTTAACGAGAATAAAACAAACAAGACTCACAGCTGTAGCTTCTGTAGTTTAATAACGTTGTTGTTGTCGTTGATGACTTTTGTCTATGATCTTTTTTGGGACTGATTGTGGATTGGCTGCTAATAAGAGTTGAATAACTCTTAAAAAAATGTCTTTATTTGACACAGTATTTGAATTGAATGTTTGAGAGAGAGCGAGAGAGAGAGAGAGAGAGAGAGAGGGCTTCATTGTGTTTCTGTGCTTTGAGGGTTTCCTTTAATTTAATGCTTGTGTAGTTTCACAGAGTAACTCTTGACGTTGGTGATTTTCAGATGAATTGAATTCGACTGTCGCTGATGTCACTCAGTAGTTGAGTTAAAAATGGGTTGAACACGGTCTGACCTGGAGTCAGTCCAGTTGTTCTAGTCCTCACTTGTTGTTGGTCCATCAAGGTTGGACCACAAGCTCAAAGGTCAGGACTTCAGGCCCGCACCGACGCGGTGGTGCAGTGGGCCCGTCACGTCTTCCTGGGAAGTATTTGCTCACGCTGTGATTGCATATTTAGAAGGTGTGTGCTCTCCTCGGAGCAGACTGCTTTGCATATCCAACACAGTAAATGGAACGGCATCAATAAATCATTAGTCTATTACAACATTTTAGTGGAACAGGCCGCACCACAACAACAGGCTCAAACATCTCACTCCAAATGAGTCCATTCACTGATGCACCGGACCACACACTCTGTGATTACATTTAGTGCCGGGTCCTTTCATTTGACCAGGGTATCATTTATATCCTGGGACACTTCAAAGTGTGGACACTTCAAAGGAGCAGCAGCCACTGCCATTTGGACTCAGCAGATAAGTCCTTTGATCATCTTCTGAAAAACTCCCTGTAAATGCATTCAGAGGATGAGCACACTCCTCCACGCTGCCATCAGATAAGCTCTAACCCATTAATATGGAAAAGGGGGGGGGGGGGGGGGGGGGGGGGGGGGGGGCGGGGACGAGTCATGATGTGAGTGACGACCACCGAACACAGTGATAACAGCACAGCTATTCAACTGTCAGTGTTGTAAACGAGCGCTGGTCGTGGGATTAAAGACTGTTTTTGATTCATTCAGTTACAACAATGTGTTAAAAATAACCAGGGATTCATCAATTAACTACTGTGCCTTTGTAATTACCAAAGGCATCAAAGGAACAGACCATGATTCATAACCTAATGAAATAATGATGGGGGGTCCTTGTTGTCATGGCTACAGCCTTGGGTGACAGGATGACATCATCAGCTGGACTGGACATCAGCAGCTCTACAGTGTCTCCTCACAGCTACAGCCTCACGTCACACTGACTCTGAACTCAACCCAACCTCCTGACATTTGATCCTAACACAGAGCCAGCGTGTCCTTGTACGTCGGCAGGAAGCGCAGGTGCAGGTAGCGGCGGTGATTTTTGTATCAAATGAAAAGCCAAAGCGGCAGAAAAATGTTTCTTCAAACGTGTCAAATATCCATGAAATAAGCATAAACTTTAGCTGCATCTCTGGTCGTTTCCTAAGACGGTACAACAAATGGATGGAGAATGAAAAGAAAACGACTTCACGCAGACCTGACTTATTATGTTGGATATGAAGATATTGTGTTTCCCACTCAGTGATGTCTCTGACTCTGACTGTAGTAAAAACACAGAACACACAGCAGCTCCTGCAGGAGCTGCTAAAGTCAAGACTGACTACCATTCAACTACAAAGGATCTGTACATGTATTAGTCTAAAGATGAATGTCTTCTGTTGAATTACTTTATGTATTTATTGGACCAGAAGACAAAGACGTATTGTCCCCGTCCCAGGACCAAGCTGGACTCAACTCTAAATCTCCTGTTCCTCAGCTGTTCTGCTGCGAGGCTCCAACACCGACCTTTACACAGTTGAACATTTCCCTCCTTTTGTTCATCTAAAGTTGTATTTTTTTATCCCATCCGTCCGTCCTCATCTCCGTCCTCATCTCCGTCCTCATCTCCGCTCTCTACTTCATTTGCAGTACCTGCCTCTTCATCCCCCCTCTGTCTGCCACGGTGTTTACCCATCGCCCCTTCATCAGCATAAGTGAGGTGAAAGGTGAGGTGAACTCACCTAATGGGGTGATGTGCCTCCAGGAAATGGCTGGCTCAGGTTTCCCACTGGCTGTGCAGATGAGCGACACGTTGCTGCCCTCGTTCACCGTGATGTCGGAGGAAATGTCATATATCTTGGGAGGAACTAGAAAAGAGAAGAATACAGAAGTGAGGCCAACATTTCAGATATTTAACCTCCGTTTTACGTTGTATGTGATGCTGGATCGTGGAGACGGAACCGTGGTGTGGCCTGTGCTCCGGTGTGTTCACAACACCCAGAGTCACCAACCAGAAATACAATGTTTTCACAGAAAATTGTCAAATAACTTTTCCGTATCGTTTCCATCGTAGCTCAAACTCACATTTCCTCAGGGCTTCACTGTCACGACAGTGTGGTTGTTTTAAAATAAGAAATAAAGTTTTAGTTTTGAGCAGAACAACAACAGCAACAACAACAACAACAGCAACAACAGCAACAGCAACAGCAACAACAACAGCAACAACAACCCTACACTGTGTTCACCACTGAATGTCCTCATCCATCCATCCATCTCATCCATCTCATCCATCACTGTTGTTGAAGAAAGTCAATCCTGCTCTGGCTTCAACTCCTGTTTGAACTAAATGATCAGAGTTGGTGTGTATTAGATGATCAGAGTTGGTCACACATTATACTGGACGCAGTTTAAATGTCTCTTCATCAGAGGTTTTAGAAAACATCATTACAAAGGTTATTTAAAAACAACAACAAAAAAAACAGTTTTAGCTTCAGTGGGAAAATAAAACCAAGAATCCAGCAGCTACACACAGATACACAGACACACACACAGACACACACACAGACACACACCTCCTCAGACTGTGGTCATTAACCAGATCTAAATCCCTGGTTTTCATTGGACTGCAGTCATTGTCATCCTCCAACTTTCCTCCAGTTGAATTCTTCCCAATCATTTCTGAAACGTAACACAGAGCAGCAGCAGAGTTGACAGTCTGTGGTCTGTGGTCTGTGGTCTGTGGTCCAGCTCCGTCCACTGCTGTATAAACCTGACCCTAACTGTGACCTTGAAGACAGGTCATGACCAGTGGTCACTCAGCTATAAACACAAAGTGTAAAAGCCCAGGTCGACTGAGGACCAGTTCAGTTCACACTGCTGAGCCACTGACACAAACACAGACTGAACTGGTCAGTCACAACAAACAACAGAACAACAAACTGTTATGGATCGGGTCGTACGGCAAGAACCAACGTTTTAACCCAGAACTCTGTGTGTGTGTGTGTGTGCGTGTGTCAGTGAAGGCTCGTTCCAAGAATGGAAATTATTTGTGAAAAATACAATGAAACTCCAGAAGGGAATAGGTGTAACGACGGCGGCTGATGTCTGCTCCGACACTGGGAGGAAACAGAAGTTTTTTTTGAAGGAACAGAAGTGGATTGAGAAGAGAAGAGACGTCTTGGCTGAGAGAGAACCTGAATCTGGGTTCTTGCTGGTGAGACGCCGGTGTCTTCCTGCTGTAGGCTCTGGTCGCTGACACCTCCCCTCAGAGGCTGATAACAGCAAATTGAAAATGTTGGGGTTGTCAACTGATCCTATCTTCACTAACAGGAACTGAGAGGTTTTCAAACAGCTGCATGACCGAGAAAAAAAAACCTCATCTGTTGGTGAACAATAAAATATATATATTTGAAAGAAAATTCAGGAGCAATAAAATATGTAAATACAGATTAAATACAAATGTATGTCAAAGTCGAGCAGAGCTGAGAAGACAAATACAGATTAAATACAAATGTATGTCATATACAGTATATGTTTTCAAAAATACAAATGATTTTTAACTCACTTTTATTTAATTACCATCTTTGCATGGTGAGATTGAAGAAAATAATCAAAAAAAGCAGTGTGACGTGCGGGCGTCGACATGGCAGGAAGCTACGCCCAGAACCCAAACAGAACAGAACCCAAACGCAGGACTGGTGCAGGTCGGTTATTTTGAAGATTCTAAATTCCAAAAGCCAGGACAGAAACACAGACAAAGTCGAGCAGAGCTGAGAAAAGGAAGGTAGTTGGCCAGGAACAAAGGAGGAACAGCTACGACAACAGTTACGACAACAGTTACGACAACAGTTACTACAACAGCTACGACATCAGGTACGACAACAGTTACTACACCAGCTACGACACCAGCTACGACACCAGCTACAACAACAGCTACAACAACAGCTACAACAACAGTTACTACAACAGTTACTACACCAGCTACGACACCAGCTACGACACCAGCTACGACACCAGCTACGACACCAGCTACGACATCAGGTACGACAACAGGTACGACAACAGTTACTACACCAGCTACGACACCAGCTACGACACCAGCTACGACACCAGCTACAACAACAGGTACGACAACTGCTACGACAACGCTGGCATGAAGGATACACACTGAATCAATCACAGAACCCAAACAGAACAGAACCCAAACGCAGGACTGGTGCAGGTCGGTTATTTTGAAGATTCTAAATTCCAAAAGCCAGGACAGAAACACAGACAAAGTCGAGCAGAGCTGAGAAGACGAAGAGAGTCAACTACAATGATCCAACTACAATGATCCAACAAGGGCATAGTGAGGGAGAGGGGTATATATATATATATATACACAGGGAGCACCAGGACAGAACACAAGTGAAGCTCATTACAGACACAGGTGAGTGTGATCACACAAACAGACAACAGACAACAGACAACAGACAACAGACAACAGACAACAGACAACAGACAGACATGACAAGAAGCATAAACCTTTAAAGGATTTGATGCTACAGTTAGTCTTGTCAGCTGCTGGGAGGATCAGCAGCTGACGGGGTCTTTGGATGGACATTTAATATGGACATTTAATGGAAGAGATTTTCATTTGACAGGAGACACCAGTCGGTTTAACATTTTATACTTGTTAATGAAAAACTCCTGAAGCCCAGAGGTCTGAAGATGAGCCGTGTTTGGAGTGAACCTTCCTGGAACTAAAGTTACTGTAGATCCTGACCTCATTATAACTACACTGCTGTCCACTCACTGTCCACTCACTGTCCACTCACTGTCCACTCAACATAAACATTTACTTGGAATCAAATACTCAGTCCCAGAACGGATTTCTACAGATACATTTGAGTATTTCTGTAGGTGTATTTGCCTGTACAGAGTACCAGTATTCTGGGAGGCAGTGCCACGTACTGTAGGTGGTACAGTTCTGAAAATAGGTTGATACACAGTGTGTGTGTGTGTGTGTGTGTGTGGAGCTCGACCCAAACCAGAGTGAAGGTTTGGGTTCGTATCTACAGACAGAAAATAATTTCAATCAAAAAGGAAGATCCTGCTGCCAAATAAAACCTGTTTGGTTCTACCTTAAAATATCTACAGATACATTTGAGTATTTCTGTAGGTGTATTTGCCTGTACAGAGTACCAGTATTCTGGGAGGCAGTGCCACGTACTGTAGGTGGTACAGTTCTGAAAATAGGTTGATACACAGTGTGTGTGTGTGTGTGTGTGTGTGGAGCTCGACCCAAACCAGAGTGAAGGTTTGGGTTCGTATCTACAGACAGAAAATAATTTCAATCAAAAAAGGAAGATCCTGCTGCCAAACCACCAAATACATAAGACCATATATACTGTGTGTCTATATATATATATATATATGTATGTATATACGTATTCTTAGACCAGAAGTCACTCGTTGACTCAGTTTTGTTTTGAACCATTGACACGTTTGTTCCTAAAACGTTGGTTCAACGTAAAAGCGAGAAAATTTAAAAACACTGGACAGACCTTGTTCCTATTCTTTAGGTACACATCCTGCTGGATTGTACTACTACTACTACTACTACTACTACTACTACTACTACTACTACTACTACTACTGGTTGACTCTAATGAATGTTCCTGCAGTCACATTAAAGTGTACAGTGAACAGAGAAGCGTTCATTTGTTGAGACTCCAAACCAACGTTATGATGAATTCACACCAGACGATTTGATTCACAGCGTTGACACTTGTTGTCACTTGTTGACACTTGTTGACACTTGTTGACACTTGTTGACTCTTCACGCTGAACTTCTTGTCTTTTTTTATTGCCTGATTTCTCCATTAAGAATCCTCTCATTGTCATGTCGGCCATTTCCACTGATATCCCTGACGTGTCTCAGCTGATCCAGGCAGTGTCGCCCCCTGCTGGCAGACGTTTCCAGTTTATAAATAGCCTCTAACGACGTCATGTTGAATCGCAGAAATGCTTCCAGCTGTGCTGATAAAATCCAGGGATTTTCTCCAGGAACAGGCAGCTGTGCCAGTCTGTGCTCACCCTGCTCCTACAGAGCCGTCCAATTAGAGCACACTGGGTGGAGGCACAGCAGCACGGGCGCTGGGGTGGAGTCTTGAGGAGGGGGGGGGGGTGGTGAACACAGACTGGCTCTGCATGTAATTAAAATTTAAACTCATTATCATCACACGAGGCAAGAAACGTGGAAGTGAAAATTGAACTGGGTAAAATTTCAGGTTCAGTCTTGACTTGATTGATCTGCGTTTTTTAGTGAAGAAAATAACTGTAATGATTCAGGTGTGTGAGGCTGATATTAACCTCAGGGACTGGGTAATTACAGCTGCATAATTATCTCTGTGGGACTGAAAACAATAACAGATGAGTTGGTCCTAATGCACTTGAACGTATTCATTTTCACTCTGATAAAAAAGATATTTTACTGCTTGTACGGACGGATTGGCCACTTCACCTGGAACTGCTGGATTCTCAGCACAGATGTTGGTTTGATTTCTGTTAAAAGGTTGGTGGTTGTAGTGATTAGTGGATTTGGCCCAGTAACAGTAACAGCAGTAACAGCAGTAACAGTAACAGTAACAGTAACAGCAGTAACAGCAGCAGTAACAGCAGCAGTAACAGTAACAGCAGTAACAGCAGCAGTAACAGCAGCAGTAACAGTAACAGCAGTAACAGCAGCAGTAACAGCAGCAGTAACAGTAACAGCAGTAACAGCAGCAGTAACAGCAGCAGTAACAGTAACAGCAGTAACAGCAGCAGTAACAGCAGCAGTAACAGTAACAGCAGTAACAGCAGCAGTAACAGCAGCAGTAACAGTAACAGCAGTAACAGCAGCAGCAGTAATAGTAACAGCAGTAACAGTAACATCAGCAGTAGTAACAGTAACAGCAGTAACATCAGCAGTAACATCAGCAGTAACAGCAGCAGTAACAGCAGCAGGAACAGCAGCAGTAACAGCAGTAACAGTAACAGCAGTAACAGCAGCAGCAGCAGCAGCAGTAACAGTAACAGCAGTAACAGCAGCAGCAGCAGCAGCAGCAGTAACAGCAGCAGCAGTAATAGTAACAGCAGTAACAGCAGCAGTAACAGCAGTAACAGCAGCAACAGCAGCAGCAGTAACAGTAACATCAGCAGTAACAGGAGGAGGAGGTGAATGAAACACTGTGGTGAAACCTCATCAACTTGATTGAATTTCTGTTCTAATTGGAAGTCATGTGATGAAGATATTTGTTCAGGTGGAGGGAAACAAGTCTTGGACACAAATGGATGTTGCTCATTAACTGATTATGTCATAATGAAGAATACATTCACTAATTAAACCCCTATGTTACACAGTTTATAAGTTCAGGTCCAGAAAGGAACGGTGTCCTGGTCAGCATCTGGGCCACAGACCGCCTATTTGTGACCTGTGATACTGTTGTTATATTTGTCAGCTCTGTCAGTTTCAGAGTTCACGTAAACACAACTCCATGCTGTCTTTTATTCCCCAGCTGATGGAGTATTGATCACGGCTATTGATCACATGTGACGGTGATGGAACCAGTGAACTCTTCTAACCCCCGTCACCAGGGCCATCATTGAATGGTGACTAAAATGAACGTTGAAAATAACCAGTAGGAGGCCATAAATCTTCAGCCCTACAGCAGCAGTGGTCCGGTTGTGCAACACACAGATATACTATCGTCCACTTATTGAAATGGTGCCTTAATTCATTCATGCTAATCAGTATCCTTCAGCCTCAGCATCTCGCCTGTGATACAACGCACGGGCCATTCAGCTCTCAGTCTGAAGGAGGATCACTGGTTTTTCAATTAGCTCTGTGGCTACAAAGTCCCTTTGATAAGCACAGCTGTGCACAAAGCTCATTTTCAAATAGTTTATCGTCAAAACGAAATAGTGAAACTGTCAGAGGGCAACGCCGCTCCCAGCCATGAAATATCAGCCGGCCAACAGACGGCCGTCGCTACGGATGATCCGACGTGAGGACACAGAGCTCCGTCACCATCTGTCACGGGGCCTTGATGCGGTACTAAAGGTCAAAGTTCAAACTTCAGAGCCCCACATCATGATTAATGGGGAGGGAGCGTTTCAGAGTAAATGGAGCTTGACTTGGTTTGGATCCAGCGTCTCACACGACTCTTTGACTGCACACACATCTCAAATGTTTTTGATTAATCCAAACTTCCAAAATAATCCATTTAAATATAAACCACTAACACTGAGAGTTCTTCAACAGAGTCAACAGGAATTATTTTAGGTTTAAATTTAAACTTTTATTCATGAATTCATTCAGGTTCTGCTCATTAATACTTTTAACAGACGAGGAAGGGGGGGTGGAGGGTGGAGGGGGGGGGTGAAACCAAATCCCAGCAGTCAACAGGGCCACACTCTGATACAGAGAACTCAATTTAACACCTTTTTACCAACTGTTAAATTAACAATAAAACGAGTCCTGGTTTGGAACGGTTGGACAGACAGACAGAGGACCTGCAGTAAAGACACTGTACTGGACAGACAGAGGGCCTGCAGTGAAGACACTACTGGACAGACAGAGGGCCTGCAGTGAAGACACTACTTGACAGACAGAGGACCTGCAGTGAAGACACTACTTGACAGACAGAGGACCTGCAGTAAAGACACTGTACTGGACAAACAGAGGACCTGCAGTGAAGACACTACTTGACAGACAGAGGACCTGCAGTGAAGACAGGACTGGACTGGACTGGACCACTGGACTGGTCTGGACTGGACCACTGGACTACAGGACTGGACTGGACTATAGGACTGGACTGGACTAGAGGACTGGACTGGACTACTGGACTACAGGACTGGACCACAGGACTGGACTGGACTGGTCTGGACTGGACCACTGGACTGGTCTGGACTGGACCACTGGACTGGTCTGGACTGGACCACTGGACTGGTCTGGACTGGACCACTGGACTACAGGACTGGACCACAGGACTGGACTGGACTGGACCACTGGACTGGTCTGGACTGCACTACAGGACTGGACTGCACGACTGGACTGGACTACAGGACTGGACCACAGGACTGGACTGGACTACTGGACTACAGGACAGGACTGGACTACAGGCCTGGACTGGACTGGACTACTGGACTGGACTACTGGACTGGACTGCTGGACTGGACTACAGGACTGGACCACAGGACTGGACTACAGGCCTGGACTGGACTGGACTACTGGACTACAGGACTGTACTGCACTACAGGACTGGACTGGACTGGACTGGTCTGGACTGGACTGGACTGGACCACTGGACTGGTCTGGACTGGACTGGACTACTGGACTGGACTACTGGACTGGACTGGACTACTGGACTACAGGACTGGACTATAGGACTGGACTGGACTAGAGGACTGGACTGGACTACTGGACTGGACTGGACCACTGGACTGGTCTGGACTGGACCACTGGACTACAGGACTGTACTGCACTACAGGACTGGACTGCACTACTGGACTGCACTACAGGACTGGACTGGAGTACTGGACTGGACTACAGGACTACAGGACAGGACTGGACTACAGGACTACAGGACAGGACTGGACTACAGGACTGGACCACAGGACTGGACTGGACTGGTCTGGACTGGACTGGACTGGACCACTGGACTACAGGACTGTACTGCACTACAGGACTGGACTGGAGTACTGGACTGGACTACTGGACTGGACTACTGGACTACAGGACTGGACCACAGGACTGGACTGGACTGGACCACTGGACTACAGGACTGGACCACAGGACTGGACTGGACTGGTCTGGACTGCACTACAGGACTGGACTATAGGACTGGACTGGACTAGAGGACTGGACTGGACTACTGGACTGGACTGGACTGGACCTTTACTTGTTTCTTCTCTCTTGAATTCTTTTTTTTTTTTAAACCGGTCCAGTCCATGTTGATCAAACATCTCTGTGTCTTTCTGTCCTCATCATTATTCCCACAGTCTGGAGTAACCAGCATCTGCATCGTGTGTGTGTGTGTGTGTGTGTGTGTGTGTGTGTGTGTGTGTGTGTGTGAACAGTGAACACTCTGTCTTCAGCGTGGTGGTGTCGTTGTTCTCCGTGTGCGTCAGCCTCCACATTCATTCACAAACGGCGTCTAAAAGTGATCCATTTGTTAGAGCTCGTCTCCGTGGACGTCAGGAAGGTTGGGACCAAACAGCAGGTAAATTAAAGGGACAGTTTGTGTCCATTGAGGCTTGAGGAAAGGCCAGCATCATGAATATTCAATAAAACCTCAGCCTCAGTTTGAACGTCAACTGAGGCCGCGTGTTTCTCACACACACAGACACACACACACAGACACTGTGACGTCCAATCAGGTTGTTGTGTTTGGAGAAACATCTGGTTTTAATCTACAACAACTCTGTTCCCAAAATGAAGACAAAGTTAAGGACACGGACCTTAATAGCACTTAAGCT
>NC_024308.1:476761-483274 GCF_000523025.1 Cynoglossus semilaevis
GGGGGGGCACAGAGCACAGCCTGTGATATTTATCTGACCAATTAGAGCCAGTGTTTCTGTATCAGAGGGAGTCTGAACTGAACTGTCTGAACCAGTGTGTGTGTGTGTGTGTGTGTGTGTGTGTGTTCTTCATCTAAAGTATCTAAACATATGCATATGTGTATATATTTATTTATATATGTGTATATACATGTGTGTGTGTGTGTTGTGTCCCTGCAGTGAAGTTAGTGTTTATTTCAGGTTCCACTCAGTTTGATCATTTCTATAGTGTGAAACACTGCAGGAAGTAACAGCTGGAAGTGTCTCACACACACACACACACACACACACACACACACAGGGGGGTTTATTATCACGTTCCTCCGTTCTGGTGAAAATCATCATTTCCTGTTTGATGACGTTGGTGTTACAGAGGTCAGAGGTCAAACTGCTTTTTTCTAAAAGATGTTTGATCCACAAAGACCGACCTTTTTACAGTTAGTTCACGCCGACTTCAACTAGTCTGAGAAAAGACGTTTCATTTTCCCTGTTTTTTTTTTCCACCACCTCCAAACAAACAGACAGACAGAAAAACACATAATAATAAAAATACACAAGGTTTTTCTGAGTCAAAAACGGCTCATTTTTATACCCATCCAGGCTTTTTCTGACTCAAACAGAGTTAACAGATAATTGAGGTCATACAATCCTCAAATATATACATATATATATATACTCATATATATATACATATATACACACACACACACACACACACAGACTGCTGGTTCTGTAGCACGTACCAGGGTTTCTCCTCGGTTTCTCTCTCAGAACAACTCCTCCCACGCTGACTCACTGTGTGTGCGTGGGTGTTGAGTTTTTTTTTTTTTTTTTTTACCGTGAATGCACTGTGATCCGTATTAATGTCCAAAGCACTCTCATCACGTTCAGGATTATGCCTCACATTTGTGAAAATACCTGATGGAGTACTACATGACGGAGCTGAATGTGATGAAGGATCGAGGGGAAACGGAGTCAGACTCAAACCTGCACTGATTGAATTCCTGAGTTCATCACCTGTGTGTGCCGTTTTCACTGAAGGAAGATTCAAACACATTAGCAGGAGCGCCGGGCTGATAGCGGTGAAGAGCAGTGCCCACACTCTCCGCCTCATGTGACAGGATATTCTTAGACGTGAGGTGCTGTGAATATTTGACACTATCACATGTACAATCTTAATTAACATGGAGGGGGTAAAAATGTTGGAGGGTTATTAGGTGGTACCATCATGTGGTGACGCCTCTGACCTGGAAATAGGTCAGTATGTCTGTACTGTGGATGACGACCGCACGGACAAGGAGCAGCTGATGGTTAGGGTTCAGAGTCGTACGTAGTACGTTGAAGTTTTACTCCGTAATCAGAGCGCGGCCAGGAGGCCAGAGGTTTACTCTTGTTCAGTATTTAGTATTTAAAGGGAGGGTGAGGGTTCTCCGCCGCCACCGCAGCCACATGTAGTGAGAGGGAAACAGGAAACACATCCACGTGACCTTGATGATGAGAGCACAGATCAGCTGCTCACTGGTCAGACATGTTCACGGGTGAAACAACATGGAACTCCACAGTCCACAGTGGATGAACTCTTCAGTTTCACCTGCTGCCGTTCATCGTTAGCCACGAAGAACAGAGAGTAAAACACATTCAGTGTCTCTGTAACGCTGCTTCTGTCCCGTTCTGTTGGAGACACAGATGCAGACCCTGATTTGTTGTGGCGACACAAGGTCTCAGCGGGGATAAATGTCAGGCAAATGATTGTGAAAGATGAGGGGGAAGCCAGACCCATAACAAACCCCCTGCCTTTTACTGCCGCACCATGTGACTGGTGCCATGATGTATGACAGTAAGTACGCACTCATTTTACCATGAAATGCTCGTAAATATACGGTGGGAGGATTATCATCAATAGTCATTTCATGGTTTATTTTCACATCCTAGGTGGCGCCGGTTAATTGGCGTGAAGCCAGATAAACGCACTAAAAGCTGAGAAATCAAATCTCGATAATAATAACGACGCCCTCTCGGTACAAAGAGCTCCACGCCTCAGTCGTTTATTTTCACTGTTTGGTTCTTTTTGTGTTGTTTTCTGTCGTGTTTCAGTCTTTCCCACACAGCTCCACTGTAAAGGGTTATGAATGAAGGAACGACACGGAGAATAGTAGCATTCTCTAAACTGACACACTCTTTTTTCCTTGAAATAAATGTGAGTAAACATGTTGCCTATTTGTCATTTGCTTTGACTTACTTTATTACGCCTCCTGCTGGCTGGGCACACAAACAAATCAGACTAAAAACTCCTGGTCCATGATGTCTCCTAAATCACCTCCACCGTAGTGGTTGTGTTGGTCTATTAATAACTGGACTAAAAGCACAGATTAAAGCTGCTGAGTTTTTTGTTTTTTTTTGTTTGCTATAATTTGTACTTTTTCCTTTAATCTTCGTCAGTAGGACAGCGTGTCCCTGGGAGCCTCGGCAACATGACAAAGGTGCAGACAAATCCCTGTGTTCTCCATGAGCGCAGCTAAGCATGTGTACACAAGGTGGCAGCAGCTGGTGATTCACAACAGTCAAAGACTGACACCACGGTGAGAAGTTGATCGAACGACTCATGGTCATCACGACCTCACAGAGGAAGTCACAGTATACACTAGTACCACATACAGTAGTACTGTGGTAGTACTACTACACACTGTACAGTGAACAGATGCCAAGAGAGAAGAGAACCTCTGTAGTACTCTGTAGTACTCTGTAGTACTCTGTAGTACTCTGTAGTACCAGCTCTGTCGTTTGTTACCAAATACTGACATATACTGTAGACACACGTGGACTAGTCTGACAGAGTCCAACATGAGTCGACGAGTGGTTTGATGACATCATCAGATTGAGACGTCCAGCCAATAGAAACTATAACTGACTGTAACTGTCTAGTCTGTTGTTAATGGAGAGACCGCAGCGGTCAGTTGTTCTGTCATTTAACCAACATGTACTGATCCACTGAGCCAACGCGCCGCAGCAACAGATGTGTTTGTTCTTGTGTCTCATTGTCCTCACGGCGGTGGACACTGAAGGAGGTCACCAAGGTCAGCAGCTTGGATGTGTTCAGCTCCACCATGATCTCCTGTCTTTGTTCCTGATCGGTGCTGCATCCCTTTAATTAGAGCCGCGTTAAATGAGACTAAACCCTCCTCTCATTTTGTAATGTCAGTAATTATCCAAAGGTACGGTGGTCGAACTCTCAAGAACTTCAGAGAGACAACACAGGACAATGGACAACAAATGATCCACGTGTGATTGACAGCTGGACAGACAATGACAATGACGGTAAGGTCATGGTCACAGCCCACTTAACCACATCCTGATCAGACGTTCAAACCAGTTTGGTCATTTACTCATAAATACATTTGTTGACGTGTGTTTTTCTCCACACAGAGATAATAACTTTGTTCATAAAGAAGGCTTCAGCTCCATATACAGTATAGATATAGACGTGTTTTTACTCATAACTCATATCAAATATAATGTGATATCCAGGCTGTAGTAAAGCCATTTTGCCGCTGCTGCAACAAACAATCTAAATGATGCAATATACACACACAAGTTTAGATGATTTTTTTTTTTACCTGGAGAGTCCTGTGAGACACAGCGACAGGATTGAGTCATCTGCACCGACGGACTTTCTATCTGCAGTTTACACTTCGACACCGCGCGGTGGTTCAAAACAACACAAGAAAAAACTCATCCTAACGACAGAGAAGACTCAGAGATGAAAACGGCCTCAGGTTTTCTATGTTCCCAGATGTTACATTCAAAGTGTCATGTTGTTGGGTGTTGTTGGGTGTTGTTGGGTGTTGTTGGGTGTTGTTGGTTGTTGTTGGTTGTTGTTTTTATTTAAAAAATGAACATTGCTGTGAGCAATAAGTTGCCCAACTTATCAAATGATGTAAAAAAATATTTTGTGAACAAAACGTCCTCAACTAAAAACGTTGTTTTAATGTTTAAACATCTCCAAATAATTAGAGTTCTTTTATTTAAATCAAGCCAAATGTTAAATCCCTTCTGAAATCATTTAAAGTTTCCAAACCTTTTCCACTCATTTGACCTTTCACCTTTGTGTCAACATCATCTCTACATTACACCAAATTATAATGCATTTTTCTTCCTTAGGAAAACCACTTTGTATTCCATGGGTCAAGGTGGGGCTGAACGTCTGCCCGTGGGTCACAGGTGTAAAGGATTCTGGACACTGGAAACCCATTTGACAAGCTGACAGCCGGCACATTAGGTGTGATGTGATTGTGGCCGTACGGCCGGTGGTGAGAACACAGTCGGCCTGTAGTGACTGTTAGAGTCCCTGCTAAAACGTCTGTACAGACGTTGACACTGCTGAGGCATCAATACAACCTGAAGGTGGCGCTTCAAGCTTTTATGACCTGGATTAAACACTAGTTTACTCAGATATTTCATCTCACTTTTCTCTCTCACTGTAGCAGTGAACGGAAACAACAACAACAACAACAACAATTTTCTCATTCAGATTCCTGACTAAGATCATTTTAGTGTGGAGTCACTGCAGTCCTTTAAAGTTCGAAAAGAAAGATTTTTTTTACCTTCTCTCTTTTTGTTGTTTTATTCGTTCCAGATTCCAGATGAACTCTTATTATTTCATTTTTATTTCTTTCTCCGTCTCCGTCTCTGACTCCTTCAGTCTGAGCTCACTCTCTTCACATCATCACATCATCAAACCTCAGGAGCTGCACTAGTCCAGTTAACCACAGTCACAGGTTTCTTGATGACCTCACACTAATTAAAAACTCACCATTTTACTCCCTGGTTTTACAGGAAAACAACTTCAATAAAGTCTTTATAGAGACGTGACACGATGAAATGATCTAATTAGACGGTCAACGTCCTCACACTGAGATTAACAATAGATAATCTGTCAGAAATGTGGGAGTTTCCACTCATCGCATATGAGCTAAAAGCAGCTAACTGAGGCTAACAAAATGTCACCGTCAGGAGGAAGTCGTCGCCTTTACAGTTTGCAGCCGAATTAACAGTTTAGTTTCAACAGTTTAGTTTTAACAGTTTAGTTTCAACAGTTTAGTTTCAACAGTCCGTTCAAATGTTGTCGTTACCACGGAGCTTCAGCGAGTGAATACGTTAGCGCTCAAGCTACATCTCAGCATCTGGGTTATTATCTGTGGAATAGTGATTCCTGATTCCAGAACAAAAAATCACAAATATCCATTTCTTGCGTCTCAAGTTGACAGAAATAGTTCGTGTGAAGACGAACCGACTCTGACAGGAGTTCGTACGTCATTTATTTATAAGTGGGAAAAAGGATTGTTTTCAAGGTCCCTGTCATAACTAAAGCACAGACATAAAATGCCTCAATAATGTTAAAAGCACAGACAGGATGTAGTTCACCTTACTTCAGTACAGACAGAGTGGTTCAGTCCTCGTCACGTACCATTGATCCAGGTTTTCATAGCAGATACGAACGACAACAAACTGGTTGGATTTCTGGATAAAAGTAAAACAATTACTGTAGTGGTCCAACAGGTGTCATCACACGGTGCGTTTCTACTGCCCCCTGTGGCATATGTCACACGAGCCCAGCCAGACGGAGCGGCTGCTCACACGTCTACACCACAGTGTTTCAAACAGGCCACGGTCTAACAGTACGGACGCATTAGAACGTGGCGGCGTGAGAAGAAGGCATGTGTTTCCTGCTGGGGACGACGGTGGAGGTGAGAAACACGACGCAGCAACGGCTGCTGCAGAGAAGGCAGAGCAAAAGAGTTTCTCTTCACTGTGTTTTTCCATCACTAAAAATTCAGAGACTTAACGTTGTCAAACCGAGCCTTGACTCAGTCCACTGAGGAAGAATGATGTTTACATGTCATCAGGGTTCGACTGGAGAACTGAGGTGGAGCATGAACCAGAACGACCGGTAAACACCTCAACCACACGACAATAAGACTGAAGAACAGAGCAGTGACATGGAAAGACAGAACAGATCAAGTAGATCAAGATACGAACCTTTAACAATCAGGTTGAGAAGCTTTGGCCGTGGGTTGCGCTCACTCTGGATGGAACAGGTGTACTGGCCGTCGTCGCTCACGTCCACCCTCTGTATCTGGAGGCTGTACTCGTGTTTGTCGGCGATGTTGGACACGATGGACACTCGTGGGTCCGCAGACCACCCCCTGGAAGTGGGATGCTGGGCCTGTTCAGCCAGGCTCCTTTGGAGATGCCATCCAGTAGGTAGCACCTGGGGGGAGAGGAGGGGCAGTGGTTATGTCTGTGTGGAAACCACGGGGTAAATAAAGCTGCAGGTTTATAGACACGTCTAAGATCGGCAGCTCCGTCGTCATGTTTGAACAGATCTGGATTGTCTGAAACCTGTCTATCAAATGGAAAGAAGATCAGTGGTTCAAGCCCCAGATAGAACTCATGTATATACCCCCCCACCCCCCA
>NC_024308.1:483283-486209 GCF_000523025.1 Cynoglossus semilaevis
GTGATGATGCTCTTCCACATTTTGTATCTGGTCCTGAGGATCATGAATCTTTTAGGGGAAATGGTTTCTGGGGATGTCACTTATGGCTAATTTGGTTCAGGCTGGTACTGATGATGATACTTGACTGTTGCAGTCCGTCAGTGAGTGCAGGAGACAGGAGGCAGCGGGGTGTGAAAGAGAACATCTTGTGGCCGAGCGACGTTTCTTCAGGCGGTTTTTCCTCTAATATTTTGGTCTCCTCTATTTCTTTCATTCATTTTTGAATTCCAGCCCAGCCTTAGGGATGTACTTACTGTTTAAATGTGGCTGCATTAGTTAGTATTAATTCAATACTTCAATACTAATGAAGCTGGAAGGTTCTGACAGAACAGAAGAACCAAGATGAGAACATCCTCTGTTAACGTAGGATCACAAAGGTTTATTTTTAATATAAGCCTTCGTTTCAAACCCATCAGACTTTCCAACAACACTCTGTCTTTAAACAGACAGTCTTCTCTCTCCGGCTCATTACTGAGACGGCACAATTTCCTTGTTGTCTTAACAACAGCACAGACACCCCACAGTTAGCAGCTAGTTGTTTTATTTGTCTCTCTTACTTCTTTACGTCCTAAGAAATCACATTATCACCGCTGACACACAACCAGACATTAAAGAGGAGATCAGGTTGACACCGAGCACGGAGCTCTTCACCCTCCACGCCAACAGAGTGACCTGGGAGTGACCTGGGAGTGACCTGGGAGTGACCTGGGAGTGACCTGGGAGTGACCTGGGAGTGACCTGTCCAAACTGTGACCCAGAGGTTTTTGTAAAACAGTAAGAAATATCGTTTTTTCAGCACTGATTCTTCTCCATCCATTTGTTTCTGACTAAATGAGTCTGCCTTAGAAGTAAATCTTTGGCCGTGTGTGTGTTTGTAAAAACTCCCAGAATTTAGTTTGGTTAAATGTTTCTTCCTGGGATTCTATTCAGAGAATTATGTTTGGAAACATCACAACTTTTAACAAAACCCTCAACAACAACACTCCAAGGATTCTTTTGAGGAAATTATTTGACTCAGTGAATTAGAATCCTGATGAACTGGTGTTTGATGATGTCACTGCCGACTCTCTGGGTGATTCTGGTTCCTCTGTCAACCCAGTGACCTGGGTTTGGTTCAGTTTCTCATCACTTCCCTCTCATTTCCCACTAATGACTTTTTTTTACTTTAAATTCTTTCCAGTCCAGTTTGTTTCGATGAAACACGGGTGGATGAGCTACGATCTAAAAGTATACGTTACTGTTTGATGAGACACCTAGTGGCCATGATTCACACCTGACTCACGTCTGTCCATGATGAAACCTTGAGCCCAACATGAAGGACAACAGTCAGTATAACTCGTGTCCTCAGTCCACTCCACATCAAGTGTGTCTTGACCTTTGACTTTATTCTATAGGTGCCTTTTCTCCACGACAGCGAGGCAGACATAAAAGGTCAAGGTTGAGTTTCCTACTTTTTTCACGACAGCTTTAGGAGACATGATTCATTTATCCTTCAATAAAAACAAAGTGTTTTTTGTTTTGTGTAATTTCACTCACAAATAAAATGAAATAATTCACGCTCCAGTAATTATGCACAATGTGCTAAAAACAAAAATGATGGACGTGGAGTTTCATCTCACATGATCAAAGAGCGCTGACAAACTGTAATTTACAACATGGCAGGTGGTAATAGAGAACAAGGCAAATTATGGAGTGGAGCTCAGTCGAGTTCTGGATCAGAGACTGTAATTAACAGCAGAACCGTCATCAGAACCCAACATGAAGATGGTTCCATTTCAGTTCTTAATGTATTTACTTTTAATTACAATTGTGTGGGTTTTGGAAACACACAAACCTGTTGTTGTAAAACGATTTTGTTTCACAGCAGTTTGTTGAGTCGCCTTCAAGAATTCTTTCATTACATAGAAAAAAAAAAACACTAGAACTGGGAAAAACAGCGCGGAATTCCAGGAAGAGACGCAGACGTGTGGCAGAGATTTGGTTCAAGATAAAAAGTCCTTTATTTGTCCCACCGTCGCCGTTGTGAGACAAAATAGGTGTGTTTGTGTTTGTGTGTTTATGAGGCCATTAACACACACACACAGCAGTGAAAGAGAGGTCAGAGGTCATGTGTTCCCATGTGTGAACGACAGTGTGAACGACAGAGTGAACGACAGAGTGAACGACCGGTTCAGTGGATCAGTGGAGACCACCTGCTAAACTTCACATTTGTCTCTGTTTAAAAAGCAGAGTAAGTGAGAATAATGGTGCAGTGTGTGTGTGTGTGTGTGTGTCTGTAGTGGAGCGTCTGCTCACAGACGGTGCCTTTGTGTGTCTGTTAGCAGCAGCACTTCAATAAAATGCCTCTGTTTTCAAGTGTGTTGAAGAGCATAATGAGAGACTGTGTTCAGGCCATAAAAATGGATGAGTGAAAGCCTCCAGTGATGAAGGCTCTGGTCTACTGTCATACCAGGAGTCACCAACAGGGGCGGGGCTTCCAGGACGGTTGGCCAATCACTTACTCTCACTACACTAAGTTTCAACTTTGAGTGTGTTTGACTTGTCAGCCATGGGAGGGGCAGTGGGGTGAGGGTGAGGGTGAGGGTGAGGGTGGTGGGAGTGACTTAGAGAGTGTGGACACACTGCAGTGTTAAACTCTGGCTGTTTAATCCTATGAACTCCATCCAGTGTGAAAGCTTCTAAATACATCAACTCCATTGGTCGAATTCCAAAACCCACAGCAAACATGACAAACATCAGTGAAACTTTCAGCCTGATTGAAAAACTTCCTCCGTTCACGAGTGTTTTTGTTTCTCCAGTCTCTCCTGACTCGACACCATCGACCACTGACACTGACACAGCGTTAGAATCTCTTGGGTTTGTTGTTACCACAGTGACAAATGTGCTG
>NC_024308.1:486385-488705 GCF_000523025.1 Cynoglossus semilaevis
TCTGTGTCCCCTCAGGCTGCTCTCACCTGCTTCCCTGTCAGAGCTCACAAATGTTACCCGTGCACGGCTGTGGTCCAGTGGGTTCAACTTGTTCCTCATGCATGAATGCAGCTGGAACAGTCGGCTCTACAGCAGTGAGTGGGAAAGTTCTGGTGATGAAGAGAGTCCAGTCATCAGTCAGTCTGTCTGTCAGTCTGTAGACCACTACAACAGTGAGTGGTTCTGGTGATGAAGAGAGTCCAGTCATCAGTCAGTCTGTCTGTCAGTCTGTAGCACAGACCACAACATCTAAAACATCACATGTAGCTGTAACCTGGACTTTAAAGAAACTGCATTTTTTTATATTTTGGATTTTTTTTTGTAAGTAAAAAAAGTTCAATAAACTGAAACAGGTCAGTATTTCCCATGGGTCAGTTGCAGAACTGACTCATCTGATTTCACCAGACTTTTGGTTGTGGACTTAGGTGACTGAATGAGGTTCCTCTAGGGCTCAAACACAGGACCTTCTGCGTGGACAGTAATTTGTAAGGCAGACGCGATAACCACTACACCATAGAACCATTCGACCAAACAAACAACACTGAGAAATGAGTCTTATATATTAAACACACACACATACACACACACACACACACACACTCTGGTCCAGTTCACTCTGACTAAACCCAGATTCACACGACACAGAGAGAACGTTCAACCCAGACAAACACACAATCCAAAATGAGTAATTGTTCAACACTTTTCTTCCCGATAGCGCTGACTTCCAGCGATATCCAATCAGGAGATGGATGACTCTGTAATTCGTTCATGAAACTGAATCACGCCGCGGCCTAGAGCCACGTTTCAAATCACATCAGCTCCTTCAGTCGGCTTCAGGTGTTGAAGCTGTGCAAAAAGGCACGGACGAGGAGGAAAGTCACAGCATCAAATGTCTGAGCAGAAATACGATCAACCAAAGTTCTGCTTCCAGGTGAGAGTGAGCGGAATGATGTGATCCAATATGTCCTCCACGTCCAGACAGACGAGGGACAGTACTGACGGATTCCCACAAGGCTTTCTGAAACCGTCCACGGTTCAGTGTAAGAAAACAAATCATGAAGAGAATGTTAGCAAACAAATAGTAATCAGAATTAGCAACAATTATGAGCAGGCGGACGAAGCTTTAGCTCGAGGCTAACTGCTACGTTATTAAACTTTTGGTTTTGGTAAAAGATATGGCAGAAAAAAATGAACTTGACATTTTTACAACACGGGAAGATTGTTTTTTTAAGTCTTTAGTTGCAGCTAATTTAAAGAGGTTCAGTGTTTTCTGGGTCTTTGATTGGATGTTTTGGTCCCTGTGTTGAATCATTAGATCATTAGAGTCATGTCTATATATGTAACACTGAGGCCAACACCGAGGCAGCGTCTGCTCAGCATGGACGTGACATCAGGCCACGAGAAAGTTTGGTGAACACTGATTAAAGAGCAGCACGGACGGTGGTGAACTTTCTTTTCACTGCACCAATTATCCTGAGTGTCATTTGGCATTTCCATTGGCCAGAAGAACACAATGGAGAGAAGATGATATGGAACGGACCCAAAACAGGGCAGAATATAAAAAAGACAAATATCTGCAGTTTAGAAGTGTTTTAGGGAGCAACAAATCAAACCGTGTGTAGTTTAAAAAACAAAGCAACATGTTAGCAGTAAAACTGGCTTTTTAGAGAGAGATCCTTTAATAGACAACCATTCAGTTAAAGTAAAGTATAATGGCTGCAGGAAAAATGGATCAGAAGGAAGTATATGCAGTATATGTACGTATATATATGTGTACACATATACTGTATATACATAGAGGTTTCACTTTTTTCACAACAACAGTGGATTCTACAGCGTCAGTGGACTACAGTCATCTGACCTGATGAGACGTGATCCAGAGGCGGGTCAGCTCTGGATCCAGAGGCGGGTGAGCTCTGGATCCAGCACCACTGAGGTTCTGGACAGAGAAGAACCCTTCATTCTAACTGTGGTTTGTTTATGTTTCAACAGAGTTAATGTTGAAGTTAATGATGTCAAATGTTTTTGTGTGTTGGCCTTTTATTAGTTTATTGTTTTTTAGCATTAAGCGTCATGATGATTTCACTGCAGTCGTTCACTCACAGCTGAGTCATGGTTTAAAGTAGGTCATCACTGCTGCTGCAGTCAAGGCTTTGATGGCTGTTCTCCTCACACTGTAACTAGTACTCATCATTGGTGGTTTAACTAGTTTAACTTTGAACAACAGCAGCAGCAGCAGTAACAGCAGTAACAGCAGCAGCAGCAGGAGCAGGAACAGCAG
>NC_024308.1:489177-510020 GCF_000523025.1 Cynoglossus semilaevis
GAGCAGGCACCGCAGCAGCGATAGCAGAAGCAGCAGCAGCAGCAGCAGCAGCAGCAGCAGCAGCAGCAGCAGCTGATGTGAGGGTGATATTAAAATGTTTTACGGCCACTCGCTCCGTGAACTGTGTCGGGATCATGGGACAAGAAGTAAAACTGATGGAAGATGTGAGCTCCTAGAGAAGAAGAGGTTGAATGATGTGGTGTGTGTGTGTGTGTGTGTGTGTGTGTGTGTGTCCGTCCCAAAGAGCCACAGAAAGAGGAGAGACTGACGTCTGCATGTGTGTCCACCAGACCAGACTGTCTCAGGTCTTGAACCTGAACCTCCGTCTCAGTCGTTCAGTTACAATAACTAGTAAAATAACTACTCATTAACCAGGTTGACTCAACCTTAAACTACCACTGTTTTTACCCCCGAGGCCTTCGCTGACGCAACCAAAGCTAGGACACTGGGCCTGGATGGTACCGACCCTGACGCCCCCTGGCTGCAGGCAGGAGTCCTGCAGGGCACTGCTCCAGCTTCAATTCAACCAAAAATAAAAAATATCAGTTAAAATATTTTTTGTGGTTTTTAATGGGAACACAAAAGGTGTTTTCATCCTCATCTGCTGTAATTTAAGGATGAAGCCCTGGAGCATGTACTCTGGAGGAGGAGGAGGAAGAGGAGGAAGAGGAGGAGGAGGAGGTGCAGATCAAACTGCTTGAGCTTCTCATTTATTCTGTGTTTCGACGCAGCCACATTTATATATATTTACAAAGAGGTTTTAATCCTGTTCAGCTGAAATGCTGCTCATTTACGTTAGACATTTATTGAAATAATTCACATTTATTTAAACAAAGCAAAGAACAAATCTGTGAATTTCTATTTGTTTTTTCTTTAAGTTTTGTGGTATCAGTAAATATCTGTCGTTGACCTCAGGTTCTGACGTCATAAAATAATATAAAACACATCTGGTGCAGAAACTGCTTCTTATGTATTTTTAACAACTTTCTGTTAAACATTTATAGTTAATGCTTCTATAACTGACTTTGTTTCCTTTTCAAACAAAGGAAACGTCTGTCTTCTACTTTTGTCCTCGTACAACAGTACAGTACAGTACAGTACAACACAGTACAGTACAGTACAGCACAGCACAGCACAGCACAGTACAGTACAGGACAGTACAGCACAGTACAGCACAGCACAGTACAGTACAGTACAGTACAGTACAGGACAGTACAGCACAGTACAGCACAGTACAGTACAGCACAGCACAGTACAGTACAGTACAGTACAGCACAGCACAGTACAGTACAGTACAGCACAGTACAGTACAGTACAGTACAACACAGTACAGTACAGTACAGCACAGGACAGCACAGTACAGCACAGTACAGTACAGCACAGCACAGTACAGCACAGTACAGTAGCGCGTACACAACATGGAAAATGTCTAAATGTTGTGGTAAACATCAAAAGCAACAAGGGAGCGTTTGTTAGTGCTGTCCTGCAGGGCTTCTTCTTCACAGCGTGGATGTGTGTTCTGTCTGTGCCACAAATGGACAATCCTTCACTGTCACGGGACGTTTGAAACCGATAGGTTAGATCACATTCATCATCCTGACGGAGGGAAATAAGCAATTGCCACCGCACTTAACTGCTTTCAGACATCTGCAAATATTGGAATAAATACATCAGGCCCAGACAAGGCTCCTGTGGGCGCGCTCATACTCTGGATGGCGTTTTCAAACAGTCTTATGGCGTGAACATAAGCAGGTTTGAAGAACACGTTCTCACAGCAGTCTCTCCACTCTCTGCCTTCACACATTAGAACATGAGAAGGTTCTTCATAGTAAAGTCTGAGGTGAGGTCCAGTCAGGGAGGTGGACGGACGCGTCATCATCCTCTCAAACATGTGAAGATCACATGGTGTTTGTTTGTGCCGTGGAAAACAACAATTTAATGAATCGCTCATCTGTTTAAAATGCAGAGCCGGTGTTGGCAGAGACCAAAGAGCCTTTGGTTGAGCTCATTGTCAGTGCGTTTGGAGAAGACGTCACTCAGTCAAAGGTTCATCCTGCAAATGCTTTAGTTTGTTATAGTGACGTAAGACGTTTACTTTTTAATACTAGAGGAGCAGATGGAGTCCACTGATGTAAAACAGTTAAAGGAGCATTCTAGAAAGACGAGCTGCACCGTGACCGAGCCTTCAGTTCACTGAAGTCTCCACAGAATTGTACAGTATTTCATTCTTTTCCCAGTACAGCCCCCCCCACCCCCCCCCCACCCCTCAGAGAGGTCATTTGCATCAGTGCAAAATGAAACATTTATGGAAATATTGAGTCAACCTTAACTCGAGTTAATGTATAAAAAAATAACATTTAAAGCAGCAAAATTCAGATCCATTCTAATTTTTCTGCCTAATTGAATTAACACCAGCAACTGTTTTCCTTTTGCAGACAACATCCACCTAATTGCCATATGTCACTGAAACATGTTCAAGGGCAACGGCGCTCTTCCAAAGGCATTACCTGATTGGCACAGAAAGATATTTATCGCCCTGATGTTTTTATCCGCGCCCTGTTTAATGATGGATCTGGGCCCATTTCATCTGCACCAATATGCCAGTCGTATAAAGCAATAACAGAAGAATGCATGTCTGGGCTAACAGGTTCATTAAGCCCGTGTAAACTGCCGTAGCATCTGGGGCTTTAGCGTCCTGGCAACCTCAATAATAATGATAAAAATGAAACACGGCTGAGAATCAATCTGGTGCCGTTCTCGTTTCTGTGCCTCACCAGCTCAAACTGCTCATTACTGACACTGCAGCCGGTCCAACGAGCCAACGGCAAATCAACAACCACTCCTGTGTCGCCTGGTCTTTGGACTCACCTGGTTCACAAGGACCATGTGTGTTTCCTGTTCATCATGACAACTGGGGGTAAAAACTGTGACAAACCAGTGGAGTAACCCTGGTGACATTTATGAAGCTCGACCTGTGACATGTCTGTTTTTGTTTTGTTATCAGTTGATAGAACGTGCAGTTACTTGGAGTCGGCCGCAGGCTTCACTGAATAACCCCATTAAGGAAAGTGTTATAAAGGAAGGTGCCGCGGGGGAAATATAATGGGTTTTCCCATCGACACGTTTCCTGTTTGATGGTAGAGCGAGCCTTCCTGGTTCACAAAATGGTCAGAAAATCACCGTGGGCTGGATAGAAACGATTCATCCCATTATTTATGAAAATAGGACAACATAAATGCTAATTATTCATGACACTGTAAACATGGAGCAGCGTGTGTGGCTTGGTACCACGGCAACGCTGCGGTCCAATCCCGTTCCTAGTACATTCAGGCCGCAGCTCTGTACGTCAGAAGCCAAATTAGATCCAGACCATTAAAACCACGGCTTAATGAAAACTATTTTTAAACACAGCACAATATGGATGAACGGAGCTCTGGTCACTGGGGTTTGATTAGATCCTGTAAGACCAAGTATTACTTTATAGTTTAAAGATCATGGTATTCAGCCTCCAGTACCAGGTGTTTAAATACCAGCTACTGAACAAGGCAGTAAACCAGTACTGGTACTGCATGTACCAGTACTGGTACTGCATGTACCAGTACTACTGTTCCTCTCTTTCTCCTACCTGGTAGCTCCATCTCTAACATTCTTCTACCAATGTCTCCACTGTCCCTCCTCTGCACATGTCCAAACCATCTCAATCTGTCTTCTCTGTCTTTTTCTCCTAACCTTCCTGTCTGTGTTGTTCCTCTAATGACCTCATTCCTGATTCTGTCTATTCTTTGGTCAGTTAAAATCTTTGAAAAAACATTTTCTTGAAAATTTTTTAGAAAAAACATTTTTGAAATTTTTTTTTTTAAACTTTTTTTTGAAAAAAAAAATTTCTTTGGGAAAAATTTTTTTTGAAAAATTTTGAAAAAAATGTTTCAAGACATTTTTTTTTTGAAAATTTTTTTTTCAACTTTTTTCAGGGGTTGCTACAGTGAATCATTGATTTCCATCTGTCCCTGTTCTCTGCATCTCCTCCTCTGACTCCAACTATCTGCATGTCCTCCCTCACTGCATCCATATATCTCCTCTTTGTCCTTCCTCTCTTTCTCCTACCTGGTAGCTCCATCTCTAACATTCAGAGATTACAAACTTTGACCTGATTGATGCTCCCAGAAAAAAACAGGATGTGTTTCGTTAAGGCCACTAGGGGGCCACACCTTCACGAGCCTAGTAACCACTGGCCTTGACAACAAGATAGGACAGTTTCCCATCCTGTAGGACAAGTACTGACAACTATGTCATTCATCACTGCGGCACTGAACCTTCCAGCCGGGTCAGAAAACCCCGGCCCGTGGTCTCCTTATGGTGGACACGTGCACATGTACACACGTGCACACGTGCACACAGAGAACGTTGTAGCAGGGAAGTCTGGCAGTATGGTCTTTTAGCCTTTAAAGGATGGAGCAGAATGTTCTTTTTTGTCAGCATTTAATGATGTATGGAGCTCCACAGTGTTGGAGGAGATTGGAGTGTCAGTCAAATCCTCGCTGCTGCTTTACTTTCTCCACAATAGAAGTCAGATAGCCAGCACACACACATATAGGCAAATACACACCCGTGTACACACTTCTTCACAAACACTTTTCAAACAGGAGTGCACAGACACAATACCAGAACACAGTTTGTCCCCCTTTCTCACGGCGCTTGCTCGCTCCATCTTTTTTTTCCCTCTATTTTTCTGCCTGGTCTTTGCCAAGATAGTCTGCAGCTTCAACGTATTACCTTCTGTCAGAAAAGACCTCAATTCCCCGAGGTACACACTAACAAGATAGCAGGATCCCTCCTTTCACCGTGCAGGTCAGCACTGCCCTTCATGACTGCCATTTAAAGAAGAGGTAATTACTATTATATCCAAGTTAAGCTCTCGCACTGATTCCTCCTACTTTGTATTTGAAGGGTAGATCGTACGATTTAACAACATGTAGCCGTGAAGTTCCACGTCCTCCCTGATACTGTCATCCAACCAACAGAGAACACGTAGTGTTGCCTTCATTTACTGTTGTAACACAGTGTGTAAATCACTGTGGGCTAATAAAGAATAGTCAGGCAGTCAGTCGTTAGAGAAGACTCCTCTGTTGATGTAATGAAAACCATTTAGCAGTTGTCCTTTGATTATTGTCTTCTTATCATCCTCACTGCCCAGAACCAAACAGGAAGTTGAACCCTGAACCCGTTCCTGTCATTCCTTCTTCTCACCTCAGCACAATGTCACTGTCTTCAAACGTGTTCTTCAGCTCATGACCCCGTGTCCTGTCATTTATCCACTACTTCTGCCTCATTTCTATCTTAGTTCAGTGTAAAATCACCTTCCAATGATTTACTTCTGTCTCTGCTCTCTCTGTGAACAGGCTTTTTATCTTCAAGTTAACATTTAAAATCAAACTCCAAATGCATCACGGTCGCCTCACAAAGAGTCATTTGATGATGAAACAAATTAATTAATGTGTCAAACTTCATGTCACTGTAAAGATCATAACATACTGTATGGATGGGGGTGGGTTTAGTCTGACAGTTAATACAAAAAATTGGTTTGTTCATAGAAATGAGCTGTCCTTGAGTTCAGGACATTCTAATTTCTTCAATTTGTTCAAATGTTTCAATGCCCTGATCTGATTCACTGAAATCTAAAAAACAAAACATGACAAAACTGTAGAACCTTGGAATGTAGATATTACAGAGTGGCTTCATATGTTAACGATTCTGAAACCAAGTACAGATTAAAATCAATTCACATTTGAAAAGTGGTGTTTAGGATAGAGCTGTATATTATAGAACTAGTTCTGGTTAACTAGAACTAGTTACCATCCTTATAGTGTCAGTCTACTGAGTAACACTGTCCTGACTCTGGCTGCGTTAAAGTAGCTTCACTCTGTGTGTGTGTGTGTGAATACATTACAGGTTTTCTCTGAACCTCCGAGGATATGAATCTGAGAGAGAATAAAGTGCCTTTTTTGGCTGCTGAATCACCGGTGCGTTGAGTTGCAGTTCTGTCTGTGGTTCCTGTCAGTGACTGGACTGTGTCTGTCGTTCTGTTCCCGCCTGTTTATTCCCACAGCCTCAGAGTGATGATTGATGACACGCCTCTTCTGGGGCACATGTCCCTGCCGACGTGCTCTTGTGCTGCTACACTTTTCATTACTAATTGGGTAACCCTGAAACCCCCCCCCCCCCCATTGTCGGAGGTGAACCACCGACGATGAGATCTGATTCAACGCTGCCAAAGAGCCCTGCAGCAAGTCAGCAGTTCATGGTCCACTTCACTGTGCAACACAGGTTTGATCCCCACGAGCCACCGTATTGACATTAGATAAAAACCTGCCGATGCTCATGGGAGAGAGGAGCAGTTTACACTGTACAGACGCAGCACGGGGTCATGACCTCTGTAAACGGACCGACGCCTGATCGGTCCGTTTGATTGGTTCCTGTCACAGACCGGACGCTGTCAATGTTTGGTTGTCCTGACTGACCCGTGACATGTACCTGATGTACTGATGGGGAGGGATTTGAACCGACAACATTCAGATGAAGTGCCTGGCTCAAGGACACGTCAGCAGTATCGTCAGCACCTGCATTTGAACCGGCATCCCCGGGATTATTAATCTGGTCAGGGTTAGTGCAGCGTCATCAGAACTTCAAACAGCCGCTGTGATTGGCTGATGAAGGCCTCCTCAGAGCCTGGGAACAATGAGGGTTGAACACATCCAACATCCAACATCGCTCTGGTACGGGTTCTCTGCAAGGTTCACATGGCTGATTTATACAAATGAGGTTGGAGGGAATGAAACGATGAAACTGAAGTGACTCTACGTACACAGAGGGTCAGATAGTGTATTTGTGTGTTGGAGAGGGGGGAGGGGGGGGGGTGGGGGGGGGTATTTGAGCTACTACTCAACTGACCAGGGTTAAAGTGGTATTTACTCACAGAGTGACCATACTGTATGTGTACTGTATGTGTACTGTATGTGTACTGTATGTGTACTGTATGTATATATTCTTACAGTATGAAGTCATCAGAGAATTCTATTTATACTTTAATGTTTTTGTTTAATTGCTCCTGGTATACCAGCACTCTGTGATCTACTGGTAGGTCTGGTAGGTCTGGTAGGTTATTGGACACCTTCACTGTCTTCACTGAAGTATTTGAAGTTCAGATTTACTTATAGTTTATAACAACTTTTGGACAAAACCAAAACCATTCCTGTCTAAGAACTTTTTGACTCAGCCTCATAATCTGCTCCACTAAATTCACTCTTAAAGTTTACCATAAAAAAGTCGTTTTTCTTTCCTCCGCCTTTAAAAAAAAAAAAAAAAATTCTCCAGATTCCAGTTTCATTCCTCATCCTCTAATTAATTGCGTTTCCATTCTTTTATTCTGTGCCTTATTTTCTCTCCTCCGTTTTTGCTCTCCTTTCATCTGCAGCGTCTACTCCTACTCTGTGTTAAGGTTTAAGTGTCTGTGGGCCAATAAACAGTTTAATTAGGACCTGCTGTTTCTTTGGTGTCAGAATAAAGGAGGAGAACCTGGTGTCTGGACCAGGAGGCTTTGAAGACAATATGGACCAGAACACCTGGGCTTAATCACTGAATCCTGATGACAAACCTGGGCGTCTTTACGGCTAATATCATCATCGTCTCCACTAGGTTTCCACTAGTGCTGAGCTCTATATTCATTAGTGAAACGGATGTAAAAATGAAACACGTGCTGCTGCAGCAGCCACTTGATGTTGAAACGACGCTTTAAAAAAGATGCTTTTACTAAGATGTGCAGTAAATGTTCACTAAAAGAACTGTAATTCAGCAAAAGGTCGAGTGAACGGATGGAAAAGTCTAAGTGTAATTAGTGTCTGCTGTGGCCAATCAGGACACTGGCATGAAGTTAATGAAAGAACTCCACAAACCACCGGCGGAACTATTGATCCGACCAAATCCCCAACTCCATTTACATAAATGTGGCTCTGAGTGAATAAGAAGCTCCACTGTAGACTGTCCACTTCACTGTAGACTGTCCACTTCACTGTAGACTGTCCACTTCACTGTAGACTGTCCACTTCACTGTAGACTGTCCACACTCAACAGTGGACCAATAGTGGACCAATGTTGGACCAACTGTCCAAACGTGTCCGTTTGTCTGCTCCACAGTTCCTTAGTTTTCATGGACAGCTGAGTTCCTGACCTCCTGACCTCCTGACCTCCTGACCTCCTGACCACAGACGGGTCTCATGTCTGAAGGGTTTTATCTGATACTCAAAGAACCCCCTCAGACTGCTGGTCTTCTGGATCAGTTCTGATTGTTCTGCATGGTTGTTCACGTTGTATTTAAAAAGCGACCTTTGTTAAGACTGCAGTTTGAACGGTGTATGACCCTGACGTGACCTTCACCTCCAGAAGGCTACACCTTTCTATGAACACTTTTAAAGTAAAAGGCTACACCTTTCTATGAACACTTTTCTAGTAAAGTAACTACTGAAGTACCTGGGAAAAAAAGTCCGTCTTCACAAACTGCATCAGATTTCTTTCCCTCTGTAGTCCCTACAATCAGATCAGCTGCTGATGCTTCTTCAGCTCAAGTCATTTTGTTCCCAGGAAAGGAATTTCCAGAAAATCAGAAAGATCAGCAGAAGCCTGAGAAACAGTGATCATCAACACGTTACGATGTCAGAAACAACACCATCTGGTCACAGTCCTGTGTGAAAGCAGTCATTTTAAAACCAACAGTTTCAGTTTACACCACATTAAAGTAACTGTTTCTGCTGCACCACGCTGCAACTTTACACTGAACAGGAAACAGAACCAGACTGAGAAACAGCGTCTTCTACCTTTTTCTTTTTTTTCTTTAGTTTGAAACGCACCAACGTGCCATCAAAACCAAAACGACACATTAGCATCTGCAGGTTGTGAAGAGTCTGGAGCAGCAGCAGGACAAAAACAAAACTGACGTTGTAGAATTTAATATCAAAGTTTGACTGATGCTGTTTAACAGTGGCTTCTGCTAAATATTGAATGTAATTACAGTTGATTAACAACTTTGAATCAATGTCATTATCTTTTTATAAGCTTCATGTTTATGTGAACATTAAGACTTCCTGTTTTTATCGTCTTCTGCTCATTTGTTTTCTTCAATTATCTCTGTGATAAATAGAGAAAATATACAGAGAGTTTGTTTACATTTGTTTCATTTAAATCTTTTTTAGAATGAAATTCACTGATAAGTTAAATTAGTTACCACTTAATGCTGATTAACTGGAGATTTTAATCATATTCTATAACGGTAACTGGATTATGGAGAAAAAAAAACAGACAAACTGGAAAATTACAAAATCCAGGAAAATTACACATTGTTTTTTTGTGCATGTATTTGAATAATGTGTTTGACTTGAAGAACAAACGTTGGCAGTATTTGACAATGACAGTACAGAATACCTACTAGAGTAGTAGTAGTCGTAGTCGTAGTAGTAGTAGTGGTAGTAGTAGTAGTAGTAGTGGTAGTGGTAGTAGTGGTAGTAGTAGTAGTGGTAGTAGTGGTAGTAGTAATAGTAGTAGTAGTGGTAGTAGTAGTAGTGGTAGTGGGAATAGTAGTAGTAGTAGTAGAAGTAGTTGTAGTAGTAGTAGAAGTAGTAGAAGTAGTAGTAGTAGAGTGGTAGTAGTAGTAGTAGTAGTAATAGTAGTAGTAGTAGTAGTGGTAGTGGTAGTAGAAGTAGTAGTGGTAGTGGTAATAGTAGTGGTAGTAGTAGTAGTAGTGGTAGTAGTGGTAGTAGTAGTAGTGGTAGTAGTGGTAGTAGTAGTAGTGGTAGTGGGAATAGTAGTAGTAGTAGTAGAAGTAGTTGTAGTAGTAGTAGAAGTAGTAGAGTAGTAGTGGTAATAGTAGTGGTAGTAGGAGTAGTAGTAATGGTAGTAGTAGTAGTAGTGATGGTAGTAGTAGTAATAGTAGTGGTAGTAGTAGTAGTAGTAGTGGTAGTGGTAGTAGAAGTAGTAGTGGTAGTGGTTTCTAAAGGGCGCATTGGAATGATTTTGATATTTTTAGGCCATAATATGAAAAGTAGTAGTAGTAGTAGTAGTAGTGGTAGTAGTAATAGTAGTAGTAGTAGTAGTAGTAGTAGTAGTAGTGGTAGTAGTAATAGTAGTAATATCCAGATCTAATCTTCCTGGACTCTTAGTTTGTTACAGATGACTTTTGGAGCAGGAGAATTAGATTAAAAAGGTTTTATTTTATTATTGCATTTTTATAGGGTACCTCTGTGTGCACAGTACTTCAGAGTATTCCTGAGCGTTTCTTCTGGTTTGCAGCGTGTTGGTCAAATACATTTTAATAAGTATAGAGTAAAAATCTGCCGCCCAGCAGGTTCAACTTCAACCGTTTGTTGAACAGTCGATTTAATCTCCTGAGCTCCAGCTTCAAACAACAAAATTACCAACACAGATGGAGAGAAAAAAAACGACAACAAGTAACCAAAAAAAAACAAAAGAACAATTTACTGTAAAAAGAAAAAGTCTAAAACTTTAATTACTTGATAGATTTTCAGTTTCATATTTTTCCTGAACAACTGTCTGAATCAGATGTAGTTGAAAAACCCAGAACATTATTCTCTGACTGTTCTGTCGTGTGCACAAATGAAACCAAAGGAACATCTATTGTCTACTAAACTGCTGAACATGAAAAAAAAAAAAAAAAAAACCCCGAGGTCGATGATGCTATCAATATCAGCGCTCTAACCTTTGGAACCGTGTTCCGTGGTCCCTGAACATTTGAAGTGCTGCGGAGGACAGTTTCAAATTCAACTTGAAAACATCTGTCTCTGTTGTGTTTTTAATGTTCCTGAACTGAACCCACTCATCCCATTTGTCCCCTCTACAAACCAATGTTTTTAATAATTATTTACAAAAATGTGACATTTGGTCCAACTATTTGAAGTACTTATTCATACTGTACATATTTTTTATATTTTTTGTATAAAAAAGTTTATTTTGTGTATAGTATGTGTTTCCAAAACAAAAATAGTGCATTTGAACACTGGATGAACACTGGACGACAGTGGTTTTCCAGGTTTTTCGATCTATAGAATGAATAATAAATGAGACGACTACAGAGTATTTTAATAAACAAAGCCTTTAATCTTTTTTAATTAAGTGAGATGTTGCTCAGTGATCATACGTGAGTCACTGAAGTGACAGAGTGACTGATCACAGTAACACATCAGTATCTGTTCCTTCTTAATCCTAACCTCAGTCTGTTGGTCGTTAAGGCCACTGATGACTTGGCAACGCAGCACAACAACCCACCCCCGTCTGTACCCCGCACCACATCATGGGGGGGGATGTCATTTGTGTGTCAGACTACAGGAATCTGCAGAGAATTCTTAATTTTCTTTCATCTTCTCACCCACAACATCTCCTCCTCTTCATCTGATCATGATCAAACGCACACAGGCTGCCACCAGAGGCACCATTAGCTACCGTACGTGGTTGCACTGCACAGGCTACCACATGGAGGCGCCATTAGGGATGTGTGGTTCCTCTGAGAAACATAAAACAGCTGTGTCTAAACAAGGAAGAACACTGGTTGGTAAATCTCTTGGTCACAGCCCACGGTCACAGCCCACGGTCACAGCCCACAGTCACAGCCCACAGTCACAGCCCACAGTCACAGCCCACAGTCACAGCCCACAGTCACAGCCCACAGTCACAGCCCACAGTCAGCTGACCAGTTCAAACTCATATTTACCTCTGGACTCACGTGGACAGACACAAATATCCTGCATTTTAAACATTGTTTGAACACTAACGTATATATTTTCCTCGGTCTTGAGTTTTTAGAGTCAGAGGAGATTAAGGTTAATTAGCTAAAATCACATCTATTGATTGATTAACCGAACATGAAAAGGCCTGACAGCAACGCGGCCTGACAGCAACGCCACCTTCTCCTCAGGTGAGAAGTGCAGCATTTAATGGAATATGATTCAATGTAACGGTGAGAGTTTATGGAGTTTGTGGAGGAAGTGTGAAGTCTCCTAGAGGCTTTCTAAAGGTGGAGGTGTTCTTCATGCTCATCTAAAGGCTCAGCAGAGCCAGCACCACCAACACCACCAACACCACCAGCACCACCAACACCACGGTGACTGCACTGGTCCTACCATCACTCAGGCTTCAAACTCTGATGTCAGCAACTTTCTTCTTCTTCTTCTACTTTGTGTGTGTGTGTGTGTGTGTAACCTGCTGACAAGGAAACAAAGCAGGATTTTTTATTTTTTTTTACTTGACTTGACTTAACCGATGAGGCACAGATGGGAGTTTGGTCTGAATATCACAACTAATTATCAAGAAACACAAGGAGACGCTAACGCGATGATTAACAATTTAAATTAAAAGGTTTGAGCTTGTTTTTGTGATGAAACAGGAGGTAGTGGCCCTGGACGGTACGACGCAGTTCAACCTCTTCATAAGTGATTTGATCTGATTGGTTAAAAAGCCAGTGTTAAATCAGGAATGATGTCGGGCCGTAAACCAAACCTGAAGCTCTTCTTATGTTTCTAAAAAAAACAATCTGCTTCAAGCACCTTCACTTTTAAATAGCCCAAAAATAAACGTGCTTATTGGCTCTCCAGTCACTCTCTCAAGTTTAATTTTGACTCTTATTGCTTTTCACAACACACAAAAAAAAACCTCTCTCTTGTGATTTTGCAGTAGGATTATTGCAATTACGCTGATGCCTCCAGGCTGCTAACAGATATGTAGCCATAACGCTGTAGACGTGTCGTGATGACAATGTCATAAACTATCTTTAATCAGAGGGAGGGGGCGCTACAGAGAGGAATAAAGTACGCTCTCAGCCAGAGTGGGGAAGGGTAACGGTAACGGTTACACAATCGTGGTTTTACACAAATAAAGTTCAGTGGAATTTTGAAGCAAATTATCTACAAAATAAAAATAAATAAAACAGCTATTTATATTTTTGTTATTAAAACTGCCCCCCCCCCAACATTAACCCTAATACCACAGCCACTGTCACAGTGTTATACTGTTGTCTTTACTGCCATGACTGCTGATCCCTGTTGATGTTAACAGTCATTAAGTTTCAGGTATTTCACCACACAGTCACTCAGTAGCTGTGAGTAATCAAGATTAACTGTGATTGTAAACAGTCATGACTAATTTGTGGTTCTGAAGTGTCATCACGCCTGCCTTACACACAGAAGGTCGTGGGTTCGAGCCCCAGAGGAATAACATAGAGTGAGTGACGTGTCGGTGCTGAAGTGTCTCCTTCTAAACTAATGTCATAATTATTAAACACAATCACAGATTGTGTATCATTGTCCGTGTGGTTACAAATGGAAGAAGTCTGGACTGTGGAATAATGAATGAACACCTCGTCTCATTCTGTGTCAACATTTGAACGTGATGTTGTACCATGGACCGTGTGAGTTTCCCACAGTCAGAGGCAGTTAACTCACTGGATCTGCTACATCACCAATCAGGCTGTAGGAGATTAAAAAGGCGTGCGTGTTCTTCTGACAGAACTGTCTGTGGTCTAATTAAAAAAGTGCTGAGGAGCAGGAAGTGCGGACGATGCTGTTCGCCTTTGTTTATGGACCGTGTTCAGGAGACGTCCAACAGTTCGTCTACCCCCACGTCTGTCCCGGGGTTGGACAACAGGCCATTTAATCTAGATGTTGTCTCTGACACAAGTGCTTATATAAAATGTCAGGACCTTTCACTGCCGTGATGATGACACAGTTGAGGGAAATGATACACGGAGCAGTCGTCGTCCTGATAAGGCTGGAAACGTCCACAACAATAATGTACAGCCTGGTCTGTTGGTCTGTTGACACCAGGCAATGATTTGTACATTTATACCAATACCAGACTTTCAAACGAGTGACAGGTCAATTTTGCAGCCTTACAACGACTGGGGCCGGTGGTGCAGACCCTATGTTGAGCTGCTGAGGGCCAACTGTCAGAGTGGATCACAGATTTGTTGTCTTATTCTTGTGCTGTGTTAGTGAACCTGATTCTAGGTCTGGTCTCAACACATCAACTGGGAAAGATCAGAATCAGCTGCAGAGAGTTAGTCTGCAGAGATAGGTCTAATAATCAAGTCTGGATCTGATTGAACATTTACACCACCGTAGAAACCAACACGTCGGCCTCATTATTCTCTGAAGATGAATCTGATTAAAACCTTTAACACATGAGTGGAAACACATGCACTGTATATTCAACCATCCCACCGTCAGTTCACTTGTCCTTGCTCTAATACACAGTCAATTCACTGTTATTATTTGAAAACACTGCCAACGCTTCAAATACTGATCCAGACTTCGACGACTGACCGTTGATCTGATTAATTCACAGCTGTGATTAATCTGATTGTGTTTTTATTCTACATATATTTTTTATTTAAAAACAACCGCTTTTAAGGTGGAAGTATATAAACAGGACAAACTCTACATCTTGTTCCACTGTTATATTTATCACATTGAAAAGTGATATTTAAAATATGTTTATTGATACGACATGAAAGCTTCCACAGTGAGAACATCATCTGCTTTAAGTGAGTTCATTTTACTGAAGATTTAGGGGAAAAATTATCTTTGTTCAACGTCTTATGGTCATGTTTGTTTGCTTTTCTTTTTGATTTTCATCAAATTCACTTTGTTTCCATCGTTAATGTCCCTTATGTTTAAGTCAGAAAAACAAAGGGAAATTTAAATCAAACTATTTTTCAACAGAGTGAACGACTGCGTCGACTGATTACCACAGATTATCATATGAACCTGAAGACAGAAAGTAGTAAACATGTAGTTCCTCAACATAATAACTGCAGTTTGGACCAACATGATTCAGTAAAACAGCACAAACATCCCAGGAAGCCGGTGAAATGACAATGGAGCTGCCGTTTGGGAGATGCTCTATAATCCAAGGACAGTGACTAATTACCTGCTTCTGGGGTTGGCAACGTTTAGGAATGGTCACTTTTTTTAGCTCACAATCAGCTGTGGGGCACAGACAAATTGTCCTCTGCTGGTCCACAGACTTTAAAAGTCAATAATTCAAAAATTCATTCTTAAAAAACACCTCTCTAAAAATATTACGATAAATATGTTGCTAAAGGAAAAGTGCCGTACAGTTAGATAGAAACAGACGAGTCAGAGCAGGGATACATCCACACGATGTCATGAGCTCCACCAACAGGTGGAGCTCATGACATCGTGTGATCATGTGTGGCTGTAACTGCCCAGTAATTGACCATCATTAGAGCTGAAGTGTTCATTCACTCGCTCAGAGAAAACAATGAGATCATCTACATAGATTTCTACGTGACACTGACCACGACGATGTCCAGCAACCTGGTTATTGAGCCGATTTATAGCACAGGGATAATCTCTGGTCCGATAAACCATCAGGATTCAGGCAGAGCTTCTGTCAGTGATTACAGCCAACAGACCGTGGTGAGTTAAAGCTGTTCTACCGACACTGGTCACATGACATGGAGCGTCATGGTAAAGATGGCCACTACCCCACTGGTGATAACACAGGATTCTATAATAAGCACAATAGGCTACAAGTGATGACGAGCTTTGGCCACTGAAACAATTCAGCTATGAGACAGACATGTAGAAGAAGACGATGATTTAATGTCCAGTTAAAGACAACGTCGACAGAGAGCTGCTCTGCATCTCCGTCCTCAGCCAGATTCTCTGGTCAGGATTGGTCAAACTCACGTTAGAATGAGGTCACACCTTCTCCTCTCAGCCTCAGTGGATGTCTGATATGGTACAAGGGATGATCTGAGTCTAATGAGGCACAGATACTGACAACCACTGGAGTTAACTGACAGACCAATCACCTTCAAGTACAGAACTGACTGAGCACTGAACCATCAAACCCAAACAAACAAAACAGTCAATAACTTTTCAGTTACTGTTGTCCAGGGAACATTTTTTAAACCATTACCAGTGTCAGTGTTAATATTTGTGTACTCACTGTGGCCAAGTACTACTATTATACTGCTACGAGTATAGTAGTAGTACTACATTATACTTTTCACTGGTCTGGATGACTGTTAACTGCTGAATGTTTTCATCCAATTTGATTAAAACAAATCATCATAAATGGATACAACAAATAACAAATCATATCAATAAATAACTTCCAGCATCATTAACACAGTCAGCTGAACAGAGAGAGAGTTTTTCACAGTTTTCTTCGACACAGCGGCCGTAACCACACGTTTGGCAAAGATCATTTTGAAACATTGGAAACACGGTGAACCCAGGAGAACCTCCACGGTGACGTCACTGCTCTGGTGGACGATGTAGGAAGTCTACGACGGTCTGAGGCGCTTGTTCATTAGAAACACTTTTCTAATTAATTTAGCTATTGTGCACTAATTACTCTTCTAGAGGATTCCTCCTTTAGACGTTGTTTTGACTCTGCTCATGTCTGACCTTTCTACAGCAGCTCTAGAAACACCATGTCTATGTGGTCCATCCCTTTGTAAGACGTCTACCATTTATCATCCTTTAGAAACACACACACCGATGCCTCAGTGAGGCCGAAGTTTTTCACTAAAACAAAAGCCAAAGATAATGTCACCTTTGAAAGGTATGGCAGAGAATTGACACCGTCAGAGTCTGACTCCACCTCAGCTGATGTATGTCTTCAGTTTGACTTCATGTTAGACATATGGGGGAACATACAGCCCTATTGATCTACTGTAAACCAACAATAACAACACACAATAACAAATGACATCAGAACTCAATTCATTAGACACAAAGACTACGTTCCTAATTATTAGTTGTGTAATTGTAGTACAAAACATATTAGTATCTCGCCTCACTGCAAAAACAAACGACCAACTTCAGTTCTACTGGTAATGGAAATGAACATTTCATGACTTTTCCAATTTGTTTGGTTTTATAAACGTCACGTATTTTTAACTTCACATCTATGGAATTATAATGACAGAAATACCCATGGACCCTACCATGACAGGATGAACGACCCTACTATGACAGGATGAACGACCCTACCATGACAGGATGAAGGACCCTACCATGACAGGATGAATGCCCCTACCATGACAGCATGAACGACCCTACCGTGACAGCATGAACGACCCTACCGTGACAGCATGAACGACCCTACCATGACAGGATGAAGGACCCTACCATGACAGGATGAACGCCCCTACCATGACAGGATGAACGACCCTACTATGACAGGATGAACGACCCTACCATGACAGGATGAACAACCCTACCATGACAGCATGAACGACCCTACCATGACAGGATGAACGACCCTTCCATGACAGCATGAATGACCCTACCATGACAGGATGAACGACCCTACTATGACAGGATGAACGACCCTACCATGACAGGATGAAGGACCCTACCATGACAGGATGAATGCCCCTACCATGACAGCATGAACGACCCTACCGTGACAGGATGAACGACCCTACCATGACAGGATGAAGGACCCTACCATGACAGGATGAACGCCCCTACCATGACAGCATGAACGACCCTACCGTGACAGGATGAACGACCCTACCATGACAGGATGAACGCCCCTACCATGACAGCATGAATGACCCTACCGTGACAGCATGAACGGACCCTCCTGTAACATTATTCCACATCATGAGGGTCCAGGAATGACCTGAACGATGCAGGCACCCCCTTGTGGCACCTCAGAATAAATCACCAGGACTGTAAGTCACGTTAAACGACACACACACTCACACTTACTAGTCATATGTGTGTGTGTGTGTGTGTATATATATATATATACATACATATATATACATATATATATATATATATATAACAGATATGTGTGTGTGTGTGTGTGTGTGTACGGAGTTACATAACGACTAGGCTCGTCATCCAGCTCGTGATGCTGTCCCGTTTAAAGCTGCTGAAACACTGATAAAAGCACATTATCTCCACGGCCTGATGAACACATTCGTGTAACAATTATAATAAAGTGCGTTATAAAAACTTTGTCGTCGTAAAGCCGAGTTACGGCAGGATCACCGTCCTACGTAGCGGCCGCTGCACTGGCCGACCCCCCGTCAGGCTGAGAGGGAAAGTGACCTATTGTTTGTTTACCACGGCCGCGGCAAAACAACACTCCTCCGTCCCGCACAAACACAACCAAAACAACCGCATTAGAAACCACCAAGTCCGCGCTGCGGGACTACGTGTGTAAGTGCGTGAAACTCTCCGCGAAGAGTGCGAGTGTGAGCGCGAGAAAAGTGTAGTTCGGTCGGCTGGTCTTACCTCAGGAGAACCGTGTCGCCCTGCCTGCTCACCACGTTCTCCACCGAGGAGTAGTCCTCCGTCTGTCCGGCGGGCAAACAGGACGGCAGGAAGCAGCAGAGGCTGAGGATGATCGCAGTGAGCCACTGACCGGAGGCACAAACATCCTGCACCGCAATCATTATGTCCATCACACGTTCGCGTTCTGCCGTCGCTTTTCCCAAAATACCGTATCGATCCTAAAGCACGACGACAGCGACTTGGCTTCGAATTCAAAAAAGTGTAAATGTGCAGGAGAACGACGCTGGTATTCCCACACTTTGCCTCTTCCTCGGAGCTCCCGCTAAGAAACGGTCCGCCGTGTAGTTTCCCCCGGTTCGTTGTGCTGGATGGAGAGCCCACTAGTGTGCAGGGAAGTGTACTTTCAGCAGCGGCTCTCACACCATCTAGTGAGGAAATGTGATGTAAAATGGGAGCAGAGCTAGAAGCACACAACCCCCAGGCTCTGATCCTGTTGCCATGCGGCCGTTTCCCGGGCAACCCTGTCCCGGAGATGGAACAGTAAAACGGGTAAGTATCGATACAACCCAGGAGCAATTAACGGTATCGACTGAAGAATCACCCTCGATTTGTCCCCCCTGAAGGAGCCGGGAAATCAGAGCAGGAGGTGAAAATGGAGCTGATTGACGGTGACGCAGGAGGAGTTTCTCTGTGTCTCCGACAACTGTGGCAACACGACTGCATTAAATGTTAGGGGAAAAACAAACATTAAAACATTACAAACAACAGTTTCATAATTTATACACCCAATTATTACATCTTTAAAAAAAAAACGTTTATACCTGGATTTCTGTAATAAAAACATCAACATCATTTAGAGAATTTATTTTGTGTTTTGTTTTTGGAGTTTCACTTGTCTCCACTTTTATTTATTTTTATTTCAGAAGTACATTTCAAAATAGAACCATTTAAAGTTTACCGTTATTTATACTGTAGGTTTCATTTCCTGTCATAACCTAATAGGTGGGGGGGGGGTGGGGGGGGTGCAACTAAAACATGACTGAACTACTGTTTAAAGGAAATGAAGCAGTAAAAGACCTGGAAAAGAACAGAACATGAGAAACCTAAAGCATTGTGGGATATGGTGTCATGGTAGGTGTACAGCACCTTTGAAAGGTGGAGCTCTTCACTATGGCAGCTCCAGGGTCAGCCAGTGACTGACCACAGACCTGTCTGTTGCTGGTCTGTAAACATGTACGCTGAACAACAGTCTGTACAGTTATCTGTTAAAACTCTAGGTTATTAAAGGTACAGCACCCCCTACAGGAAGAGGAGGCATTTACAGTTTTTACTGTTCTTTCTCTGTCTCTTGTCCTGCCCCCCCCCCCCCCACACACACCCACCCACACACACACACACACACACAGTATTTGTGAGTCTGTTCTGCTGCTCTAAGCCTCTGACTTAACCCACATTATTCTTCCCAGACTTCACTTCTTCAGACACAGAAGAGACTCACATTTTTCAGCGGTGACGTGTTGGACTGTGTGTGCGGTGAAGAACTGCAGCTGACACAGAGGTTTGGTGTAAATAAAAACATTCATCCAATAATGTACAATGACAGCCTTTGATCGTATCTGAAGTAATAAAATAGGCGTCCCTGCTCCTGGGTTACTGTGTTTGGTCCACATGACGTTTGTTATACCAGTCTTTTTATTTGGTGCTTTATTGCTGGTGTTAAGTCTCCACTTAGTTTATATCCTGAAATATCTTATCTCCTTTCCTTGGAGTGGGCCGTAAAATACAAAAACACTTTCTCCTGGGTTATTATTTTCACAGACAGGAACTGGGACAGAATTTTTTATTTAAGAAGCTCATCCCAGACCAGCAGATCTTCAGAGCAGATGGGTCAATACAGATCAATAATCCAGTCACACTGTAGTCAAATGACAGTTACATCTTTAACTATAACATGTCAGATTTAAAATTCAAAAAACATCAGTCACATTTACATTTTCCTACATTTTCTTTTTTTGTGTGTAATCCTTTTGAAATATCGTTAGATTATTTTTTCTTACAGACTTAATTTCATGTTAGTGAAGGCGCCCCCCCCCCAGGAGGGGAGCAGAGGGGCCCACTTTAATGTTTGACTCACAGTAACCCCAGGAATTATGCTCTTGTCTGAGGAGACCAGGTATTTAACTATCAGGGCATCTGAGCTGTGGAATAATGAACACCTCAGACATTTCCTGAGGTATTTTAAAGTTTTCATAATGAACTCCTTCCTGTGACCAGTGTGAAATCAATGCGAGCAATTGGTTTTAACGACGAGGGTGATTAAAATGACCTGATAAGATGTACAGTTCTCTGAGGAAAACGGGTTTCGTAAAGTCTCTTATCTCTGTCTTTATGGGTATAAAGCCATAAAAAAAACTGGATGGAATTGTTTGTGTTCTTACTGAGGCCAGCAGCAGCAGCAACAGTAACAGCAGCAGCAGCAGCAGGCGGAGCCACAAAACAAAA
>NC_024308.1:510264-521026 GCF_000523025.1 Cynoglossus semilaevis
ACAACAAGGCAGCAGAACCGGCGAGAGCAGCAGAGGCAGAACCAGCAACAGCAGCAGCAGCAGCAGCAGCAGCTCTGCTGTCTGTGGGGGACGTTATGGACCAGAGAGACTGTTTATTAACTGCTGTGTGAAGGGCAGATGTTTACATTTCTTTACATTCCAAAACACGGAACTTTGTTAGTGATTAAAGTAAGACTACATCTATGAAGACTACATCTATGAAGACTACATCTATGAAGACTACTTCTATGAAGACTACTTCTGTTTGGACTTGATTTAAAACAAGATCAAAACTCTTCCTAAAAGACGCTGTGTTCCCAGATCCTGATTTTAGACCTGGAAATCCTTGAAAATCATGGAAAGAAAAGGTTGAATGACTGCAGGTGTCAAGCTGCAACTTTAAAAACTGCCTTCCTTTCAGACTTTTAGCCTTCAGTCTGACCCAGTCAGGAGGAAATACAAAACATGGAGAAACTAAATGGGCTCCTTTGGCCTGAATTCTTCAAATAACAAATTCTATTATGGTTGAGTTCAGCAGCTGCCACCTGTGTGTGCACAGAGTAATGGGCTGTGCTTCTCCCACTGTACCGCGCTGCCAGAGTCCAAGTGCACATATATAACATAGATGCAGGGGACAAAATACATTTAGGAAAAAGATGTTTGGTTTTTTTACCCTCAAGCATTGATTTATTTGGAGCCTTTTTTTGTTCTTATCTTTTTTTTCCAGTGCATATGTGGGATGACAACAACAGCAGCAGCAGCAGCAGCAGCCGTGAGTCATGACTTATTTGTGCTGTGAAACAACACCTACCACAGATTTTAAGAAAATTCTCTTGGGTCATTAAAATATAGCAGGAAAATGATGCTGAAGCCCCAGAGTGGTGTTGGACTCCCACCTCTCTGTGTTTGTAAACTGCACACGTTTAAAACGTTGATTATGTCAGTGTGTTTGTGTTTGGAGTAATCCTCTACAGCGCAGCATCACTGGGGTCTTCACAGGGGTCTTCACTGTTCTCCACTGTTTTCTTGGTCATTTTCATCACTAAAATGTGGAGCAGCTGTCAAGAGCAGCAGAGTGCCCAGTTGGCAGAATGGTGGAGCAGCCCAGCTCCAGGCTCCAGGCTACATAATAATGAGACACAGGGAGCCCACGGTGGACCAGGCCACACATGAAACCTTTCTACCAGTGTGAGATCTCCTGGACCGTCCTGGCTGTGAGAAGTCGTCCAGCCTCCCACAGTCCCCTCTGCTTTAAATCATCAGTCATTAGGAGCCGTACGGTGGAGACGGAGACGGAGACAGAGACGGAGACGGAGACGGAGACCACAGCCACGGACACTGATGGACGGAAACAAAGATAAACATCTTCAAAGATGTCAGAAACACACTGATCATTGTTGAACCAACAGATCCAGAGAGTGACACGTGTCTTTCCAGAGATGATTTTTATTCTCCTTGCTTCACTGAAGTTAGGAATCGAACCACTGACACCGCTGTGATGTTGTGTCTAACTTTTACAGGTTCCTCCTGGACTGTCACAGCCTTCTGTGAATTAACAGAAAATAAAACTGGCTGTAAGCATTTCCTGCTTGGTGTCCACACACACACACACACACACACACACACACACACACGTTGTACATGACCCTGTTACCCACAGAGCTGTGCCGTCTCACACAGCACTGTCTTCCAGTTCACTGCAGATTTATACTGAGGTCTGTATCAATAGTACACAGATGAATATACTGAGGTGGTACTGTGAGTATCAATAGTACACAGATGAATATACTGAGGTGGTACTGTGAGTATCAATAGTACACAGATGAATATACTGAGGTGGTACTGTGAGTATCAATAGTACACAGATGAATATACTGAGGTGGTACTGTGAGTATCAATAGTACACAGATGAATATACTCTGGTGGTACTGTGTGTATCAGTAGTACACAGATGAATATACTCTGGTGGTTTGATACTGTGGAAACTCTGACCATTGAATATACTGAAAAGGGGCGTGCCGCCTCCTGCTGCTGCTGCTGCTGCTCTGCTGCTGCTGCTGCTGCTGCTGCTGCTGCTGTGATCAAGATCACTGTGAATAACAAAGCACATTCTTCAAGGCTTCCTGAGCAGAAAACTTTGATGGAAAAGGTGCTGTTGTAGAAAAAAAGTGTTTCAGCTGAATGATCGCTGAGAGAAGTCCTCCTGAGGGCCACAGTCGTGGTGCCACCACACCACCAACAGAACGTCAGGACTCAACTCCAAAAGACAAGGTCCAGCGTTTGGTCGACGGTGCCCAGAGTGGAGGTTTGAGTTGAATCATCATCAATATGTCTAATCCTAATCCTAATCTACAGACTTCAGTCCTGCCTATGGCTGAGCGGTGGATCATACATCGTACTGTGTCTGAATCATCCTAAACTCTGGTGAATTCTACACCGACATTTTAAAGAAGAGGTAAAAAAACAAACAAACAATTGTTTCATAACATCAGTGTTTTTTCACTGAACTCTTTTTGAAGCATGACTTTGTGTTTTGTAGAACAAGAGTAAAATAATCCATGGCACAAAGAGACAGAAATGACACACAACAAATCTGTGTCCACACAACTGTCCTGAACAAACACATCTATCAGGACTTTACCTGGAATTAAATATATATGTATATAAGAAAATAAATGGAGCCCTCGTCCTGTCTTTGATCATATTCCTGGAGGCTGTGGAGCCAAACCAACACCCGTCACCGTCACCGTCACCGTCACCGTCACCGTCACCTGACAGCAGCAGGGCAACAACAACCAAAAGAGAACTCTTTTGAGGGACTCTTTTTACTCTGAGACATGTGTCAGTCACGTTGGTCCTCGAGACTCCAGCTCCACCAAATCTGAGTTTTAGAAGTTACCAGTAAAAACTACTGCAAGAGTTTCCTCCTGATACGAGGAAACACGGGGTCACGAGTGGTCGTAAGAAACGTCACCACGCTCTGACTCTGACTCTGGCACCAATTTAATCCAATGTCCAGGAAACCAGGGTTCCATGACAGGTGGAGTAAAAAGGCAGTGAACGTCTTCTAACAAACAGAGCTGTGTGCAATAAAAGAGCTTAAATGTCACTAACAAATGTAATTAAAAGTAATCTAATCTAATCTGAGACAGACAGACGTGACCTTTACAGACATTCACAGCAGCTGCTAATGTTATCAAAGATAATCACTAACTATTGAACCGACACTTAAGGCAGCTTTCCTTTAAAGCAGGATCTGGGAACTTCAAAGGTCACGACGGTTTCCTCCAGCACCTGAGAAATGATCAATTCAATTAAAATGATAACGGCTTCAATGAAGGTGATCAAATGAGATTTAAGGCCTAAATCCTTACTAGTGGTACTGTAATAACCTCAGCTGTTTCCTCTACACTGTCTGTGATTATTACACTGATCAGAAGAACAGACGCTGTGATGACGAGGAAAACAGTCAGAGGAAATATCACCACCTGGGGTTTAAGGGCAAGAGGGCGCGGGGGTGGGGTGCTTAAGCGCGGCTGCCAGGGACCAAATGGAGAGCCTGGTTGTGCAGGTGGTGGTGGTCTTCCCTGGGCCCAGGAGTTTCTCAGAGTAGCGCGGTAGGAAAATCTTGACAAATTACATTTCATATGTATTGATCTGACATCAAGTCGTGTCAGTTTTTAATGAATTGAAAATCAATAACATCAGAAAGAAAAACTAAAGGTGCAGCTGTGACATCATCACAGTTTCACATCAGGTTTCCTCCCATTGGTCACTTTCTCTCTCTCTCTCCCTCTGTCTTGTAATCAGCCTCACCTGTTTCATCTGTGCTCTCTCTCTCTCTCTCTCTGTAATCAGCCTCACCTGTTCCCCCTGTGCTCTCTCTCTCTCTCTCTCTCTCCCTCTGTAATCAGCCTCACCTGTTCCCCCTGTGCTCTCTCTCTCTCTCTCTCTCTGTAATCAGCCTCACCTGTTGCCCCTCTCCTCCTCTGACTCACCCTTCTGTGATCACCTGCCTCTGATGAGACTCTGTGTATAATCCACACAGATCAGGAGGGCGTCATGTTGACCAGCTGCTCCCTGGTCTGGTCCTCTGGTCCTCTGGTCCTCTGGTCCTCTGGTCCTCTGGTCCTCTGGTCCTCTGGTCCTCTGGTCCTCTGGTCCTCTGGTCCTTTACTTAATAAATATCAGTAGTAAACAGACAAATAAACTGACTTTAAATGTTTTGTTCCCAGACAGACGCCGTCCTGTTTATTAACAAACGGACTGTGAAGGAATGACAAACATCAAGTCTTATTTACTGACTCTTTCTTCTCTGCTCCTGTTCAAACCTGCACCTCAGCTCTTCATAAACTGGAAGTGGATTTTACCGTGGATTGGGAAGATTGTTAGATTCACAACAAAATAATGAGAAGTAACGTAGCCTGGCTTTGTTGGAGATAAAAAGCCTGAGGGCATCTTCAGTCTCAGACTTATATTCAAGGCACGTGGATAAAATTCAATTTATTTGACTGCCACCAGTCTGCATGTGGATGACCCTGACTCCACAAAGACAAACAAAGCTTCAGTTTATTGTTTACTCCTGTCCTTAAATACAGAGAGGGACAGGATGAGCCGTTACAGCTGTAGTCCTTCTTTCAAGGCACAGCTGGAGGTTTTTACCCCCTGTATTTACCCTTTACTCCAGGGTTTACTTATTCTCCAGACTATTTTTCTGCAAGACATAAAGGAAAGAGAAAGGCAGCAACATAAATAACTCATCCAAATGGAAAAGAGAGAAAAACGCCGACATTCAGTGGTCAGTGATGCAATGTGGTCAAAAATGTAGTTTTCAGTTTGTTCCGACGGGTGAGAGCACGGTTCACATCCCCGGGAACCCTCAGTGGGGCAGTGAGGATGGAGGTGTGTATGTCAGAGTGAAATGAAGTCTCTGCCTCTCCTGCGGGAGGTCCCTGCTTCCAGTGGCTGGGAATTCATTGAGAAACAACAGTGTGATGTGGACAGATGTCTGAGGAGGAGCAGTGGAGAAGAGTGTGAGGTAAAAATAAGCAAAAATGAGACCAGGGTTCAGGTAACAATCCAACGGTGTTAGGGATGAAAGTGATGCATGTTGTTGTTTCTGTTTTCATGGCTAACTTTTTTCACTTATGCCCCGGCTGTTGTGAACTGCAGGGTTTGTTTCATGTTCAGAGCAGTAAGACGTGCTGCTGTAGCTCCACAGTTCTGTTCAGCTCTGGAACATCACACTCGTAAACATAAATATGATCAAAACTGGTCGATTTTTGGGCCTTAACATAAAAACCCCGGTGTCTAAAACCACGGCTCCAACAACGTCACCTCATATTTATATTTAAGAAAATTCTACAAAATGAACGTTGGTAACATTGTTCACTTTCCCAAGGACTTCACCTCATTTGACTCATTTGTGCAGTTTCCACTCGTGGTAAAACCAGGAACTTATCTAAACCCACGCCACTTATTCTCAGCCTTGTTTTAATCCCTGCTCTCCTTACGCTCTCGTTTGCGTTGCCTCAGGCAGTAATGTGTATAATTGAACCTCGTCCGCCTTTAATTGGATGCTTTTCCTCATCATGTTACATTATTTACAGTTTAATAGATATTTTTGAACCCGTAAGGCACAATCCCAGTGTTGTGACGGCTGTAAAATGATAATAAAAACACAAACGATCTGTTGTCGCAGGTTTAACCAGGACACGTTCTGGGTGTCAATCATCCTGTCTTCAGGAGTGGGACAGGACTCAGGGACGTCCACAAGTAAAGTTTGTTTTACTCTGAATGACTGATTCATCAAACTGACACACACTCACACACACACACACACACACACACACTCACGTCTTTGTATCTGAAGTGACATTTTCTACTAAAAGAGTGGTTTTAATTCATTCCAGTTCATATGAACAACAGACAGGGTCTGACTGCAGAACAACAGACAGGGTCTGACTGCAGAACAACAGACAGAGTCTGACTGCAGAACAACAGACAGGGTCTGACTGCAGAACAACAGACAGGGTCATGCTGACCTTTATTCCAGTCTATTTCTGAGCTAGAGTGCGTTGTGCCTCAGCTGCGTCAGGTGGCGCTCTCGTGGCTTGTTCTCAGCCAACAGTAATCTGACTCGACTGTAATTATAATTACTGCCTCAGCGTTGGTGTGAGGTCTCACTGACGTGAAGGCAGTTTGAATCCTGGGCTTCCAGACTGTGTGAGGTCAGAGGAAACCAGTGAGAAGTGATTCAGTGTTGGGATGAGTGTGACGTCACGGACGCTCCGTCTGTGACGTCACGGACGCTCCGTCTGTGACGTCACACTCTGGTCTCTCATCAATGGTAGAGACCCTGACATCAGGAATGAAAAGCTCCATTTGTGTTCTGTGAAGTAACTGCTGTGTCCTGTGTCCTCTCACCTGATGAACGACGTTTCTGCTGAAATCATACTTATTTAGTCCCAGCCCCAAAAATGACAAATTGCTGGGCACTCTCTCTGCCGCTCTCTCTGCACGCAATCATACTTATTTAGTCCCAGCCCCAAAAATGACAAATTGCTGGGCACTCTCTCTGCCGCTCTCTCTGCCGCTCTCTCTGCGCGTGCTTTCATTTAGGTTACAGATCCAGGGCGACTCTGACCGATGTTCTGTTGGAACCTGAGCCAAGCAGCGATCCATCCACTCTGTGACTCCTGTAACTGCTGTTTCTTTGGTTGGTGTAGCAACAGTGGAAATGTACTGAAAGTCACAGATGTGGAGCCGGAATAGGAAACTCTATTTACACACACACACACACACACACCCCCAAGTGCAGAGTGCAGTTCTGGACTCGCTCCTCCTCCAGCACCACATGATGGAACAAATGCATTTGCCCCCAGCATCCATGTTTGCTGATGTTGAAATGGGACGTCGTCAACCACAGAATTGGGGCATCGATTTGTCATTAGAGAACAGAAAGAGACGGGAACCTGATCTGAAGTGGAGCTGCGTGCGTTTCTCCAGAAACGTACAGTAAATGCAGTGTGATTACAGGCACTGCTGCACTGCAGCCTCTCCTCCACCACCACCGCCGCCGCCGCCGCCGCCGCTCTCTCTCAGAGGCAGCGTCGGCGCCGTTGTCATAGATGACCTTTCACTCTGTGCAGATGCAGATGTTGCTCCTCTGCAGAGAAATCTTCTCGAAAATCCACTGTGTGTGTGTTTAGAGTCCAAGGAACGAACGAACCGAACGTGTCCTGGTTCCTGTTGAAGACAAAGCCTTTTTAAACCCTCTGTGTTTTATTTGTTACAGAAGAGACGGAGATTCTTCTCTTTCTCATCAACAAAACTGTGGCAACTGAAAACAATTCTACTGAATTCTTAAATTCAGATTTTATTTTTTTTTGCCCCTTTTGTCGGCGTTGAATCACGTGACCCTCTCTACTTGACCTAATTTTAGACACGGTGAAATATTAACGTCGACCATTAACACAGTGAGAACAGTTTTGGCCAACGGTGGCGCTATCTGTTCTGATTAAAGGGCTTATTGTTCACATATTTCAGGAGTAATACGTCCCGACAGACCTTTAGGTTGTGAACGCTGAGAGGAGTGTGTGAATATATTATAGCTGTGTTAATAACAAGAGCAGTTTGGATTATTAAACCATATAAAGTGTCAAGGAAATGATCTGTAGGAAAATAACGTTTGACCTCATCATTTTTCTGCACCGAAGCAAAACTATGAAGCACAATAAATAAGTACAATAAATAAACAAAAACCGAGGACGTAAAAAACTAAATGAAATGATTCATATTTAGTAGGAGGGCTAAAAGAAAAGAGTTTTAGTAGAGCAGAGCGAAGGCTCCAGGAGGGAGAGAAGAGGAGCTTTAATAACAAGGTTCAACCAGCGCTGGGTTTACGGCCCATCGTTCCATAGAAACTCCATGCTTTATAGGAACCATTTAAATGTGCAATAAAAAAGAAGGCAATAAAATAACAGGAATATTCACACCCTCCCCTCTCCCTCCGGTTCACCTTTCTATTTCTGCCACACGCCTGACCCTCAGAAGAGGTTGTTCTCACACGGCGTCTGCTCTCCCCCCGGAGCGCCCTCTGCCGCACACGCACCACACAGCCAATGAAAAGAGTCAAACAGAGGAGCGAGCCGGGCCATGGGAGGGGGAGACGGATAAGACTCCTCCCCGACTCTCTGCCCCGGTGACCAGGCTTCTCCCACACACCTTCACGTTCCTCTAATGAGGTGATAAAGTGAATGAATGAGCCATGAAGGGAGACGTGCTGCTGGGGCCGCCCTGCTCCCAGGATGCCCCGCTCCCAGGATGCCCCGCTCCCAGGATGCCCCGCTCCCAGGATGCCCCGCTCCCAGGATGCCCCGCTCCCAGGATGCCCCGCTCCCAGGATGCCCTGCTCCTGCTCCCAGGATGCCCTTCTCCTGCTCCCAGGATGCCCTGCTCCCAGCATGCCCTGCTCCCAGGATGCCCTTCTCCTGCTCCCAGGATGCCCTTCTCCTGCTCCCAGGATGCCCTGCCCCTGCTCCCAGGATGCCGTGCTCCTGCTCCCAGGATGCCCCGCTCCCAGGATGCCCCGCTCCCAGGATGCCCCGCTCCCAGGATGCCCTGCTCCTGCTCCCAGGATGCCCTTCTCCTGCTCCCAGGATGCCCCGCTCCCAGGATGCCCCGCTCCCAGGATGCCCTGCTCCCAGCATGCCCTGCTCCCAGGATGCCCCGCTCCCAGGATGCCCTGCTCCCACCACCTTTTAACTTTCCAGTGTTTTACTGTTAGGGACAGTGGAGGAAAGAAGAGAAAGAAAAAAAAGCTCACCAGAGAATGAGGCAATTTGTGCAATATGTCTGCAACGCATTTCCCAGTCCTGGGTGGCAGCCCACGAGCAGCCGAGGTGTGTGTGTGTGTGTGTGTGTGTTTGTTAAGGATGTGCTGTGGAAACAGCAGTGAGGATCATTACAGGGTAAAGATTGGTGAAACCATTTCAGCACAGCTAACACCCCCTCCCTCGCCGCCCCCCCGCCCCCCACGGTGGTTGTGGTTAAATCATTACTAAAAGCAAACGCTGCTGCAAGAATGAATAAATAAATAACTCAGTGGATCTGAAGCCTTTAAAATAAACTGAGTCCATGCTGTTTGTGCAGAAACTGAGTCTCTAAAACTGCAGTAGAAGGAAACACAGCAATGGAAACACAGCAATGGAACTTTCAGATATTCTGGGTTGATGAAGCTGCTGATGCTCCTCCACACCATCACACACACTGCTGCTGCTACTGCTGCTGTTACTGCTGCTGTTACTGCTGTTACTGCTGCTGCTGCTGTTACTGCTGCTGCTGCTGCTGCTGCTTTCACAACAGTCTGGAAACTGATGGAATCACAAACAAACTGTGAGGTGAACTCTGACCCCACAGTCCATTCAGCACAGATTAACCTGAACGTTATTATAATCCGACGGTGTCTCTACAGAACGTCATTAGTAGAAAAAAAGAAAAGAATTCTGTGTTAAAAACAGGCCAAAAAAATTGACCTGATTTGAAATTAGTCCAAATTTCTGTTAGAAAGTTTTTTTTAAATTAATTAAATTGTTTACTTTTTGCTCAATTAACATGAGTTAAAGATTGACTGATCAAAACAAGTGAACACAACCTGCAAATATTGATTAAAACCANNNNAGTTTTGTTATAAACCCCGGCCGCCCCCCCCCCCCCCCCCCCCCCCATCTCCGGGGGAGGTGACCGTTCGGGGTCTGACTTCAGAGGTCACTGAAGGGTTAATGGTTTAGTGACGTACGTGTCACACAGAAACCTTTGTTTTCTTGGGCTGAGAGGAACCAGCAGCCGAGACACAGACAAGGTTTTTATCCAAAGAGGAAATTCTTAAAGTTAATTAAAAAAGGAAAGAGCTGCGATGTTTTCTGGAACTCAGACTTTAACTCTGAATCTCTGCTGAGATGAGAGAAGTGAACACTCTCTTCTCAAACACCTGTACTTTAATTAGCCCAGTTCACCAGAGTCTGACAGAGAAAAAAAGAACACGTGCTGTCGCCCATTTGGTCTGTACCGTCAGTTATTTATCCAACATGACACTGACTTCAGAGAGTTGTTGAGTTGTTTTGTTTTTTTTAATATTTGAAATAATGACTCAAAGTGCAACGTTCTGATCCAACCACTGGGAGAAGCTCTGAGTTTCACATCCCAGTAAACAGACGGGCGGACTGACTGTCTGTAGTCGGGACAGACACTCGGTTCTATCCTTTTGTTGCCACCGGGGGGCCACAGTGGAGCTGAGGCGTGTTAGCTAAGTCTTCATAACAACACAAACTAACTGGGGTTTTTGGACACACACACACATGTTTAAACAGCGTTGAGTGTGTGTGACAGCCGGCGCCCACAGCCTGAGCTCTGAGTGTGTGTAATGACAGCCAGTGTAGCAGTGCACCCTGGGAGAAGAGCGGGTGCTCAGTGGCTTTGGTTGCATCAGAGAAGGCAGAGCCTCATAAATAATGTGACAATACTATATTTCCAAAGCTGCAGAGATTGAACAAAGCTGCGCTCCCTGAGAGCCAGCTGGGGTGAGTGGCAGGGACGGAGACGTCCCGGGGCGATCCAGTTTCCACCAGTCAGAAGCTGAGGCTCTTTGAAGTGGAGACAAGGTAAATCTAGATGTGCGTGGGGTGACAGATCAAGACGCCCAGTATGGAAATGGGTGACGAGGCTCATGTTTATGCAGCTGCAACGATGCTGCTGTTCACAC
>NC_024308.1:521116-528772 GCF_000523025.1 Cynoglossus semilaevis
AAAGCTTCCACTGTCTTGACCCAGGCTCTCAGAACAACTCTCTCTTCCTCCGCCGCCTTGACGAGCAGCAGCAGCAGCAGCAGCAGAAACGTCAGCTTGAGCTCAGCCACCGGCTGCAGCTGAGGGAGAACCAGGGTTCACTCACTTTTTGCAGCAGCAGCATAAAGAGCTAACTGTTCCTTGAAATTAACAGACGTGGGTTTTTGCTTAGCGCACCGTTTCTGCAGCTACGCACCAGAATATTCTGACATTTGCATATTTATGCAGATCTGATTTTTACAGTGATGCCATCTTATCCTGTTGGGTCCAAGCTGTGAGTAATAAGGACATTAACAGTGTAGCTGCAGGTTTTAGGACAGAGACAGTTTTCCTGTCACCTTTCCTCTGTCGCTCTCTGTCTCCTCACATGACACGGACCCACTTTGTGATCATTTTGGCTCCAGTAATTACAGCTGAGGATTCTGGCTGCTCACACACACACACACACACACACACTGTGTGTGTGAGCACTTTATTAGAAGCATTGATGTGAACAGTCAACACAGACACAGGAACTTCAGTCCACTTTAATCTGGTTCCAAACGTCATCATCATCATCATCATCATCATTTAAATCTACAGTGAAGTTGGAACAGCTCTTCACATGCACTGAGCTGCATAATATTTGACATTATCATACTGCCAGGATGGGGGAGCAGGGGGGGGCACAGGGGGGCACACTCTGTTGTAACAGCCCTGCAGGGCGTTCATCCAGCCACAGTTTCTGCTCCTGTTCTGACTGCAGGGACAGTTCTGTGTTGTATTTGTTTCACTCTCAGTCCGTCTGGTTCTAGAGTTTCACGGCTGTTTTTCTTACTACTGTTCATATGTGAGTGTGAGTGAGTATTTAAGAAGTACGTCTTTGATGTTTTTATACTTTTCCAGCTCCGTTATTGTCTTCTGGAGGAAACGTTTCTATTTTTAAAAGTGTAGCAGAGTGGGAGTCATTATAACAGGACAGGAAACAGACTCCATGGCTTCATCAAATCTCTCTGAAACAATGGAAGATTTGGTCTAGGTTTTGTTCGTCAGTGGAGCTGAGTGAAATGTGAGGGTCACGTGTTTGACTGCTGGTTAGTAACGGAGATCACAAAGGCTAAAGGTCATCAGCAGCTGATACTTCAGTCCTGTCTTCAAACGTCCTCCTGTGTTGAAGGTGCAGTGTCCTACTTCTCAGCGTGTCTTCACGGAGACATCCTTTTGAGGTGAGGAAATATAGTCTCCCCCTCTCCATACAAAGAGCAGATATTTGCATTTTAAGACATTGTGCTCAGTTTGGAAATATAAAAACCGGGGAGCTGCCTTTAATCCCTCTCTCCACCTTCAGTCACACTCCAGTCCATTCTGATACTGGCTCTTTGGAAAATTGAAATGCAAATACGGAAGAGATCAGGGCACAGTGTCCGTATCATCTGAAGAGAATTTTAATATGGATTTTACACAGGAGTAAAGGTTCAAAGGTGAAATGTCTACTACAGTAAATGAAGTATTTAAAAAATAAAACGGCATTTTTATTTATAGACATATTTTCATGTATATGTACATAAATATATATACCTATACTGTATATGCACACATATATGTAAATATAACAGCATATTCAGGGAGGTTTTAAAGAATGTTTTTGTTTAGTTTGTCGTGAATCATTAGCGTCTGAGTAAAACAGTAGTAAAAAGTACTGTGTTTGTACTCATGAATAAATACTGTGTTAACTGCCAGTCAAAGCAGCTGCACTCTGTCTCTCAGTGGTTGAAGACCTGAACGATCTGCTGGTCCTGGGGAGCAGACACAGGGTTGATTTTAGCCTGAGGTGAGGGCAGCTCTCAGACTGTCCAGCGGACGACACCTGCCTGGAGGCTGTGTTCTCAGACTGTTGGAAAGAAGGAAGAATTTACTGAACACCAGGAACCTGGGACATGGAACCTCCTCTGTTATCTCTTATTTTATTACCCAGTATATATGTGTGTGTGTGTGTGTTTACAACAAACAGATGTGTTGATCAGTGGAGATGTTTGGGAAGAAAGTCGTTTATTATATCATGGCATTTCACACGGTTGTTCACTACAATAATACTCATCATAATAATGAGTATATTCAGAGTCATCGACTCCTGGTCAAACAGACCTGGAGGTTTCACTGTGATCTGATCACTTTCTAACAGGAGTCTGTGTTTGTTTTGCCAACGTTCTGTGGCAGTAGACACCTCAGAGACCACATCGTGGTGCAGTGTTTTCTACGGTACCAGATGCTCTTTCTTCTTCTTCTGCTCCGGTCAAAGCCAGTGTGAGACACAGTGAAGCCCTTACATGAACATGATCCATTCATTAAAATGACAACAGAGAGCAGAGACAGGAGCTGAGAGGGAATCCTCCGTCAGGGTGAAGGGCTTGACTGCACTGACATTCAAGCACGTGCTGTAGGAGTCTTACTGCAGGAGGAGTGACAATCCCTGCTGTGGTCTCACCAGGAGCAGCTGACACACACACACTCACACACACACTCACAAACAATTGCACTTGGCTTCAAAGCTCTTGTCAATCCTCTATAACCCTCACCTTTTGTTGTGTTCCCAGACTTTCCCAGCATTCCCGTGTCAAGCCGGGTGTCTCTAATTTGCCCTTGTTCCCCGCGGGCCGACGGAGCAGCGATGCCTGGTTACGGACCGAAGGTGTGACACGGCAGATGGGAGGAGCAGTGGGAGATGAGGAGGGTCTCCTGGGCCGCAGGTGGAAAGTGACCGTGGTAATTCATCAACGTTCTCTACTTTCTGTCTTTATCCTCCCAATGCTGAGCATCATGGGAAGTACGTCCTCGTCCAGAAGGACACAGAGAGTCATCATAACATTCAGTTTAGCTCTTGTTTGTCATCATGTCTGTGTGTGGACTGAGAGCTGAGCCGATGTTGTTGTTGTTGTGGTCGTTCGACCCGACCATCCTTCCAAAGTCACTTATATATCGAAAATACTGTATATATCCCATTATGGCCAGAAGAGGTCACTGTTTACATATGTGACAACTAAATGCTCCTACAGCACCACGGACAAATAATACAACCTAACCACGAAGACCTCATTAAAGACCTAAAAAATACAGACTTCCATAACCTCCATGGCAGTGAATAAAGGTAACTTAAAGCTCCAGTAAATATATTCCACAGACTGAAATACTGACGTCATAGTTCATACAGTCATGTTGAGCTGCTGACGTTCATCTGAGCAGCGTCAAAGTCTCCACTGATCGTCCTTTCAAGTGGGCAGAGACATTGGCCAGAACTGCAGTTCTGGTGGCACGGGGACAGAAATGTACTTCATATTTGTCAATAATTACATCCAATAAGAAGAGATGTTTGATTTTGTGTTAGGGTTAAACATTTTCATTTGTGGAGAAGGACAACAATTAGAAAATGATATAAGAATAGAGCAGACAGTTTGGATCTTCCATGTTAATACCTTTATGATAAGTTCATATTTTAATGACCTTCATTTGGTATATAATGATATATATTCCAATAAAATCGTATTTTCTTCCAGTCTTTTCAACAGCTGAACTGCAGAATGATGAATTCACGTGACAAGAACCATTAACTCTTATGTGATGAAACTAAATGTCCAAATCGATTTGACCAGCTCTTACGTTTGTGTCTCCAGCAGCAGGGTGTCCATGTCGTAACCCCGAAAAGAAACACATAAGAAACAGATGAAATAATTAACAAACAACTTTCCATACAATATCTGTTTAGATCTGAGCGGTTGCACAGAATTCTCCATGTTGCATCATCAGGAAAACCTTAGATAAACAGCAGGGAGCAGTTGAAGATTTATCTGCGGCCGTGTAGCCACATTAATTTTAAGCGAACAAAGCGTCGACGTGCTGTAGCAGCACATTTAAGTCGAAGAATTACACTGGTGTGGAGCAGGTGCACAACAGCAGCAACAGCAAAAGACACCAGAAATGATTACCAACAGTAATTCAGCGCTTGGCCGCGATCATGGCTGTTATTCTACGGCGTCTGTTGATCTGTGGTTAGGGGCCGTCAACAGTCAAGATGGAAGAGTGTTGGACCGAGACATTTCTGTCTGTCTCATCAAAGGCCTTGTGTCTGTGGGACATCAGTCACATGTTGGATTCATTTTTACATGAACTGCAGGGAATTCATTTACATTTGTGCATCTTATCCCAGTCAGGAGGTGAACAGCAGCAGTCTGCAGGTTGAACCCCCCGTCACCCCCTAAATGAAAGACTTTTGACCCACAGACCAAAGAGGAACAGACTGACTGACAACTGACTGACTCCACAACGTCAGTCTAACTTCCACCAGAAGAGGAAAGTTGGCCGTCCAACGGGGACGTTCTGTTACTACCTTAGCAGTTCAGTCATTCATGAATGAACTCTCCTGAACTCTGCTGACTATTAGCTTTAAGGGCCAATTAACTTTGGGTGTTGTCTGTACAACAGTAATGGGAAATGAAGCGTTTCTAGAAAATAAATCTTAATGAGGGCATGTAAAGAAGAAAACAGTTTCAAGCTTAGATCTGACCTCCAGGGAGCGCTGCCTGTTGTAAAGCAAATGAGGCAAAGTGGACTGAATAAATAATTCTGTTCAGCTGTTTTATATCCTTACCTTAATCCTTACCTTAAATGTGTCTGTCCGTCCATCCTTCTGTCTGTGTGTCTGTCTGTGTGTCTGTCTGTCTCTCTGTCTCTATACCTCCCCCTCTCTCTCTCTCTCTCTCTCTCTCCTTCTTGACCTGCAGTATAAAGGTCACCTGCTGCTCAGTTGTTCAGAGTTCTTCCTCTCCTCAGAGTTCTTCTTCCTCAGAGTTCTTCCTCCTCTCCTCAGAGTTCTTCCTCCTCAGAGTTCTTCTTCCTCAGAGTTCTTCCTCCTCAGAGTTCTTCTTCCTCAGAGTTCTTCTTCCTCTCCTCAGAGTTCTTCTTCCTCTTCTCAGAGTTCTTCCTCCTCTCCTCAGAGTTCTTCTTCCTCAGAGTTCTTCTTCCTCAGAGTTCTTCTTCCTCAGAGTTCTTCTTCCTCAGAGTTCTTCCTCCTCAGAGTTCTTCTTCCTCAGAGTTCTTCTTCCTCTCCTCAGAGTTCTTCTTCCTCTTCTCAGAGTTCTTCCTCCTCTCCTCAGAGTTCTTCCTCTTCTCAGAGTTCTTCCTCCTCTCCTCAGATCCTCGGTACCAAAGTCCACAGAAATCCATGGAATAGTTCTGCTGTGTGTCATCGTTCTGTCCTAACTGACAGAGGCAGAAACATCAGGCAGAGTAATTATTCTGCCTCACCTGGAGCAGACATGACAGCAGACCTGCAGTGAACCAGCAGGTGGCGCACAGATTAGACACATCATTCTCACATCATTCTGAGCTCGTCTGATCGTCTGACCACTTCACCTCAGTATGAAAATCTCTTCTTTATTTGACACGCTGGCACAAAAATGTATGTTTGTATATATGTATATACTGTATGTATATATGTATGTATGTATGTATGTGTGTATGTATATATATGTATATACAGTATGTATGTCTGTGTATGTATATGTATGTCTGTGTGTGTGTGTGTATATACAGTATCTATATATATATATATGTGTGTGTGTGTGTGAGTGTGTGCGTGTGTGTGAGTGTGTGTGTGAGCCACTGGAACACTCTGGCTGCCTTGTTCATAACAACAGATGAATATTCCTCTCAGAGACTGTAAATCACGTTATGCCTTAGCTGTTGGTTGGACTCGTAGCCACTCAGCGGTTTCTTTTTCACCAGGTCGACACAGAAACAGGGAACAATGGCTCAGAAGTTTGAGATGTCCTAATGGGCTGTAACTACATGTTGGCAGTTACCTCCACTCAGCTGTTTCCTCTTTATTCCGTGCAGCTCATTTGGAGGAGCTCTGCCAACTCTGTTTCCTTTAATGAACACAAGTCTGAGAACAAAGATAGAAATATAAAAGGCTGTGTATTTTTCTAGTCTCAATGAACTCCCTCTAATTTGAATTCTCAGCTGTGAATTTACATATGATTAGCTTGAGTGCTGCGCTCACTGCTCACTTTAGTTTTACAGTTTGGAGTACGAACTGTCATGTCCTCAGTCTGACCCAAACCTCAGACCTGATCTGATGCTGAAGCCTCTGTGTCTTTAAATCATCTTTATTAACGTTGACGGTGAAATGATTGGATCATAGTTGGAGTTTCAATTATTCTCCATATTTGTTACTGTTAATTTGATCTGGTTGATGGACTGACACAGGAGGCGCCGTAGGTATGTGGTTCCTCTGAGGCTCTAACCCAGGACCTACTGCCTGTAAGGCAGGTATACTTACCGCTACAGCATCAGTAAATGTACTCATCGATGCCAGGGCTCCCACATGACCACTGATCCAGCAGTGCTCCACATCAGTTCCAGCAGTTTGACTCCATCTTTGCTTCAGTCCTTCATGTTTCACCCACTCATTTCCATAATCCAGTCTAAGTAAACAACATCCACCAGAGCTTTAGGTCAAACATTTATCTTCCTGAGCTCAGACCTTAATCTGCTCTATTTAATTTCTCTGCTCCCTCCCCCTGCCCCCCCCCCCTCCTTAGTTGTTACCCGTTCAGAAACTCTTAATTGGGTCATTGTTGTGGCTGAAGCAGTGGCAGCATCAGTGGAGTTACAGTGACTCAGCCTGTGGCCCGACCACCTGCTCTCCTCTCTTTGTATACGTCCACTGCCAACAGCATCAACTTCCTGCTAATGGTTCTCATCCCAGCAGCGTATGTGTGGGAATGTTTCCACTTCAGACCTGACGTGTTGTAGAGATCAGACCGCTCTGATGTCATCGACGGAACAATGCTGCTGTGTTTGTTACTGTAGATGTGTACATGTAGATGTAGATGTGTACATGTAGATGTAGATGTGTAGATGTAGATGTAGATGTGTACATGTGAGAGGAGCACGGAGGAGGAGCACGCTCTCCTCCTCCTCCTCCTCCTCATCCTCATCCTCCTCATCCTCCTCATCCTCTCTTTTCCCTAAACCTTGATAAACCGTGAGGTTGCCATAGTAACGGCTCTTCACAGAAGGCAGGAGGATCAGTAGACCTTTTTTTTTTGGAATAGATATAGATCCTATAGAAGAGAAAATGAAGAATGCCTGAATTCCTGGTGGCTTCTTCTTCTTCTTCTTCTTCTTCCTCTTCTTCGTCTTCTTCTTCGTCTTCTTCTTCTTCTTCTTCTTCCTCTTCTTCGTCTTCTTCTTCGTCTTCTTCTTCTTCTTCTTCTTCTTCATCTTCTTCTTCTTCTTCTTCTTCTTCTCCTTCTTCTTTTTCTTCTTCTTCTTCTTCTTCTTCCTCTTCTTCCTCTTCTTCGTCTTCGTCTTCGTCCTCGTCCTCGTCTTCATCTTCGTCTTCGTCTTCGTCTTCGTCTTCGTCTTCGTCTTCGTCTTCTTCTTCTCCTCTGCCTCAGTGCAGTCTCTGGAGTCAAATTATCAAGAATCTCTTGGCAGCAGTGATCACGGTGAGTTAGAACAGAGAGAGGAAACTAAATTAGACATTTTGTTTATTCTCTGGAGCTCACCAGCGTCCAGACTGTCTCTTCCCCCCCCCCCCCCCCACATCCCTCCCTCTGCCCCCCTCTCTCGTCTCTC
>NC_024308.1:528799-550369 GCF_000523025.1 Cynoglossus semilaevis
CCCCCCCCCCTCTCTTCCTCTCCCTCCCCCTTGATGTTCTCCTCTCTTTACTCCCTCTTTGTCTCTGCAGGGATAATCAGCTTATTCCAGATGTTTGAGTCTCACGCTGCCATTGTCCCTTTCTCTTCCTCCGTGTTTGTTTCTCTCTTCTTTTTTTTAGGACGTGAGAATGATGAACTTGATTTTTATGCTTGAGAAGTCACTTCTATTTCCGGTTCTTTCTCTTGCAGAGGTGAGGTGGCTCCTGTCCTATCTGTAAACCACACCTGGAGTGGCTTGAAATCCTTCTTGTTTCTGCTTCCTCTGTGTGTGTGTGTGTGTGTGTGTGTGTGTGTGTGTGTGTTTGTATAGTTTTTGTTTTTCTGCCTTTACCTACTGTTTAACAGTTAAAACTCTGATAATGAGTGCAATGATTTTATTCACTGTGTTTAGTGTTTTTGACAGGGTTAACTTTGTCAAATACAGATGTGTGTGTGACGTGTTCTCACACACACACACACACACACAGAGAAGGACTGGTCAACAGGGCTGATCAGAGGAGACACTGATCAGGAAGATGAAATCTTTAGGAGTAAAAAAAAAATACAACCAGGTGGCTGTGTAGTTAGTCCAACACTGCCCCCTCCTGGTCAATATCTTAGTCAATTGCAGTCAAGATTCTTGAATTCAAGGAATTATATCAATAAAATAAAACCAAACATGACGTCATGATATCATCTGATAATAAAATCAACTGGATATTTTTTCTCTTTTTAACAGGGAGAATCTCACTTTAGTAGAAAAAAACACTGTTTTACATAAAGAGAACTAACAAATTCAAACTCTGTGGCCCCAGAATCAGAGAATATGGTTAATATTATAGTTAAATTATAGTTAGTTTAGCTTCTAAAATTAAAGATGAACTTATCTAGACATCTTGCACATGTTAAAGCACAGTAAAGGGGGGGGGGGGGGGGGCTGCTAATGACCTCTGTTCTCCAGCTTCAGTTCAAATGATGCTCTTTGCTTGGCAGGCAGTGAACTGTGGCATCTGTGAAAACAGACTGATGAGGGCGCTGTCACTGCAGCCACACTCTGACATATCTGTGGAACTCACATCCACCATAGAAGCAGCCTGTCTAGAATTTCCATCACAAACACTGCATTTATTTCTCAGGTTGTCCAACACGTTTGGTCGTCGTGTGCTGTGGGATCTTCATAATCTAAGATATGTGGTGGAAAAACACTGGAAATACTGTTCTGGAAGTGACAAAAAGGCTTGAATTATTAGAGTTAATTCCAATAAATCTGATGATGATGATGATGATGATGATGATGATGATGATGATGATGATGATGATGATGATGATGATGATGATGATGATGATGATGATGATGATGATGATGATGATGATGATGATGATGATGATGATGATGATGATGATGATGATGATGATGATGATGATGATGATGATGATGATGATGATGATGATGATGATGATGGTTTGATGTGTGACAGGGGGCAGCAGAGAGTCATTCCTCACTGTTACCCCCTGCTCCTTGAACATGTCAGACTTCCTTCCTCAGCGATGACGCCCTCAGGTGGCCTATCTTTTTATAGATCCTTATTGTTTTGCTTGTGGTGGGATTATTCTGCTTGGTTGCAAACAGCTTCACTGCAGTTTGGCCGGCGGCAGGATTTATGGATTTGGGATTTGAAGCTGAGAGTAATGCCAAGGTATTACAGAAGCAGAAGCTCTCTCACTAAAGCTGCTCTGGAGTTGGGCTGTTTGAGATGGAGTTAGGAGGAAAAACACTTTGATGCAGTCCTATACACAGATGATTTGATCCTGCTATTATATTCACTCTGTGGATGTCTGTGAAATCTACCATAATCATAAAAAGTCCACGTACGAAGGAGAAGAGATATATTGTTGGTTTTATTGCATTTTGAGGAAAACATATCTAGAAAAATGTTATTGAATCTGTCATCATATATATATATATACGTATATATATATATATGATGACAGATTCAATAACATTTTTCTAGATATGTTTTCCTCAAAATGCAATAAAACCAACAATATATCTATTTAAAACATAAATAAAAAACCAACATCCCCCATTTCAATCATAAAGTTATTTCAGATCGTTCAGCCTTGAGGAAAACAACAAAAACTATAAATGTTAGCCACAAGTGAATATTTAACACTAAATGTTTCCGTATTTGGTGCTAAAAAAAGTGTACACATCATCAAAAAAGAGTTAATGATTAAACCTTTGTGAGATGTTGACTGAGTTTGAAACTCACTGCTCTGTTGCTCTACTACGTCCATTTTCACTTCATCAGAGCAGGTGGAGAGAATCAGAATCAGAAGAGCTTTTTAAAAAGGTTCAGTGTGTGACATGAACTCAAGAGTCGGACGACTGTTAGTTCAGTGCTGGAACTGGGAGGAATTTGTCATTTTATATGGTGTCTGTCATCAAGATGTCCACGTCAAGGAATGGGTCTTAGGATAGAATAGAATAGAATAGAATAGAATAGAATAGAATAGAATAGAATAGAATAGAATAGAATAGAATACTCACTATATATATTACTATCTTAGTATAAGGTAGTAAAGATCAGAAGAAGACACTTGATTGTCTGTGTTTGTTTAGACAGAACCAGAACCAGAACCAGAACCAGAACCAGAGAGTTCATGTGGAATTACCTGGAGGAAGGATGTGATTCCAGCAGAGCTCAAACTGCAGCTCGTTATAAAACGACCATAACACGTGGACTCAATTTAATAAATTGTCCAATACCGTCCTCTAGTGTTTAAACTGTAAATCACACACGATGATTTAGATTAAAATAAATGTATAATCGACCTGTTTTATTCCAAACCTGTGTCTTCTTGGGCAGCGTTGATGTATGTGACACAGAGAGAACTTCCGACTCAGCTCGGCCTCTTATCGGCTACACTGTCAGATAGATTCACCACATTCCTGTACATTGTGCCTAATGAGGCGCATCACCAGCAGAGTGAGTGGTAATAAGGAGGGAGGAGATGTCCTGGACCTCCTCCTCCAAATTACCCCATCAATCATTCTCTAATGATTTCTGGCCAGCTGATTTCATCAGCTGAAGACACGTCAAAACAAGGTCAGTTCACCCTGATCCCAGAGACAGCCTGTTATTAGGTGTGGATCTGCACTCTGGACCAACAGACACTAGAGATGTAAGTAGAACATGGAGGGGACATTATAAATGTATGTCTAGAACAGAACAGAACAGAACAGTCTTTATTGCCGTTGAACAGCAGGGGTACAATGACATTGAAAAAGATGCAGAAATGTTAATGTTGATTTGATTAAATGGATCATGTGTTTCTAAAACACGTGCAGCTCATATTTGAACTGGGTCTATTTAACCAGGGACACAGTGTTCTCTGCCCAGGCTCCTGTGGTGACACCGTTATCTGCAAACAACCCCGTTGACCAAACCCAGAAGGTCACACAGACCTGGTAAACATTCACCTCTCAGTGGAGACTGGCCAGCGTTTGGTTTTACCGTACTTTTACACACTGTCTCTAACCGCCCTACTGTAGGCGGAGCTTGATGTGACTATAAATCTTTTTTTTTTTTTACCATTGCTGTTACACAAACGCACAAAAATAGATTAATTTGCGGTCTTTAGTTTGATGATCTGATTGGAATCTGAAATCTTTGCACGTTGTCTTTTTAAAGTGAAACATTTGAGAATAAAGGGTAGAATTCGTACGATTTTATTCTGAAGTATTATCTATACAGCCGTTATGATAATATCATGTTTATCACCGTGGCAACGTTTAGAATGCACTGCTACCTCTGTGAGGAAGGCATCTGGCTCCGCCCTGTGACCTTTGACCTTCTGAAACACAAACCACAGATCATGAAGTGAAGAAAGCGTCAGCAGCCACGTTCTCTGAGTTCATGGATGTTTGGATGTTCGACAAGTCTCACGTTTTTATGTTTGTCCAAATCCGTCCCTCGTCCCGTTCCTGGCGTCAGATTGAACCTCCTCAAAACTGACAGGTGGCAGAGGAAATGGAATGGCCTTCCGGTAAACTGTGTACTGATGACAGGAAGTAGAACAACAGTCCAGATGATTGACAGGCAACAGATTTTCATTAGAAATAAATGAATGTAAAGAAGATGAGAGCGCCACCTCTGGGAGTTTGAGCTTCACGTCAACACTGTCGGCCGAGGCAGCAACAACTGACGCCGTCACTTCCTGTTTGACATTTGTCTCATGTTGCTCAGAGAAGCCGAGAAGCAGAGCCACGCCTGGGATGTAGCTCTCCACTCTGGAAAAATTTTTTTTGGGATGTAGCTCTCCACTCTGGAAAAAATTAAAAAAAAAATCATAGCTAACATCCAGGAATCTATGTCTGCGTATATAGATGTCCATAAATATATATTTGTTTGTTTCTACCGTCGGCCCATCGCAGCCATGGTCTCAGGGATTGTGCTCCAGTGAACTTTGGCTCTCAGTGTTGGCAGAGACCCAGGCAGACGCCCAGCGTTGGCTTTTATTGACATTTCATACGACTGACATTCAGATCCCCATCGGATGTGTGTCTGAACCAAACAGGAAAGAAAGATCGATTGTGAGGAGAAACTCCAAACAGCCGTCTGACAGGTTCACACACTTTCTATCGATTGGCTGTGACGGATGAGTCAACAAACGCATGACGCAGTCTGACAGTTTCTTCTTCAGCCATTAGAGGGGGCAACAGTATTTATCTGTCGGACACAAATAGTCCTGTACGGTGTGTGTGTGTGTGTGTGTGACCCAGGTGTGTGTGGCGACTTGGAGAACGTCAGAGGAAATCTGTGTCAGTGCAGAACTCCTCTTCACGGTGACCATGAGTCCAGAAAGAGAACAAACCAATCAAAGAGTCGCGTTTTCTGTGATAAATTACACACTGTGTCCTCTTCTTTACCTGAAGCCCAGAATGGGAGATCACACTGGCGTCCAAGCACATCTTCCAGTTGGTGTCGTCTCCAACCTGAGACACAATCAGCTGTGTGTTCTTCATGTTGGCCTCAGGTGTGTAGTACACACACGCCTCGTATCCCTCAGGCTTTTCATTCCCACCAACGGCAAAAGCTTTCACGTTGAACACAGGAGCGGGCGCTGAGTCCACAAACTGGGATAAATAACAAGAACAAACGTTAGTTCAGAGGTGGAGATGGAACAGGTGTGACGCAGCCTGGACGGTTTTACCTCCACTCTACTGTCCTGTTGGCTTTGACCACTGGAGGCAGAGTTTGAGGACAGACGATGTCTCTGAGCAGCTTCCTGTCAGGAACAGTCCAGGATTATTATTATTATTATTATTATTATTATTATTATTATTATTATTATTATTATTATTATTATTATTATTATTATTATTATTATTATTATTATTATTATTATTATTATTATTATTATTATTATTATTATTATTATTATTATTATTATTATTGTTGTTGTTGTTATTATTATTGTTATTGTTGTTATTATCAAACCTGATCAAACAGAATCACAGGTTAAGACATTGTGACTTTTACAGAGGAAGATAAAAACCTTGGACAGTCTTCTCAGAGCTCGGAGCAGTTGCTGTGCATTCATTGGCTGTCTGCTGCTGGGGTTCAGGTTGAGCTCAAAGTGAATTCTCTCCATGGGTTTGTTTGTCTGGGCTGATATCAATCCAGATGTTGTGTTAACAAATGGTGTAAAGTGAATTTCCCAGTGTTAAAGAAACAGTGACTTGAGATAAAACTGTTGTTAATAAAAGTATCTGTTATTACCTGGGGTTAGTTTAAAGGCAAATGCTGTGTATCCCAGGAAGTAGTAGAGGGGATATTCCTCGTGGTAGAACTCCCTCCTTAACTCAGACTCCACACAAGCTCCCACTCCGTAGATGTTGCTCTCGGTACACATTTTTGTAACTGGATGCCAAGTGTTGGCTCTGACCATCTGTGAATTCACAAAGACCTTCAGTAGAATTCTGCTTTGATGAAGTCAAACATGATTCTTTTTTTCTTTTTTTTTTTTTTGAAGATATCGTACTGGTTTGGACTCAGGCTTCACCACTGAGGGATCCACGTGGACGACCTCATGGTCCGAGTCACCATCCTTTGGCATTATTGGGGTCATTTTAGCCTTGTCTGGTTCCTCGATGTTTCTAGAGACTACGTACACATTGGACCTGGTGGTTGTAAACAGACACCACGCTACATTTACTGACAGTGATGACAGTGTGTGACAGAGAGGACAGGGATCAGAGAGTCAGTCAGAGATTCAGTCAGAGATTCAGTCAGAGATTCAGTCAGAGATTCAGGCAGGTAGTCAGTCAGAGAGTAAGTCAGAGAGTCAGTCATAGAGTCAGTCAGAGATTCAGTCAGAGATTCAGGCAGGTAGTCAGTCAGAGAGTAAGTCAGAGAGTCAGTTAGAGAGTCAGTCAGAGCGGCAGTCAGAGAGTCAGTTAGAGAGTCAGTCAGAGATTCAGTCCGAGAGTCAGTTAGAGAGTCAGTCAGAGAGTAAGTCAGAGAGTCAGTCATAGAGTCAGTCAGAGATTCATATTCTTTTTTCCAAATGATTTTGTTCTCTCTATTTATTGCTACGTACCGGACAGAAAAAAGTTCAACTTCTTTCTTAAACGCTGGTAGGTCAAACTCAAACTTCTTTTCCCGGACGTTCATCTTGACTGAAAACTTCCACGGAACAGCATGTTGGGTTTTGGCCTTGAACTCGATGCCGGACTGGAACAGTTCTGTGTTGATGCCGTAGGTGATCCAAAAGTCTTTGGTGCACCTGTTGACAGAAGGTGAAGGACGGAACACACATTTGCAGCTGCTTCTGAGAACTCAACATTCTGCAAGTGAAGCTTTTTATAAAATTGAACAACTTTTTACCCAATAAATCCGTCGGTCTCCAGGGCAACTTCAGACGTAAGGAGTTGTCCTAGATTCTGGGTCAGTGGTGGATTGACCGCAGCTTTTGCTACAGTACAAAGAACAAGAGCAACTTCAGATTTTTCAAAGGACATAAAGGAACAAATAAAGAAGTCCGTGCTGAGATTTGGTTCCTGACCGTTCGTAGTGATCCCGTTGACCGCCTCATAGTACTTGCTGATCTCAACTGGTAGACCCAGAGTGGTCGCTTGGAAGAATCGAGCCTCAAAGATGAGGAATGCCCTGGTCCAATGCCATGATGTTCCCTTTTGCAAGTTCTCAATAACAGTCCACAGAGGGCGCTCCTTCCCAGCATCTGGACTGATGGCCTGTAGAGGAGGTCAGAGGTCAGAGGGAGAACGGTCGGTGCTGCGGAGGCTTTGGACACGACCAGAAATGATGCTACCTAGACATTTTCTCACCCCGACGATGTTCTGGATCAGGTCTTTGTTGATGTCAGTGAAGAACCACTCCTGTCCAGAGGCTCGGGAATAGGCGGTGAAGACGGGCTGGTCAGTCGGAAGATTTTCCCAGTTTTTAAGCTTAAAAAATGGCCACAAAACAACACAGGAGTCACCCAAACACACCTGAGGCCTTCACCTTCAGACGTGTTTCTTCTTCCGACCTTTCGTCGTACTCACCACACTGAGAATAGCCTGGAAATCTGTGAAACTTAAATCTCCTTTAAACGCAGGGATGTTGGCACCAAACAACTCTTTGATTCCGTCGGCTCTGACACCGATCTGTAGCACGTGAACGACAACAGTGATTTGAAGATGAAATGTTGGTTCAAGTAAAGGGCAACTTGGTTTAGCAACACACTGTACTACAGTACTACACACTGTAGTACACACTGTAGTACACACTGTAGTACACACTGTACCTCCAAGAGCTGCAGAATTCTGCCGATGAAATTCATTTTCCACTTCATGATGATTTCACTTGGAACGACTCTTGTTGCTCCTTTTAGCATAAACGCCTCGGCCGCTGTTCCCATCAGGTACTCGTCTGTCAGGGTGAAACTCCACTGTTACAGTTTCTATTTATTGTAGTGAACCCTAAAGATTGTACTGTAGGTCCACATACCACTGAACCAGTCCAGTCTCAGGGCTTTGCTGTAGTGATAACTCAGACGGCCGTATTTAGGAGCCAGGATCTTCACAGCTACGTTACAGGCCGTGACTCTGTGTCAGGGATTCACAGAACGAGGGTTGGTTTTTCATGTAAAGTCAAAAGTTGAAAAAGAAAAACCCCTTGTTCTTACAGGGCATGGTTTTCTGGGGTACGTGATCGAGCCAGACTTTTCAGTAGGGAGAATGAGAAGCTGACGAGGTGGAGGTCGCTCTCCTGCTGTAGGTGGGTGGCTAAGGTGGAGACCAGAGACATGGACGGCTTGGCCTCAAACAGCATCATCAAGGCCAACATACGTATGTCGCTGGGAAGGTTCTTTTCCAGGAACAGAGTCAGGGCTACGTCTTGGACCTGAAAACAGAATCGATTTAAAGATCACTCTAAAAACATCAACTTCCTCTGTGGCTGAATAGAAGGAAAAGAACCTTTATTATCTCTGTGTGTGTGTGTGTGTGTGTGTGTGTGTTGCTCGTACACTGTGAGGATCTCTTGCAGCTATCAGTCTCATTGACTGCACAGCTGCACTCAGCACACGGGGCGGCAGGTCCACGGGTACGGCCGCCACTCCGGGCAGGAAGCGGATGATGGTTTTAATGCTTCCTGGATGACCTGCGTTGCCCAGAGCTTTGAGGACCAGCACCATGTCGGCCTCGTTCTTCGTCCTCAGAGCCTCCGTGGCCATGTCCAGCAGTGGCTGAAAAAACAGTCAAACCTGAAATGTATTGTGAAATAGCCTTTCTAAACTAAGACAACACAGTTACCACCTTCTTGGTTTTAAAAAGAAAGTTCATTTTTAGACCTTTTTGCATTTTATTGTTTTAAAATAGCTTTGCTAAACTAATTCAACGTTTTATTCCATCTCCCTGTTTGAAAACCAAATTCAAACCACATCGTTTGAATTGCAATGCTGCCACCTACTGGCTTTATTCCACCGGCAACTATTTTTCCCAGATCATTTTTAATGTGTTCAAACTCGGTGTTCATTGAAATTAATTTCTGAATGTTTCTGTTTTCTTCTTGTTCTTATCTGGTTGTTTTTACCTGAACAGCAGCCACGGGGCAGGGGGTGTAATAAGCACAGTGTTTGTAGACCAGAGAACCATAGGAAAGAACAACTCCATGCCACAGGTAGATGTTGGACTTAGTGAAGGGCATATTCAGGAACACCTGCAAAAACAAACAAAAACACACAGGAAGTCTTTGTGACATCATCTCTGAAAATGTCTTCACAGGAAGTCTTTGTGACATCATCTCTGATAATGTCTTCAAAATCAAAAAGGAGGTTTTTATTTTTTATTTTTTTTGGTTCAAGTAGAAAAATGTGTCCTTAAAAACACAGACTCACTTTGGCTAATTCAACCAACTCTGGCAGAGGTCGGAGATGGTTCATTGACAGCAACATGATTTGCATGGCGTGAAGCGGGGTCATGTCACCAGCCAGAAACCTCTTCTCCAGAAACTTCAACAGTCTGGCATCACCAACCTCAACAACCATGTCCAAGAGCCAACGTCTGTGAGAGGAAACAGAAGAGTGGTCCTTGAAGTCTAGACTTCAGCTCTGGTCTTACTGCTGTTCAGATGTGGACATTTACATGGTTTGGTTTCACACCGTAGGATCTAAGAAGTTCTACTTTGAAGGCACCACTTCATCTCTGACATCCATGGACATTTGACATTTGTTTTTGAACATTTAAAGAACATTTAAAACAAAACAAAAACACGTCCATGTCCTCTGTTGCCCAGACCAGCAGAAGACGACGCCTAAATGTGTCAGACTTACCGATATTCATCATTTGTAGACAGATTCTTCCACAGCTCCTCTAATCCTTCAAAAGGCATCGCTCTCAACAACTGATAGACTTTTATCGTGTCCTCAGTCGTTGAACTGTCGATCTGGTAAATGTTAGCATCGGCCAGACGCTTAATCAGCTCAACAGCCTGGAAGATAAATTAGCATGGAAGTGCGATGTCAGCAAAAAACTCTGCAGAAGATTATTGTTATTGTTGCTAATAATATTCTAGCCGTTTGTTGTTGTTGTTGTTGTTGAGGATCTTTGCCTTTGGCACCGGGTCCTTGAGGTTCTGCATCAATACTGGGATATTGACCGAGGCATCAACAAATTTAAAAACCATGTTCCCTCTGCTCTCCGCTGCCCTGAATATGACGGCCCTCTCTGCCCCGCGTACGTCCAGCAGTACCAGCTCCTTCCTGTAGGAGATGTGATCAGTAGAGGACATTTTGGACAGCGGGGCGTGAAGCTCACGTTTGTCTTTGGTCTCACGTCGCCTGCATCTTGAGCGTGCCACCCTTCACATTGAAGGGAGTGAAGAACTGCCTCTCCAGGGCCTGGGCCTTGGTGACCACCCCTCCCTCTGCTGTGGGTCGGACTGTGTGGATGTATCGCACTGTGGTGGCGATGGATTCACCTCTCTGGGTTGGACGGGACAGACGCAGGAACAAGCTCCACTTCAGCTGGGTTTACTGATAAATATGGAGACGTTTGTTTTTGCGAGGACTCACTGACCCGTCTGGCCGCCTCGTCCAGCACCGCAGTAGCCAGGCCGCTGTACACGGCTGCCTTCTCCCTGCAGTTGTCGACGTCCACCACCTTAGTGACGCTCATGTCCTTCGTTTCCTTGTTTTCTTCAATAGTGTAGTGGCTCTGGCACATCCCGTGGATGCCAACCTGAACAAATCCAACAGATGGGTTTGATCATTTCACTGTTTTTTTTTTGGGTAGATGGAGACTGAGCAGCGTGTTCTTACTTCCTCTAGTTCATAAACCCTCTGTGTTGTTTTGAGGGTGACTTGGAAGAAGCCCAGGATCCCCCTCACGATGTTGAGCACTGTGTCAGAAACGGCAGCAGAGGCGCGGATGTCCCCGATGTGTCCGCTGACGTACTCAAACATGATGGGATTGTTGAGCTGGGCGGAGATTCGCCCGGCGATCTTCGGTGAGGCACTGAAGCTGGTTTGACCAGGGACACCATTGAGCTTGTTAAAGACTAAGTCTGAAATCTTAGAGGGGGGAGAGAGAGAGGGAGAGAGAGGTTTGTCAACACTGAACAAACAGATCGTCACTTTGTCAGAATTTTCTTCTCAGATTTACCTTCAGAGCAAACGTCTGTGCAGACAGACCAGCAATGTTGACCTTACAGGTCAACCTCACACCAGACTCGGCCACATTTGGGATTCCAAGTCCAAATTTCACAACTCCCTCGTATCTGTACTCGTACGACATCTGTGGGTTGAGTTTCAGCTCTGAAATGTTCGACAAACGTTCAATGATATTTTATATGTTCTGTGTTGAGTGTAAAATGTTGATGTGATGTTGATAAAAATGTAAAGACTCACCGTAACTGAGGTTTTGGGTTGCTGAAAAGGTCAAAGGTCAAAGGTTTTGATGAAATAAATAAAATAAAATAAAAAACATAAAGAAAAGCCAGGGCATTAGGAATAAAACTGTTGTGATAATCTATCTAATAAAAATACTTTGGTTTAATTAACTAATTGATTAGAATTAAGTTAATTAAGAAAATTATTCTTATGAACTAATGATAAAATATGTTTGTGAATGAAACTACAGAAATATAAAAAATAGAAATAAAATATGTTTGTGAATGAAACTACAGACTTGGAAACATAAAATAGATTGATATGAATTATATTTTCTATTAGATTTGAATTCATACGTTCCTTTGTATTTACAAGATCTTGATGCACAGGCTGTCCATAATATCTAATCTAATCTAATCGAATCGAATCGAATCTAATCTAATCTAATCGAATCGAATCGAATCGAATCGAATCGAATCGAATCGAATCTAATCTAATCTGATCTGATCTAATCTAATCGGATCTAATCTAATCTAACATCTACACAGCAGTCATAGTTTCTGATCTTTCTCCATCATATCGTAAAGTTATCAAACGAAACTTACTGGCCAGGGCCACGCAGCAGCAGAGGAGGAGCAGACGGAGGCCCCTCATGGTGAGACTGAAGGAGTAGAAGCCAGAAGTTCACATCTGCTCTTTTATAGCAGGTTCCAGGTTGTGGTCCAGTGATTTTGTCGGCATGGACTGAATTCAAACGAAGTGAATGTTTGGTGGTTTCAGAGCCGCGTTGACCTGTGACATTGTCAGAGCGACATGAGCTTCACAGATAAGAGCTGTTTGGGTTTGAACCACAGACACACATGTGCCCGCTGTTTGGGTTTGAACCACAGACACACGTGTGTCCTACGTCTGTGACCATTTGAAGACCTAGGATCAGTGAACACACACACACACACACACACTGAGAATCAAACAACAGTCTGTGATGTGTTTCAGGACGAGACGTCCACAGATGAGGACGGGACCCACAGTCTGGTCAACAGTCCACCACTGGGCCACAAAGAAGGAGAACATTCTGGACAACCATGTGTCCAGGGTTTGGGTTTGAATCCAGCTGAACATCTTTACTCCTTGGGTCAGTGTTTATATAAAAGTGTGTCTGTGGTTGAGTCAGTGATTCTCCGTGGATCAGACTCTGCTGTACTGGAGGAGGATGTTTGCTCTTTCAATGTTTTACTTTTCCAATATTAGAGTAAAACCCCTGCTCTCTGATTTTATACCTTGTTCCCAGCATCACTAATTACCCCTCCTGGGTGCAACAAAGTCAAGCAGCATGAAGCATTACAGCTCTCCATGACGGTTTTAACAAAATGAGCCTCAGCCTAAAGGGCTCCGCAAACAACCCGGCTCATGTGTGCAGTCGGAGGGTGATGACATCAAGCAGCAATCAGCCGCCAGTCTGTTCACTCTGTCTTTTATTGTCATCAACATCACAGGAGTCCAGCCTCTAATCATACTCAAGTATTTCCTCAGCCATCAAAATCTCTTTCATCCTTCAGGCTTTCATTCACCTGACCATCTGCTTTTTACTGGATCTTCAATAGCACAAGTGGCCACAAGAGGGCACTGCCGTCACATACTGTTTTCTTCTTAACATGTAAAAACGTACATGTCAAAAACATGTAGTTAATCAATTCATGTTAAGTTCAGTTATCTTCATTTTTTGTCACTTTTCTTGTTGTTTTCTGCTGTAACTACGGTTACACGACGTCAACGGATGTAACTTTTATTTACAGGATTAATTACTATGATGTAAATAACAGCACAAATAAAACATTTAAAACCTTGTTTTGAGTCGTCTTTAAAAGAACTGAAACAGTAGAAGTAATTGTAGCAAAGTTTTAATATCAATTACATTTAGCTCGTCATATTTTTTCTTTTTTTTTATCAAGTATTCATTTTAATTTTTTTTTTTTTTTAGATTTAATAAAACAAATCGTTTGTTAAAGTAGATTATTTTCTGGAAATAAAAACATCAATAGAAAAAAACCCCGATTATAAAAAATAAAATCCAACCTTTGTATTTGCTAGATTACTCCAAATATTCCTAAAATGTGTGCCGAATTGTAAAGCCAAGCAAACAACGTAAAGGATCACAATGTGTCGAAAATACATTCTTACATTTGACTTTGTAAAGACTTGTACCCAGTCATGACCAATAGATGGCGGTGTAGGCCAACCTTCTAGGTCTGTGTCGTCGACGGTAAAAACACACCTGACAGCAATTGACGGCGAGTTTCCGGTTTCAACGGCTGCTCAGCTCAGGGTGAGACGCTGCTTCTTTTCCTTTTACTCTCACCGATAATTTAACAAGTAAAAAAGTCTTGTTTTTATTTTGTCACAGTTCATTTTTAATAATTTACAAATGAATTTTGAACACGAGAGAGAAACACATTAACAAGAGAGCATGCTATTTAAGTGTTAGACATTTACTTACCGCATTAAATTAAAGTGAAAATATACAATGAGATTTTGTGACAGTGTTACTTGGAAAAATAAGGTAAAATGGCGGATGTTTTGATTTCTTCTGTTTTTCTTTCGTTTTACAAAGATAGATAAGATTTAGAACATGGCCTAACATGGTGCTTAAAATAAATATATTTTTTAAGTACAGAAAAACAGTTCCATCGTTTCACGTCTGTACTGTATGTAATGGATTGGTTGGTGCATCTTCAGAAGATGAAGCAGGAGGAGCTTTGTTGTGGACTGTCATTGTTCAGGCTTTTTGGTTGGACTTCGTTGATCATCTCAGACATTCAAAACAACACGGCACGTTTTTAAAAAGCCTGTAATACTCGTCCTGAATCTGAAAGGAAGGTGTAAAAAATTCATGGTAAATTCTTGCATGGAGCCTAATATCACAAAACTGATAAAATAAATAAATTCAAATGTAGCTAAGGTTTTAATATAATATGACGTCTAAAAACTCTTTAATGTCACTCCAAAAATGACTTCTAAATATTCACAAAATAAAATAAAAAATTAGGTAAATATTTTGTGTCTTGCCTTTCTGGACAGAACGCAGAGGAAGATGAAGATGAACATGCCCTGGAAGGCGTTAGTGATGGTGAACAGATAGGCAGTCAGGGTGGTTTCATTAAGGATGTGCAGGACCCCGAAGGTCCACGTGGCCCCCAGCACAAACAGCAGGGCCATGGCCCCACGGGCGCACGACCTGAGGGAGGACACGCCCACGTGAAGCCACCGCGTGACAGGAAACAGGGTTTACAGCTCAGTGTAGTCAACGTACCTGATGTTTTCATAGTGGCTGATCTCAGGCTTCTTCACTGCAGTGTGTCGGTAGACTTTGTACATGATGACGACAAAAGCCAAGAGATTAACCTGTTCATTACAAACACCAGTTAGAGTAAACACTGTTAGTATCTTATTATTATTATTATTATTCATTTTCATTCAGGACTCTCACCAAAATGATCAAACAAGCCGGTCCAATGAAACTCCATATGAAATGGTTTTCTGTGCTCAGCCAACACCTAAAATACACAGAGATTTTTTTAAATTAATAATTTTTTTTTTCAGTCATGACAGTTTCCTGACTAGGCCCTCAAACGAACGACAGTTTCTAACAGTTTGATAAAAATCCCAGTGGCGGCCATCTTTATGTCCTGGTAAACCAAATCTGCTCAGCTGTTTCTGTGTCATATTCATAATTCATGTTATTTATCAGTCAGCTTCTTCACAGGCCTTTTTGTTCTCACTCATCAAACTATAGATATAAATACACACACACACACGGCCACATTTATTTTTTTTCCACTTACACTCTATCAGTGCCGTAATACTTGGAGCCTAACGTTGCAGAAATGGCCACCACCACTGCAGGGCTCCCATAACCAAAGACGTAAAAGTTACGGTGCAGGAAACCCTTGTTGTAGATGACACCGACCACGATCAGGTACAGATGGATGCCTTCGATGCACATCCAGGCGAAGGCCGCCAGAAAGAAGTAGTGCAGCAGCCCGGCAATAACTGAGCAGAAAACCTTCACAGGAACAAAAGAGAGAGAGAGAGAGAGAGAGAGAGAGAGAGAGGAAAATGGCTCGAGATGTTACCTTTGTCTCAGCTCAGGTGTGTTTTTGTTCAGTATTTAAAGGCAGAAAGATTTTTTAAAAAGTGTTTAGATGTTATTGTTTGAGATCCACTGGTATAAAAGGAGTCTGGAGGAACAGCGTGAAATCATCCCTATTTATGAGGTCTTTCAGAGCAGAACAATGAAAACATGGTTCTTTTTTGTGTGCATATAAACTCACCTTATGTGTGATCATATTGATCCCAACCAAGAAAATAAACTCTGCCATAAAGAGGCTGCAGCACAGGTTCTTGTGGATGGTGGTTCTGGTGCTCTGGATCTCACTGAAGAACCAGAAGGTGAAGATACACATGGACAGACAGATGAGGGAGATGATCATCCCCAGCTGGGTGATCCTGGTCAGGATGGTACGGTGGGCCTCCAGCTGAGAAGAGAATAGAAAGAGAGGTGTTTCATTCACAGAGTGGGACATGTCAGAGTTGTCACTGGTTTTGTTTTTCTGCCAGGCATCATCTGGGGCAGCGTGGATGAAGTCTGGTGGTTTATGATTCTACCTTCACATATCAGATTGTGTTCTGATGTATCGGTGTATTCTACAATAAATTCAAAATATAAATTATTTCATGAAGAAAAACCAATATGAAGGTAAGAACATAAAATAGATTTGACAGCAGCAGCTCCAGTAGAGAAGGGTATTCACAGCAGCAGACTTACGTTGGCTCGGCCCGACGACATCAGGACGGCGAAGTGTGTGAGGTGAGAACAGGAGCAGGTGGTGGTATTGCTGTTGACGTGGACAGTCCTGCAGCCGTGAGTGGCCCAGCGGCCCTTCAGGCCGTCCGCCTCGTACTCCCAGAAGGCACACTTGGTCACATCAGCTTTAGTGTCTGTGGGCTTCAGGGTATAAGAGCGCAGCAGAGGCACAGTTAACTGTGGACAGTGCTGTTTTTATTAGTTATTGCACCGTGAAACGGCATCGCCAGGGGGTTAAGAACAGCTTTTGCAGGCCTCATCAAAGTTGTAGTGAAAGTTAATTGGAGGCCGGACAAAGTTCTTTGAAAGTGCAGCGCCGACTGTGGCGTGCGGCTGCGGTCACGCATGTGTCCGTGCACGGCTGTTGTTTGACTTCTGTCCTACTGTTTTGCTGCAGAATCTTCTTCTCTATTGTAAAATACCAGTGAGTTCCTGTAGGTGTTGCTCTAACAGTCACTGGAGACCGTGCACTGACAGCAGGAAATGAGGCAGCAGCGTGCTGTGGTGTCAGACCGGGCTATTAACTCCTCTGACACAATGCTGAGGCTTAGCACATCCACCGTCCCACTAGTATACGGTGGTTTAATTAAAATAACACGTCAAACAACGCCTCCATTTTATAGGACATTCCTGTAAAATTACACAAATCACAGTTGAGAAAAATCATATGTTTTCATTTTTTTTTAAACAAGAAACTATTTTGTCCTTTGGACTCATGTAGCCCCGCCCACAAAAAATAAATAAAATTAACAACGTGCTGGTTAAAACCATGGGAAAACACAAACCCAAAATAAAGTCGACACCAAATTATTGATTGTTGCTCTTTAAAAGCCATTTACAGCAAGTGTTCACGGCTCGGCATAAATCAACGCAGCCTTTGTTTTTGCTGGGCCTCAGGAGTCCAACAAAAATAATGATTTCACTTTCCTCATAGATTTTCATTATCCACAAAGAAGTTTTCCCTCCATTAATCCTGATCCTCCGATCCCTCCATGTTTACTCTGCCGTTTTACCATTTTCTCTGAGAGATCGCTGCCGTAATGGACGACACTGAGATTCTGTTACACCTTTTCCTCTTTGTTTGGACCTGACCTAAAACTACAAATATAATTTGTTCTAATTATACTATAATGTACTGCATAATAATTGAATTGAATTGAATGATATCATTTCTAAAACAGTTTGGTCATTGACTCAGTGTAGTAGAAGAGAAATCTTCAGACCATTTCTAAAGATTTTTTTTCTCTGAGTGCAGTCTTTACCTCCTTGTGCCTCAGGGTAAAGGTCACGTGGTCAAGCTGGTACACGTCAGCAGGTTTGACGGCGGCTGCGATGACTCGGGAGTTGACAGTGATTTCCCCTGTTCCTCCGTACCAGGAGTAGTCGGCGACAGCGGGGTCGCTGCTGGGCTTCAGGATGTCACTGAGGCTGTGGTAGTGGACGAACACCACGGAGACGCTGCCTGTTGAACAGAGGTGAACAGAGACGGGGAGAGGGAACCACTTTCTTTCTAATCCACAGCTGTCGTGTCACTGATCAGATTAAAAATTCTAATCCTTCCAGAGGACTAACATAAGTGATGACTGTGACATAAATACAAAGACGTGGCAGACGGGCGGCGGTTTTTAACTTTGACAGCTAGAACAGACTTCTTCCATTTGTTTCTCTCTTCTAAAGCGGGTGATCGTACCAGTCCTCTCCTCCTCTGGGCTCAGTTTAGAAGTCAGATTTATGTGATCCGCTCCCATGGTGGCAAATAGGTTGGCTTTGTTGTGACGAGCATCAAAAGTGAAGACTTTCAGTTCTGCAAATATGGATGAAATAAATAACAAGTGAAAAAAACCCATCTGCTCTCCAATCAGATTCTCCAAAGGGTGTTAATAATGAACTCACCCATTTCAGAGGCTCTGATCTGGAGCTCCACTGGAGAGCTGCACTGCTGGGCCAGCGTCAGTGCACTCTCTTCTACAGTGTGTAGAAGTTTAGTGATGCTGCGATCTCTTTGTTCTTCTTCTATTCTGCTCCAGGCCAAGAGTTCGTCTCTCTCCACCAGGTTGTTGACGGCGTTCACTAATTCCTGTTGAAAAAGAGTTTTTTTTTTTTTAATGATGATCCATGTCAAAGGGTTTCTGCTCTGAGTTTTTAACCCTGTGTTTGAACAAGGCTGATGTTTTTATTTATTACAGGGCTGAGGTTTTTATCTCCACACCCTGAGATAAGATGTGTTTTCACTGCCAACTTCAATCATTTTTAAAGTGTCAGAAGTGTTTGTTTTGGTGCACATGGAAACCCCACTGTTAACTGGAATATTAGTCATCTGACTTTAAAACACACACACACACACACACACACACACACACACCGACTACATTTTCTGTTTGAATTTCAGTTCATCCCCTGGTTTGAATTTTCACTGCTCTGATCATTCAAATCTGCTCTGAATGTGATGAGAAGACAATGAACTGTGAACTCCAAACTCCAACCTGTGTTTAAGGCACAGCTCCAAACACTGAAGGAAGAAAAAATAAAATAAAATAAAAAAACTGCAGTAAACAAGAATTACTGAGAGGGTTGAGTTGACGGCTGCTGGTTTGACATTGTTTTTCTTTTCTCCTGCAGCCAGCGCTGACGTGGACCGACTCAGGGCCTCAACATAAGCAATCACTGCCACGGAGGTGAGTTCACCGGACGTCTGTTTGGCGATTTCCTTCAGCAGACTCTCAGGCTCCGTTAGGTTCCTCATCTAGGTCAGAAAAAGAGATTTGTTTGTTTTAAAGTATGAATGTGTTTGACTGCGTGGTGAGTTTAATTTCTCTGTCACTGAAACTACTTCAGAATATCACAGCATGTATGCAGTGGTTCTCAAATTAGGGCCTGGCCCCCCGTAGTTGGACACAGCGATGTCACAGAGGGTCAGAGATACTGACGTCTGGTGCAGGAAGGCAGATGCATTTCATTTTCAAATTGTTTCTCGTCTCCCACTTTGGGGAAATATCTCTGGTTTGTGATTGTATTTCCTTCGTCAGTGAGAGGAGTTTTTAAATGAATTACAGTGTTTAAAGTTCAAAGAGTTTGGAAATAACAGCTGTGAAAGTGTTGATTGGATTAGACTGAACTTTATTGATCCCACACTGGAGAAATGGTTGATGGGGGATCGACAATCGACGGCAGCGCTGATCTAATAAATGATGTCACCGTTTCTGAATTATTTAGATTTAGAGAAAAAAAAATACAAAACTTGAAACTTTATTTGGGATTTTTTTTTTTACATTATGCAATTTCGAAGCTGAAACCTGCAACTCACTCCAAAAAGTTGGAATAGAAGCAAGGTTAGCTCCAGGTCACATGGTGTTAGTTTGGTACTGAGGTGTTGTTTTAGACTCAGGGGAGAGAAATGTGAGCTGATCAATGTGAGCCAATCAGCTGAAGATGGGTCTGAAACCCAGACCCTCTGACCAAACACAGCTTTTTATAGTTTAATGTCAGAGGAACGAAGACCAAAGGAGTGTTTTTATATCTGTGTCACAGTCTGACGGTGGATTATGAAGATGTGGTGTGGACCTGAAGTAGTCCTGGGCCTGAGTGGTTCTGTCCATTGTTGTAGCCTGACATTCTCTAATGTGATATAGTCTGAAGGTCTGAAGGTTTATTTCATTGGACTGTTGACATTTACACAGACTGTTCTTCTTCAGTGCTTGGTCTCAGCTCTCACAGATTCTCGACTATCGTGCACCGACTAACATTTGTTCCACTTGCAGAGTTTGTGTTTTCACTAAAAAGTATTGAGCCAAGACAAATCCTTCAATCCTGATACACAAACATCTCCCAAACTGTATCTCTTGTCAACTTCAACTTTTTCTTTGCCTCTTTTTTTAACTTTTATAACATTATGTCAAAGTTGTCAAAACATACATTTGGATACAGTATGTGAACTCAACATTCAGTGGAAAAGACAGTGAGCACAGATTCATAGTATAAGTTTGGCTGCAACACATCCATATGACAGATGTTTCCCCCAGGGGGCACTGTTCTCCAGAACTAATGAACCAGTACAGTTTTACAAAGGCCTTTGGGAAACCTGAGAACTTTCTTAGAAACAACCAGTAGTAAATTTAATTAATGTCTTTGATAAAAGTACATGTTGATTTTGTAGGTTTCATCAAATATAAAATTCACTTCAATAATCTTTCATTCCTTTTGACCCAAACTGACAGTCAGTCTTAGTCTAAGTCATAGAGGCCAAAGTAACAACCTTCAACTTTTCCAACTGTTATTAGTGTTAGGTGAGAATATCTTTAAACATTTATCATCAAATGCTGGATTGCGTGAGTGGAAGAAAAGGTACTTACGGATTCTAGTGTTTTGTTAACCGTCTCTTTGATACAGCTCATGTTGTCATGGCAGAATTTCTGGGGATGTTCTGAAAAATACCAACAGACAAAAGCATCGTCTTGGTCCCAGTTTGTCTCTGTATGAAGGAACCAATACATGAAATGTCAAAGCTAAGTCCTAGCTCCTCCACACAGGCAGCTGAGCCGAGCACTGTTATGAGCAGTTGAACATATCAGAAAATGTTGCCTGACTCTGTTGTCTGTTGACTTGATATGTTGCATAACAGACTCAGGAAAAAAAAAAGAAAAGTTTCATCTTGTGCCTCTAGTCAAGAGTGGGCGTGAAAAAAAAAAAACAAACCAACCAAACATGTCTGTTGCTGCAGGTGTGCTTTTTCTACATATGTCCTCTCACCAACCTTTACATCTTACACCAGTCTCTGGATGAAAGTGTTTGGTGCCGACGCTTGGTACAAAATCCCGCTGACAGGAACAATAGAAGGATCCGTTGGTGTTATGGCAGCGAGCGTCGGGTCCACACACTGGTCCTGACAAACATTCATCAACATCTGAAAAAAAAACAAAAAAAAACAAACAATCATGTTCTGCAGTTAAACAAAAAAACAATGTTGTTCTGAAATAACATGTTGCAGTTGAAGTTTCCACCAAAGTTTCCTCAGTGTGTGTCAGAGTCTCCACCTGGTGAACCTGTTACATAGATCCAGGTGTGATAGATTCTACACACTAAAGTTTCAGCTAATGTTAAAAACAGGCAATGTGTTAAAATCACTACTGTTGGTGTAAACAAAAGTGGGTTCAACCTGGGGTAAAGAAGACAGTAGTTTGAAGTTGCATCACTGTGTAACGTTCTCAAAGGAACAGTGTTTTATATCCCATAATAATCAGCCGCAACCCATAGTTTTTCCAAAATACAGCAAAAGAAATTTGTAAAAAA
>NC_024308.1:551135-613877 GCF_000523025.1 Cynoglossus semilaevis
AAATGTTTCTAAAGTACTTTTATTTTACTTTATTTGTGAAACAAATGGTTGAGACTGTAAAATGGTTTGTTCGTTCTTTCTCTTCTTTTTCTGAGTATTTAATTGTAAAAAAAATAAAGATTTCTACCCCCGCGAAAAACAAGGGTTTACTGTATATATATATACAGTATATATATATACAGTGTACAGTATATACACACTGTATACTGTTTTAGTGGTAAATAGAAACAGTGAATCCACTCCCACAGGTTCACTTTGGCCTCGGTGTCGACTGACTCTTACAGTAAACAGCACTAGCATGATGCTAACACCACACATGCTCGTGCACTGCCAACATGTCCTTAATGCAGATATTTTTTTTCTTTAAGCTATAAAACTTCTATTTTTCCTGCTAGATAAAACCAAACCAAATCAGGACCACCGTGGTGGAACCTCAGCTACGCTGCAGTGAGAAATGATGTTTTTTTTTCCAGCACAAATGGAGCAAAATGTGTGGTTTCTCAGAAATGCAGATGTGAAAGGTCAGAGAGCAACTGAAGATCACCTTCATCGTGTTTGTCTTTGTCAAGACCCTGAAAACAGAAAACACATCTTTCTGTGTCCTCCACTCTCACTCACACACACACACACACACACACACACACACACACACTCAGTGTGCTCCTGACTCAGCTCCCTGACTGACTGATGTAACCGCTGCAGTTTGGTTACAGCGCCCCCAGTGAGTGACTTTACCCTGGCATTCTGTGCCGTCGTTTGGCAGAAAGGTGGTGTTTCCCGTGGACCTGTATCCAGAGACACAGTTACACTGGTAGCTGCCCACCGTGTTGGTGCACGTCCCTCTGTCTCCACAGATATTAGTCACATTCTGGCACTCGTCGTCATCTGTGGTGAAGACACGAGGACACAGAGTCAACACTGGTGTGTGAGGAAGAAGACACTTTGGTTCATTCTTTAAGTTCAGCTGGGTTTACTACATGAATGAGTGTTTAATATGAAGCATTACATACGGCCACAAAACCTGTACATTTATCAGAATATTTTTGCTGAACCTGAACCTGAACCTGAACCTGAACCTGAACCTGAACCTGAACTCCACAACCTGGAACAGAGGGTGTCCATTAATCAGTTAGTGCTGTTAGATCATGAGTCATTAAATCTGTAGTTTGTAGCAGTGACCATGTGTTGTACCATAATCCAATCATATTGTGCCAGTCAGACGTACTGCCTATAACCAGTACATACAGAATATGTTCATCTTTTTCAACATTTTCAGTGTTGGTGGAGCTCGTCTCAGCTACAATCAGTTTCTCTTTCCTTTTTTTACTCCCGGTGTCGTTGGACCGGTGTCTCAGTGAGTCGAGGGAGACACAAAGACGACGCTGTCTTTGCCTGAGACCCAGAGTATTTTTAGTAACGTGGGTTTGCAGGACTTGAACCTAATTGAGCTCAGCCATCAGAGTGGTCTGATTAAAGCCTCAGCTGTCCTCCTCCACTTCATCTCTCTGATTGTTTGCTGCCGTCTGACTTCATGTATCTAAAACAGGTTTGGTGTTTGTGCAGGTGGACACAGCAGCACCGTCGTGGTCCAGCTTCAGTTTCTCCCTGACCTGACGAGGAGACCCTCCACAGTTGTTTTCACTGGTCCTGTCCTGAAGGGAAATCCTCTGCTCTGGTGAGTCAGATCCTTTTATTTGAAGAGGAAATACCTTGGTGACACATAGAACCCCTAACCCATCACGTCTGCACAAACACTTCACCCAAAAACATCACATGAACTCCTTTGATGTCGTACAGTGATGTAAAGACCGTGTTTCATTTGGTTTGAACCTTGGATTGGACTAAAACAACATCCTCTCACTTTACTTTTCTTTTCTTTCTACATGGTCGGTGTTGCTCTCATACTGCTGCTTTGTTTTGAACTGTGAATAGTATTGGTGAAAAGGAGTTCTCAGAAGTTCCAGATCAGTCTACACAGTAGTCTGGATATGAACCGCAGTGTGTTGGTGTGTGTGTCACCGTATCTGTGTGTTGGTGTGTGTGTCACCGTATCTGTGTGTTTTTATCCTGCGTCTACACGGGTCTAGATCTTTCTCCTTCTTCCTGTTACCACTGCCAAACAAATGAACCACTGACTAAAGATATACATCTATATCATATACTAGGATATAGTTGGTCATAAAACAGTGACATTTCCTGCGACTATTGGAGATTTGGGAAGAACCTGGGGGTCAGTTGTTGTCGTTGTTGTAAAAATCCTACAGACAGTTGTTGTCGTTGTTGTAAAAATCCTACGTGTCCTCTGCGTGTTTTGTTACCGTTGCAGAACGTCATTCCATCTCCAGTGTATCCATGTTTACAGAGGCAGGCGTTTGATCCGTTCAGGCTTTTGCACGCAGCATTGGTGTGACAAGAATTGCAAATGTCAGAGAGACTGCATGGGTCCATCAGACTGGAGAGCCATGCTGTGCAGTGAGCAGACAGGAGGAGGGACAGAAACAGAGCAGGGTTACTGGGAACCGTGGCATTTATATTCCACATCATTTTCACTGGAACTTCGGTTTAGTTCCAAAATCTGGATGTTCAGTGTGTTAACCTGTTCCAAAATCTGGATGTTCAGTGTGTTTTAAACAACTTTAAACAACCAGCTGAAACAAACGCTAACACATGCAGTTTTAAACTCAGTAAAAATCTAAATAATAGATAAACTCTAACCGTCCGATGTAAGGCTGGTGGAAAACACTTCGACCGTTAATTATAGGAAACAGATCATTTCAAATGAATCCTCCGTTCGTCGATACTCAACACCCTCCGTGTCAAAGCCAAGATAAGCTAACGGTACGTACCTGTCAAAAGAACCAGTTTCATTGGTGACCTGAACAAAGACTCCATACTTGAACTGTGTCTGGATTTGACTTTTAGTACAGACTGCAGTGGGCTGGCTGCTGACGTGCTCCGTTTCCTCGCATCAGGTTTCCTGTTTCCCTTAAACCCGGCCCTTCCTGTCTTGGCCTTTAATCCACTTTCAAAAACAAGTGTCCTGGTTCCTTCAGTAACTTCACACTCGCAATGAAATGGTTTTTGTTTTTTTTTTACTTCCTTGAATTCAAACTGAAATGATCTTTCATTTGGATTCTGTTCTGGAGTTGTTGTTGACGCTCTCATTAATGTTGCTGTCTTTGACCCCTGTGACCTGTCTTTGTTCTCAGTCCAGCACCAACGGTGGTCAGAGTGAATACAGGCCGAAACAACACACACTCAGTTCAGTCAGGGACCAACCCTCCCTTCCTCAGAAGACTCTACACAAACTCCCACACATTCCAGCGCTGTGTCTTCTCCTCATCCTCTCCGTCGCTTCCTCTCCAGACAAACCTGACACAAACAGATAGAACTTTAGTGACGGAGGCCGCCTCCACTTAGAAGAATAGAACAGAACAGAACAGAATAGAATAAGATGACTTTATATGACATTTGGGAAAAGAGTTTGAAAACTGTGGTTCATAAAAACACACACGTATATTCCATACATTCCACACGTTGGAGGCTAATTTGACGGCCATTTTGTTTTTAGATCAAACGCTAACTCGGTGCTCATTCTCACACTCACTTCATGTTCCTTATTGTCGTTTGAAAACTGTGGTTCATAAAAACACTTTATATTCCACACGTTGGAGGCTAATTTGACGACTAAGGTCTTAGTAGCAACAACACGTCTGAGGATCGAACCCTGCACCTCTGCAGTGCAGAGCAGTGCCTCCGTGAACACCACCGTGAGGCAGGGCTGCTGCCGCGGTCTCCGTGTGTCCTTTAAAGATAAGCCGTAAAACAAACCGTTTGAGTCGCGGCACGTTGACACCTGCCACGGACCAATGACCCCGTTCTCCCTGACAGAAATGAGCAGGGCCACGGAGAACAGTGTTGTAAGAACCTCACTAACTTAAAACTGTAGATTTGAAGTCTGTCCAAAGTGGACCGGGCCTGGACCCACGTAGTCGCATGAATTCTAATGTAAAGCAGTGACTTTGGTCCAAAACCGAGGGGAGAGAAAGGAGTGAGTGTTCAGGTGGAACTGGGATCTTTTCAAAATCACCTTCACGTTTTTGACAGACAAACTCATTCAGTGATGAATGGTTTCCCTCGGCAGAGATGTTCTTTGTTGACTGTACTGCAGTCTGCGGAGGCGGTTTGAATCGCTGCGGCAGGGCGTTCAGTTTATAGCAGAGAAAGGCAGCTGTTTGAATCCAGCATTAGCAGTGCATGCCTTCACTGTCCTGTTGAAAAACATGTCTGAATGTTTCACTCTGACACTCCAACACTGAGGAAGGAAGTGATGATGTGGAGAACAAACCTGAGCTGATTACTGCCTTCCTCCTACGCTTTTTTGTCTCAGGAAATATCTCTTTTAGGCAGACATTTGTAAGGCTCTCACCGGAGCTCGTGGGCTCCACCGTAACGTTAGAGAGAAGAAGAAAAACCTGAACTGAGCGCAGGCTGTGCTGTGTAAATGTTTCCTCTCCTGCTTTCCTCCCTAATGGATATGGAAATGTTCACGCTAGGATTGAGCTGTGCACGTGTGTGTGGGTGTGTGTGTGTGTGTGTGTGACTGACATTTGGAATAGTAACTCCAGCGGAGGATCTGTTTGACACATCTGCCCTGATGTTGGCCTGATGTTCAGCCGTGATCAGAGGACGCCACACAGATGAACTTTGACCTCTGAATATTTTAGAGCACAAAGCAAGAAATGTGCTTTCTGTTTTGGTTCAAAGATGCCAGCTCTGTGTGTGTGTGTGTGTGTGTGTGTGTACTTTTTAACTCTTCTAACTCAGTTTGACAGAGCAGTTACTGAAGTCACTGAAGGGTTTTTAACTTTTACAGTTAATTGTGGTTATTTTTGTCTGTAATAATCATGACGTCATCATCAAACCTTCTTTCAGTCAGATTTAGGTTCTTACTGTACTGCAGTACTTCCAGTTACTATGACCTGATACCTTTGAGGTTGTACTTTTACTGACGCTCAGTGAGACCAAAGTCTAAAGAATCCATTTCTGCTGCTACACATTGTTGACTTTTCTCAGAGCCGACGCAGAGTCTGGCTCAGAACGCTGGCCTTTGAGTTTAGTTACGACTTCCTCTCACGTTTAAACAATGAGAAGAATAAAGTAAACAACTGGACTGTTACTGAACACACAGCCTGGCTCTTATGTAACATTTAAATATGAAACAAAAAATCTGTGGTTTATTTTTTAGATCAAAATTAAAATTAAAGTCCATTTAAATATGAAACAAAAAATCTGTGCTTTATTTTTTATTTTTTAGATCAAAATTAAAATTTAAGTTGACTTTTAAAACATCTGGATATCAAAACATTATTTAAACCAAAGTCTTAATTTTCACCAGAGAAAAAGATAAATAACAAACCTTTAGCTAAAAAAAATCCTCCTTTTTCAGATTAGGGATAAATAATCTTTACGTAAAAATATAACTACTAAAAGTAAAAACACCAAAACACAAGGGTTAAAATAATAATAATAATAATAATAATAATAATAATAATAATAATAATAATAATAATAATAATAATAATAATAATAATAATAATAATAATAATAATAATAATAATAATAATAATAATAATAATAATAATAATAATAATAATAATAATAATAATAATAATAATAATACATTTTATTTCATATGAACAAGTTATTTATCTAATGTTTTCATGTGACATTTACCAAAAATGACAATGATTTATTTATATTTTTATATTTAGCCCCAAATAAGGTCAATGTTTACCACATTATAATAGATGCTGTAAATAAACACATCAGTGTGACGGCCAACCAGCTCTGACTATATATATTTATATATATTTACTTATTTACTGGGTGATAAACAAATGCCCGTTAATGAGAAGCAGGAAAATAACAGTTGTATAAAAACATGTGTTTTTAAGGATGTTCTCTGGTGTTTTTATTTTATTAGATTATGAGGCTCAGACCCTGAAAAGATAAATTAATAAACATTATTTTATTATTATGGACCAGTTATAATTAAACCAGTCAAAAAACATTAAAAATAAAATAAAGGTGAATTCACTGTATGGCAGGTTATCACTGGACCTCGGCCTCTTTTTATCATCAATACATGATGTTGGCAAAAAGAAAAACACCTAAAGATTTGAGTCTCTTTTTATCTAAGTGTCTTATCTTCACATTCACACTGAAGAAATGAATTGTTTTGACGACACATTTTCATGAACAGCTTTACTTCTGAAAACAGACTCGACGACAATTCAAACTAATTACTTTGAGATTTTCAGTTTTTTTTCTCCAATTTTTTCCTCGTGGAGAGGACGTTTAAAAAAAGAGGCTCTTTCTTCAAAGATTGGCTGCCAGATACAAACGAGTTTCCTTCACGCTCCACTGCTTCAAACGAGCGCTGCGACTGAACACACTCCAATGATCCTATCCATATTTCAGACATTCTTAAAGGACATTTTTTATTCTTTTTTGAACATACAGTAGCCTAAAATTTCCATGTTCTCAGGTACAACAAGTGTCACTGATTAGTGCGGCGGTTTTGACTGGCAGCAGCCGCTCGTTAGGCTGCAGACGCAGACTGAACGTTACTGGGGAGAAACCAGTGTTCTGTGAAGGATAAAGAGAGGAGCGGAGAGAGATGACCAGGATTTGAACCACCAGTGGATCAATTAGTCTGGATTAAATTTGTTTATGACGTTGATAATTAATCAGTTGTAATTAGTGTGACTGCTATGACATCATGTGGTTACAGTGTCGTGAGTCAAAAAAACAAAAACTTTTAATACATTTTTTAATCGCTGTTCATTTCTACCTTTATGTTAATTAATATCAGTATCCACGATGCAGTACTTATAGTAGAGTATACTTATAGTCATACTCTACTACAGACATTCAAGTACAAGTACACACAGTTCCTCCACATATGACCTGGTGCAGCTGCCTTTTACACCTCAGACAGAGTACATGTTATGATCTTAAAAGCTGCATTGATAAGTCCTGGCATGATGTGTTCTAACCTTTGGTGAGATTGATTTATGCCCAGCTAAAGGTGAAGTCATTAGTTTCTGCTATGAAATCCCTCTGTGAGGCCGATTCTGAATTTATAAAATTTCAAGGAGCCTGGATAATTCACTTTAGTTTGGCCTTTTATAGGTTAGGTCACCTGCAGCGTGGCCTCCAAATTGAATAAAGAACAGTAATAGAAAACAGGATGTCAGGTGGGCTCCCTGCTTATAAAATCATTAACAACAGCGTGTCTTTTCTCATAAAGGAGGCCGTTTGTTCTGGAGAAGAAATGTTATGAAGCTCTGGAGCCAAACTCAAACTGTTTAGTTTGATGAAAATATTTACAGAGAAGTAATTAAAGGAGTTGTTAGCTGTGGGTGGAACAAGGCCTAAACTCTTCTAATGCAAACATTACAGCCCTGCAGGTGGCAGTAATGTGCCTGACGTTGGTTTGTGATATGCATTGAGAACAAAAAGGTTTTAGGATAAAATGTTTTTTTTAAACTTCCAGAACAAAAAGGTTTTAGGATAAAATGTTTTGGTTTTTTTTTAAACTTCTTGTCAGGTTGTGTTAAATCTATGATTGTGTGAAAATTGTTTAACAAATGTGTCACAATTTTAAATATGCTATAAAAGACATAACTACACTCTGATTGTTAACAAAATCTAACGAACAAAAAATAATTATTTTGTTTGTTTCAGTTTATTATTATAGTCTTTAATGTGATCTGGTGTTCAGCACAAATTTAACAGAAAATTCACCCGTTGCCTACATGGCTGTTTTAATACTGGTAAAACCTTTAGTTAATTGGATTACAGTGTAACCTTTCTCTGTTCAGAATGTGCTTAACTGGAATAAACATCACATCCAAACTAATAATACTATTATTTCAAGGTAAATGACTTTAGGACTAATTAAGCAGCAGTAATCCCTGGATATTCACCAGGAAACCACAGATATCATCATCATCACACACTCCCTGCTCAGGTGTTTCCTACTGGATGTTGTAAATCAGTAGATCAGTTTGGATCAGATCAGAATAGTTCAGCAGCAGCAGCAGCAGCAGAGCTCTGACAGAGACATGGTCTCTCAGCATGACTCAGGCCACGTACAGCAGGAGGTAGAAAACCTTGTCTAATCCCTTAAGTGCTTTTACAAACATCCATATTTCCTCACCCTGGAAATCTGTAGATTACGGCTGCGTCCCGTGTATCTGTGGACAATGACGTATTATTGCTCCCACATGGAGGCTTTTCAAAGTCCCAACAATCTGATTCATGGCCTAAGAAGATTTTTTATGCCACCGACTCTGACGGCGTGTCCTGCGACAGCTGCAACGCTCTGAAGCTGCGAGAGTTTCTTTGGAGATCCAGTGGAACGAGAGAGAAAATTCATTAGGTTTGTAACAGAGGCAGCAGTGAGGAGTGGGTCGACCCTGGTTTGTTTTAGGCAGGACAGTTTATTGTATAGTTTATTGAGTTTATTTATATAATTAGTAACTTGGTCCATACTTAACCATGATAAGTAGGAATATGATTTTTTTTAAAGGACTATTAAACATTTTTGTTCTTAGAAAACTTACAGTACTTAAAAGAACAAGTGTTTTATTTTTTATTCATATTTATATTTCATAAACATTTCCGTCTGATCTGGGCCTGATCTTCATGATGGAGGCCACACAGTTGGATGCTGTAAAATTCAACAACTTGTTCCTAAATTAAAAAATCTACTTAAAACTACATCATGTACCACAGACAGAATACCTTCAACTAGGATGACATCCAAATACTCTGTGTACTCTTTAAAAAATAATGACCTTGTAACCTAGTTATACACCATTGTATTAACTAATTTATGGAGAATTAAAACTAAATAGTTAGACCAAAATATCGTTCATATACATACTATATAACTATATATATATAACTACATATATATATACGTATATATATATATACGTATATATATATGTATATATATATATATATGAAAGACATTCTGGTGTTTTCTTTTATTCTCTCTTGGGTTTTTTTTCTGCTCAACCTACAGAATCATGAACAGCAGAAAATATTGTCCAAACTGCATGAACTGCATGAACATTATACAGACTGTCATCTGCATACATCATGACGCTGAACGTGCGTTCCCCTGGTGTGTTTGTTTGTGCTTATTAGTGCACTCTGTTGTTACGTTACGACTCCACTAGGAGGCTGGACGTGTGCACACACACACACACACACACATGGGTTATTTATGCAGGTTGTAGAATAATTAGTGAAGTTCCTCTCTGGTGTTTTATTAGAGGCTGGAAGTGTTTGAAGTGTCGTCTTCACCAGCAGAGGATGCTCACGGCTTCGCTGCCAGTGCTGGAGGAGTGGAGCTTCTCACTCCGTTTTCCTGGAAGTTCATCCACTGGAGACCCTGTGCTAATAAGGCTGCCGAGTTAAACTTGACCTCATTTTTTTTAAGCCTTATTCACTGCAGAATTAAGACAACGCGAAACATATCTGCCCTCGTGGTGTAACTGTGGTGTAGAGCTTGGCTACTAAAGCTTGGTGTTGTTTTATTGGGTCAAGGCTAATAATAATAATAATAATAATCATAATAATCACATTAAGAAATACTTCTTCACAACATAAATGTGTTTAGTCAGTGAGTGCCAGGCCGTGATTGTTCAGCTCCAAACGGCAGTTAAAGCAGTTTTTAATTTCAGTGTGGCGTTGGTTTGAAGGCAGCTCTTTGTGTGTGTGGTTCCACTTCCACCTGTGTTTTGTCTGAGAGGTGAATCTGTCTTTGTCTCTGACCTCCTAGAGTACTGCGCTCACTTTGGACTTCATTTTCCATTTTTGCTCTTTTTTTTCACTGTTTTAGTGTCCTCTTTTTTTTTTTTACTGCTGCCACAAAAGTGTGATTTTACTGACTTTTTAAATTTCTTTGGGGCTGATTTACAGCCAGAGGTGCCTGACTGGGACCTTCAGTGACAGCTGCCTTTATGATGTGTGATTTTTAGCTGAATAGAAAAGTTCCAATGACTCCTGTCCTGAACTGACGTCCCAAGTTTTTCAAAACATTTTACGACACCGGTCATTAAAGGCATGCCGACTCCCAGAGGTGAACAAATTACCATCCAATCACAGCTCAACTTTTCCTTTACCCTAAAACCACAGCCACCACATTATCCCTGCTGCGGCGTGACGAAGCCTGAGCTCATTTTTATCGCTCTCTTTCTTCACCTTTTCTCCTAAAGTGATGCTTATTGACACCTTTCTGGACAGGACAGGACAGGGTCTCCTTGATCAGTGGAATGTGTCCCTCATGCTCCTGATGTTCTCATTTCACTGATGAAATGAAACAAAAAAAATGCATTGGGAAGAAGCCCTGGGAACACACAGAGCCTCACTCAGTCTGATTGAGCGCCCCCTGGTCAGTTGTCTTCGTTCCTGTTGTTGCCCATTAAAGGCCTGAAAGACTGGAGACCATGAATGAGCTCCTATTGGTCCACGGTTCTGACCTGTGTGAGGAAATAAGTCCACTGCAAACTGCTAAGTTGGACTGACATTTCTGAATGTATATTTAACAGAATCTGGTATAAAATAATAGCCAGAAATACTGATACACTGAACTGGTGTCACTGTGATGCCTCTGAACTAAAGTGTTGAGCCTGAGGCTTCTCCTCTGCTGCTCTTTACTCCAAGGCCTGAGGCAACATCCTCGGACCTTAGATTCCAAACCTCGGCTGTCATTTATTTACAGTCTTCATTCTTAAACTTTTTTTTTCTTCTTGGTACTGCTGGCTGTTTTGTTTTTCTCAGCAGTTTGGACCAATAATGAAGCGGCACCAAAGGGTCTCTGCCGTTTGTGATGACCAGAGACTGAAGCGAGCTGCTCACTAAGGGCTTTTGTTCACGCAAAGGTCACCCAGGATAAGTGGTGAGGAGGAGGTACAGCTCGTCACTTCTTTGAAGGACTAAGTGTTCCGCCCTGAAATACACCGCTGGGAGACTCAAATGACTCAAAAGTCTATATCAGCCAGCACTTGTGGTCGCCGTTATTTATTTATTAATTTGAGGCCTGTCTACTGACACATCTGAGTGGTCTAATTGCTGCGAATTGACACCGGTTACTGTCCATAATGGGACCTTGGGAGTCTTTCCTAACCGCAGTTCATTCAGCTGCCCCTCACTGCAACTTAACTGCTCTTAAAATGTCTGATTGCAACATGGGAGCTGTGGGGCAAGACAGGATTATCAGTCTTTGTTGTGTGAGTGCGTCTATTATCCTGACCTCTATTCACAGCGGGGCCTTAAGAGTGTCGCTTCCAGCCACACAGCAAACTATCCCATCCCCAACAAACAACAAGTCCCATCTCAGTGCAGCCGACTCTCCAACAGCAGGTGAGGTTATCACAACGCTCTGTTAATAATTAGCCTCTGCTCGTGGTTGTTGCTGCAGTTGATGGATTTGTTGACGTGGTGTCAGAGATGTGTGTGTGTGTGTGTGTGTGGAGACATTGGTTATTGTTGTAGTTTGTGGTGAATGAAGAAAACCAACGTTGGCCAGGACTTTGTTGGGCTGTTGACGGTGTGAGGCCGTGGAGCTGATGTTTTCATCTGTTTGGGGGCCTGGCTGCTGCTGCTGCTGCTGCTGCTGCTGCTGCCTTTCTCTGGCCTCTTTGGTTGTTGCTTCTATATCTGTCTTGATGGAGAAATGAATCTTGTTTTCACATTTTATAATCGCATGTCTATGAAAAACAAAAGAAAATATGCAGAACTGAATGAATGTATTTAATATAGGAGTGGGATTAACACACACCTCCAGGATGAACTGGTACTTTCTGTGTACAAGGATATATATTAAATATAAGTAGAGCAAATTTATATATTTATTTATATATATACATATATAAACACATTTGATATTTTTCCTGCAAAAAAACAAAACAAAAACCCTTTAATATAAAAACTCAAATACAAATAAAAATCATCTGCTTTAATCATTATTTTTTTATTTCTACTACTAGTGCTTATATTTTCATGACTACTAATAATAACAACAACAACACAACAACAATAATAATAATAGTAAAAATAATAATAATAATGACAACAGCAATAACAATAATAATAATAATTATTATTATTATTATTGTCATTATTATTAACCTTCCAATGGCTTCATGCGTACATTTTCGTTTTGTGTCGATGTGTTAAATGATCATTTTATTTGTAGACATTTTACTTTTGTAAATGTCAACTATTAAAGTGAGAGCCACAGACCTATTTATCAGAGGTCTAAACTATAGCGTTAGGACAAAATAAATGTTATTCCAAAGTTAGCTCACTGTCAAACGGAGCGGATCCCTGACACGTGGAGCATCACTTATCCGCTCTCAGCCCACTACATCAGATGGGCATGATTGCAGCCTTGAAATCAATGAAACCACAAACCTTCCTGATAACATTGCCTCTTGGGAAGCAGTGAAAGACACGGCCATTATTTATCTGTGCGTTCTACACCCAGTCTGCAGCGTTGGCCTCGGTCAACGGCCTCATGCTGCTGTACGTAGAGACCGTGGTGAAGAAGAGAAAGATATATCTTCAGAACTTTCTGAGTTTCTATATTTAGTAGCAGGAGGAGACACTCGGGGGTGATGGCACATGATGGCAGTTTTATGCTCTGCTGGATCAATACACCCAGAGAAACATCCACATATCTCTAAATGGACAGGTTTGACACTATTAAAGTCACTCAAGCCCCGCAATCAATGATTGGTTGTGCACTATACTATTCCCAAAACAATAAAAATGGCAATATCAGATTAAAATCAAGTTTGTTCTTGTTTCCCTGCAGGACTCGCGGGTTTTTACTTTTTAGAGATTAGTGGTGCACTCCTCCTGTGCGACTTTGCGGAGCTGAGGAGATACTGTCTTGGCGTCTGGTGACGGGTCAAACAATACGAGGGCCTGGATGTCACTTCGATGCTATGCTACTCTCTCCCTTTTTAAATTACTTTAGAACAGCAGCCGTGCATGAAATCTCAGCAGTGCACGGTGGGTCGGAGACTGGACGGTTGTTCTGCTGAGGCCTTTTCACCGGGCCTTCAGTGAAGTGTCATCACTGTGACATGGAGACCAAATGGTTTTTTTTTTTCACATAATTAATTAAGAATTCTGAGTTGCCAGTAATATTAGTGTTTCTGAAACACCGCTCCTTCTTGGAGTTCCTGCATGAAAAGTGTTTGTGACAAAGAAGAAAATAAGTCATCAGAGGATTAACATATTAACTACAACGTGCAGCGCTGTGTTTGAGCAGCAGAGGGATTAAATGACGCTCGTACTGAGGCTCACAGAGTCTCTCCTCATGAAGACACCAGGCGTAGATTCATCCAAGTCTTTTTTTTTTTTTTCTCCTCAGCTTTTCTCTGGGCAAAAAAAGAAAAAGCCATTCTGTAAAACTCTGACCTACTTTCTGTTGGTGGCAGTTTCTGCCGTAGGGTTGAAGTTTGGGCTGTGAACCTTTTATCACCACTGAACCCTGAGCTTTAAAAGACTCACAGTCACACAGTGACTTCACAAGAACAGAGCAGAAAAAAAAAGAAACCAATGTGGACTGAGTTACATATATATATATATATCTACAAAAATATGTTTATATTTACATACATTCACAAAATGATATATATACAGAGATGAATATACACTGTATAGGCATGTGTGTGTGTGTGTGTGTGTTTACATATATTCATTCATATATATAAACATGTAAACAGTTTATATTCTGTGGCTACACTGGCTACACACAGTACTGTGTACAAATGTGTACTCCAACAGATATTTAGTATTTTTTGTAAAAAAAAAATCTGCTACTATATTCATTCGTATTTGACCGTTTTTGCCTTTTTTTCTGTACAATATTTGTCTGGATGATACTTTTACAGAACTGGAGAATATTTAGAATGTTACATTTGTGAAGTACTTACTTCAGTAAAAAAATAAATCTTCTAACTTTAGCATTTAGCACTTGGCGTTGTACAATATATACTTTAAATATACTGATATTTTACTGATCTTAATTTTGTCACTTCATTTTTCCAACACTCGTAAGGATTAGATGGAGAAGAATTCAATATTTCTTATTTTGATTTTTGGAAAATAAAGGAAATCAAATAATCACTATTAAAACAAATGTATTTATTCGTATATAATTAACCAAACAGGAAAGAAAGATGGTAAAGAAGATATTGTTAAAATTAACTATCATTTATTTTAAAATAGAAACCAATCCACACAGACAGACCCACAGACAGTCAGACAGACAGACAGACAGACAGATTCTCTGTGTTTTAATGGCAGCTCAGGTTTATTTAAATGATAATTGACGTGTCCGTAAAGGTCCAACGCGACAGGAAGTAGTTTTAACCCAAATGTAATATTTAGTGAACCTGCTGAGGCTGTTAAGGCCGTGCCTTCTGTTCATTAATTGACAGATCCGTCAGCTGTCGTTCATCAACTCTGCTGTTCTCACGGCCGAGGCTCCGTCTCCCTCAGTCTGACTGACAGGGTCGGTGGTGGAAATAGACCAAACTAATGGAGGTGGTGTCAACATGTCAAACTGACCGTCTGTGTGAACATCATAAAACCTCTGTGTTGGAGCTCCCTCAGTATTCCCAAACCCCAACTTCAGCACCGCCCTGCTGGCTTGGTGGGGAAAGATCCAGTCAGATATCTGACGTTCCCGTTCCTCAGGCTGTCAGCGCTCCTCCTGGCTCCGCTCGTCTCTGATGTATAAATCGCTCCCTAAAGGAGGTGGAGTTAGACTTTAGAACACCTCGGTTTCCAAACGCTGCTTCAGAAAAGAGATTCTCCAGTAACTTACAGAAGAATCTCCAGAGCTGAGCTGAGGTTATTATTGGACTAGATGAAGAGTGATCACAGCAAGTATTCTCACAAAATGATTTAAAAAAATAATCAAACTCCAATCTTACAGACTTTTTGTACTAAATATGAAACAACGGTGAAAAAAAGCAGGAGAGAATGATTCCACGTGTTCCATTCTACGGTTCTCAAACATCAGGATAAAAAAAAAAATCTTCAAATCCTGTCGTTAATACACTTGTTATAGTGACAACATTGAAACATTTATTAAAATAAAATAAAAATAAACCATCCGTCGTAGTGAGGACACAGACAGAAAAGCGCTCAAACAAAAGAAGGAAACAAAAATACATTTAAAACATTGTAGTTTTGAAGGTTAATGTTTGAACACGTGGTTTATTTTCTGTACGAGGTCAGTTTTTATTTCCCTTCGTCCAAGTCAAGATCAAGATCTCACAAAAAAAAAGAAATGTTTGGTTGAAAATGTCTGTTTCTACACATTATTATTATTTTTTTAAAGAACAAACTTTTAGCTAAAAAAATTCTCCTTTTTCAGATTAGGGACAAAAAATCTTCACCTAAAAATATAACTACTAAAAGTAAAAACACCAAGACACAAGGTTTAAAATAATAATAATAAATACAATTATTAAAAGCTATACAACAACAAAATAGATAAAAAATACTTAAATATTTGTTTGAACATGAATATATATATAGATATATATATATATTTAATTTTCCGTTTAGTTCAGGCTAAAATATTTGTGTGTGATGATGCGGAAAAATTCATAAACTGTACTAATAATATAATCACATGGTTTTATTTTACCTGTTTACTAATAATCACACATTATAAATGTGTGTAAATAAAGGTTGACGGCTCATGTTGGAGATGACTTCAAGCCACATGGAGTCATTTATTTTTCTGACTTTTATAACATTGTCAAATGTCGACAAATATTTTCAGTGTCTGGTTGTGAAAACTCCATTCACTTCATCAAGGCTACACCAACCCAGGTGCCTCATGGGTATTTTAAAAATATCAAATTTGGCTTTTTTTTAAACAGTAGTGTCACCAAGTGGTAGCCACGGTCAACCTTGGATCAGTGCTGACCAGACTCTGGATAAAAAAGAGCACATGTTTGTTGTTGTTGTTGATTTTATTTGAAAGGACAAAAGGTGGACAGGAAAGACTAGAGGCTGGAACCAGGTGTGAGAACCATGAGGTTGAAGGGTCGCTGCCCAATCTGTCATTTTATGTACTCAAACTGGTGAGTCAAAGTCAGTGAACCCAGAACTCCAAAACAAAGCTGAGTTATAAAGTGAGGACCAACTGATGTCTGTGGCTTTAATGTGATTGAACTAAGTGAGTTTCTTCACCTGTTCTTGTTCTGGTTTGGCTGGAGTTCTGCTGAGGGTTGGCGTGGAGACAAGCCACGGTTTGTCTCGAAGCAAAGTTGAGCAGAAGTTGCTTTTGTAGCGTCCAAAAAGCAGTGGGAAACGGTGGCGTGTGACGGTGGAGTGGATTGTGCAGGTGTCAGCAGGTCTACAAGGGCAGAATGAGGGAGGGTAACAACCATGTAATGTGAGTTGTCAGCCCTTTACCAGGTTGAAAATGTAAATACCAAGCCATCCCTCCGTCTGTTTACCATTTGAGAGCTGCCTTTTGGAGCGCTCCTAACGGCTACGGCAGTTGCATTCCATTTTCATGCATGACACTTTCATTACATCACAATTTAAAGAAGACTTTGAGGGCCGTTTAAATAGTCTTTCAAAGGGAAAACTACTGGTATTACAGTTAAGTGAGTGGAACAGGCGGTCAGGACCGGAGTCCTACCAACCAATTATATGGCCTGGCCTCAATGAGAGCGGCAACAATATGCCTGGCAGTCAGAAGTTAATGATGGGTACTGGGAGGAATGACATGATCTGCTCACTCTTCATCTCCGTGGGCTTTGCCACAGAATGTTCCAGCTGGGCCCAAGGCAGAACCAGCGCTGCGGCCCAGATAGCACCGCAGGAGTGTGTGTTCCACCGAGATATGGAACCACAAAAGTAGCCGTGACCAAAATGGTGATAATGACATCAGTGACATTTGATGAGTTAGTTGGACTGAGCCACTCTCAGGGTATTCTCTCATTTTTTTATTCATTCATTTTATGGATTTTCATTTATTTGCGTAGGATTTTTTTTTTTTTAATCATTGAGATTGATTTTTAAGTCATTCACACATTAATACTGGTTCAGAAAAGGAAGAGCCTGAACTTTTCAATTTGTCGTGTAATTTTCAGTTTGCTGCTCATTTTGTTTATTACTCAGAGAGAGAGAGAGAGAGAGAGCATTGACATGGTCGCTTATCCAACCCGTTGCCTTTAGCAAAAATAAAAATAGAAAATCTATCTTTTTTCCTCGGCAGCAGACGTACAGACGAGGTTTAATAAGAGAACTGCAGATGTTAACCAGGAGGATTTTAAATTCTAGTCAGTAACAAATGTTGGATATAACATCCTTTAAAGATGAACTACTTTAGATTCAACATGTTCTTCAAATCACACTGTCGTCAGTGTCTTTGACTTAAACGATCTGATACGTGACTTTTAGTCAACTGAGGTCAGTCTACAGACCGATCATAGAGAGAGTCTCCGTGCTATGACAGCGTCATCTGATCAGGGAAATCTTTACTCTAGAAAACGAATGACGTCGTGTATGTGTAGAGCACTACCACCAATCACAGGCAGCTAGTGAACACGCCCGATTGGTCGGTTTGAGCTGCACGAGACGACGCTCCAAGAACGGTGAGCTTTCGCACAACGACTCCAGAACAGATTGTTTTCAGATGCTCGTCCAAGTTCTGCTCCATGGCATGATTAATTCAGCTTCAATATATGCTAATGTATGTTAATCTGTGTCACTGATATGCTAATTAAAGCCCAACTCCCACAATGCAATTGGTCCACGGCAGCTCGTAACTCACGCATGTGCAGAGCATATGCTGCCTTTGAAACAAACTGTGATCTGATTGGACCAATCAAAGTAAAGGACATAATGGTGTCAGGATTAAAAAAATTCACCCGGTTTATTTTATTCATTTCTTTCAAATGATGAAGATGAGGTTATTAGATTTTTAGGTGTCAAATATATACAAACTAAATGTGCCGTCCAGGCTGATTTCCAGCTCCTGCAGCCGCGGTGGTTCTGATCTCTGTGTTAACAGTAGATGGCACCAAGTCATTGTGATGTAAAGAGTGAGTGAGTTTTAATTCAGCTGTTATTTTCAGTCCGGCTCCTCCGTGAATAATGGCTTCATAGAGGAGAAAAAAGAAAGCTTTTCAAATCTGTCTGATGAAAAAAGTTGATCAGCCGCAGTCCTGCCACTGTGGGTTTTTTTTTTTTTTAAGTATTTTTGTCTGTAACCTATTGAAGCTGAAAGGTCTTTTGTGTCGTGAGATTGGTTGAGTAACAGCCGCCCACCAGATGGGTCACGGACAGATTCCTAGAGTCAGGGTAAAATATGTTGCAGCACCTGCTGCCAGAAGAAATGTCAGGGACCGTGTGAAGGTTGGTGTTTACTGCAGATCAGTCTTTTTACACCTTGACCCCCAGCCTTTGGGTTTATGTTTGACGGGGAGACTGGGATGTCTTGATCACGGCCAGATTAGAGTTTGTGATGCCTTAAAATCAGCTCATGAATCTTTAGTTTCTATTTGTTGTCCTCAACGGCACAGTTCAAGGTCACGTTTGAAATTAATCATTTTCAGGTCAACAATCCAGTGAATATTTCATTATTCTATTCCAGTCTATTTGTCTTGATTTGTCCCGACCAGGCCTTGCTCATTCATTATTCACAGTTGCTCAACAGTCTCATCAGAGTTGATCATCGTGGTCGAATCATGAGACACACGGTAATTCAGGAAAAAATGAGTTTAACTTGATTTTTTAATTACATTCATGACCATAATGTGAGGATGTTAGTATTTATGAGGACGACAAACAGATGTTTGATGATGTTGATGATATTGTTGAGGGAAGGAAAAATACACAACTGCTGTAAATATTTGATGGCTGGCGTTCTGTCAAGTACATTTTAAGGAGTACTACACGTTTGGACACTGCAGTGACGTTCACAGTATAAACACCGTAAACATCGTCACCTTAAAGTTCAATTAGGAAAAATGTATGAACGCATTTAATAATCTGTTAAATTAATGAATTTGTTGTTTTGACGCCAATGATTTCACAGACGATGTCGTTGTTCAAATAAACAACCGATACTTTTACACACACTGTGGGAAAAAAATCGCTTTGTGACTTTTATGATTTTATGATTTTATTAAATATATTATCACATCATATATTATTGAATTATACTATTGTATATTTTTCTTGACGCTTTTCTATATTCATAATTTCATAATTTGCATAAACCAGGTGTGAAACACATCATCCAACTGCTGTCCATGGACTTTTTGTTCCAGCAGGATTGAATCTATTCAGAAGAATTTTATTATAATTAGGATTTTTTGATTAATCATGATTTAATCGTGATGATTTACAATGATTAATTGTGAAGAATATTACAGCTACTCTGTGATGAATCACATCTAAATATAATATTTTTGAAGCTTAGGTCCAAATATTTAGATGGATAGTTTTGGTTGAGTTTAGTTTGACTGAAGCTAGTGAAGAGGAACACGTGTTTCTGCTCAACGTTAACACTGTTTCATGATCAGATGGATGGACTGCACGGTGTCTGTTGTTGTTGTTCATTTTTCTTCATCAACTTTTTGGGGCAAACTATTAATGACGAGGAAACACACAGCCTGGTCAACGTTGTAAAAGATAATGACATGTTGAAAATAAATGAGCCAACTCTTAATCGTGCCTAATCTGCCATAGCAGCCCTTCCTGTGACGGACATTAATCACGTCTGAATCCTGTGGGATACATTTGTCGTCAGTGCCTCAGGATAGGTGACTGAATGTAGACACTTCAGCCAGATTTCAGTTGCAGGAATTCAAGACAATGACCACTAATTGCTAATTATGAAATTCTCTGATGGGCAGAGGCACCGTGGGTTCAGCCCATTACTGTTCACTACTCATTATGTTGCACATAGTGCTAATGATAGCATTTTATTCACTGCACATACACGGGACTTTGCCCACACGGTGTGCACTACACAGATTGGGCTGAGTATAGTCACTGCACATAGGTCAAGACTGCACAAAAACAAAGCCTTCAAAGGACTGTTTCCAACTGTGTTTCATGGCCTTAATTGAATTGAAACGATTGTTTGCTCAGTGGGCCGTAAAGTCCTTCAAAGTAACTGTCTGCTGAATGGAGTCGTAACAACAAGTGAAGTCTTTAAAACAGTCAAGTAAACATAACAACAAATCTCTGAGCAGCTCAACTGTAAAAACTAATTGTTATCGTGGGCGGAAAACTCTAAAAGCAATTTGACTTTGAATCAAGACGAGGTCTGAGCCGATGAAGGCGCTGCAGTTTGACTGCTTATACGTGTTGGTGTAACTGTCCACGGAGACGTCGGCTGCAGCACAGGCAGAGACGCCACTGACTCTTGTGGTTTTTGGAGTTTTAACCCTTGATCTGTCCAGGGGTGAGTGGTCGTCATGACGATTCATTCACTTCATTCACTGGGTCTACGCTGCAGTACAGCCTTTCTACCACACGTCCAGCAGGGCAGGACTCTGACTGACACACTCTTCACTCTGGTGATGACTTCTAACCTGTGGTCAGTTCTAATCTCACCATCTCCAGGCCAAACACAGTGATTCCTGCCTGTAGTTCTGTTTAAACACAGATGTATAAGGAGAATATTATAGAGACATCTGTCCAATTATTAGATTATACATGTATGTTAACATATATATATAACATAACATATTTATACATGTACAGATATAAAAACACATGTATATCTACAATATATATAAATATACATACATGTATGTAAGAATAATGATCGTTTCTAAATAGATTTTATTTCAAGAGTCATTGATAGCATTGATCAGTTAATACATAACTTACATCTATACATACATACACATATACATAAATGGTTCTTCTTCAAAGGGTAAAGTGAGCCCCTTCAGAACGATGCCCCCCCCCCCCCCCTCCCTGTTCTTATTCTTTTCACCCAGTTTACCTCCATTTAAAGAAAGATCCATCTTAAACCTTCAGAATAAATAATGGAACATTCAAGTAGAGAAGGGATTCTGTTGGACTTCCTTTTCATGACCAGCGTGCCGACTGAAGCTGCAGCTCTCCCTGCAGCCCCCGGGACTGTCTCAATCAATTTAGCTTCACCTGACCTATTTACTGGGTCCAAATGAGTGGGGAGTGAAGCTGATTTAAATATTAGAGAGCTGCTGTTGTTGTCCCTCCAGAGTCACGTCAGTGTGGGCGCCTGCATCATCATCATCATCATCATCATCATCATCATCATCATCATCTGCTGCTGCTGCTGCTGTGGAGGAAACATATTCAGTGGCCAAGGTCACGGCAGGGTCACTCAGAATTCTCAGTACTCATTTTCACCTTTTTTTCCTTGTGGTGCAGCCAGTGGCCTTAGAGTTAAAGAAGAGGCTTGTGATTGGAGGGTTGCCAGTTTGAATCCTTTTGGTGTTAATCACACACGTGAACTCCACCATTACGTCAGGGTGCAGGGTGGATGAGTGAAGGGCAGCACAGAGTTGGAGGTGTGATGAGTGGGTTCTTCTTTCCTCTCAGTCGTGACCGGGTCATTTAGAGACGTGAAGACTGAGACTCTGAGAAGAGCTGGGTCAGAATTGTCAGTTTGAGTTTTTGGGAAAAATAATAATAAAAAGCAGTTTTAAATCAATTAAATATTAAATATTTTCTTTGTCATATATTTATATTTTTCCATGGATATTTGCGTGAATACGTTTTCACCACCATAGTCCTTCTACGCGGCTCCAACACATTCAGAGAAGAGTATTTCCAACACTTTTGTACTTTTTTATTTGACTTTTTTTTTTTTTTTTTTTTTAAGGCCTAATTCTGCCTTTTCAAGGCCTGGCCCAAAATGTTTTGGAAAAAGTATTTATATTATATGACATTTATTACAAAATCCATTGAGGACTTTTATCAAACTGCTTTAGGGTAAATGGTGGAAGAAAATAAAAGTAAAATGATCTGATATTTAATTTATTTAAATCAATCTTTGAACTAGTAATTTGGCATCAAAGTTGCATTGACATTTGATTAAATCTATTAAACACTTTTTGACAATGTAATTAGTTTAGCATCAATCATTTAAATCTGTTAACATTTCATGTGTTTTTATGGCCTTTTTTTATGGTAAAGTTCTCAACTTTTTTTTCTGACAGTGAAATATTTAATACTCATTATATTTGATTTTTTGGCTTCTTTTATTCTGTAGCATCACACGAGCCTCCAAACGTCCTCCTATCATTTATTGAGTTTGACAATTCCAAGTTTAATGACTTTTATTCAAGTTTGCGATAATAAAATGTTAGTAGTAGTGTAGTTTTTTTAAATCGTACAAGGCGATGTTCTGATTAGCATTTATTCAGATTTATATTACACATTATATTGTCAATATATTTTAGATCATGTTTCAGTAAAATCATTCGATTGTAATTAATATTTTAATGACTTATGTTGATTAAAGGTTAATTTAAGAGAAAAACATAATACTTTGAAGTGATTGATTTAAAACTGCAGTATATCACTTACCAACCCTGTGTAGTACTGTGAACCAAATACACAAACTCTGAAGTGACTTGTCACTTTTTTAGCATCAGTTTTACTCATCGATCTCCTACCAGGACACTTAAAATGTTTGATTCCGCTCAAAGCTGTCGATCCTGGGGTTTTTTTTTTTTCCCAGAGAAACCTGGTGGTGAGATTGATTACATCCAGGAAGAGGATCAGTACTGACTTCTGGCTCACGGTGGCTTTTAAAGACCTGCAACCTCCGCACCGACAGGAACCTGAAACTCTATCCCACATCCATTAAGTGCATAACTTAGCAACGACAACACCTTCACCCAATGAACTTGATAGCATTATATTTGTATGTGGAGGCTCGGTGTCAGGGTTAGGCTCCAATTGAATTTCCAGCTTTTTATCGTTCTTTGACTGTGAGAATTTTTGTCAACATATCAACGTGTCAAAAATTCTATCCCTTGATTACAAAGCCACAAAGTGTGGGGCAAAAAAAAAAATTAAGGCCACGCAGAAAAATCAGTAAAACCTATAGTTACATATCTTAAAAGATGCACAAATAAAAACTATATAAATAATTAAAATAATAATAATAAAAAGTTATTATTTCTGATGGATGATACCAACCACTGGACTCACAGACACCACTTCCACTGGAGTTCCACTGAATGCTGTTGTTCACAGTCAACGTCCAATCAAAGAAGCTGACGTTGATTTCGTTCACTGACCCGATTTTTTAGGATTATATTTGCAGGAATTTAAAGATTTGTTAAGTCAAATAACTTTAAGTTCTGTCAAGTCCATAAAAAGATTCAGGTAATTATTCACTTTTAATTTACAGTAGGTTTGAACGTTGGTGTAAAATTATCTCTGAACCTTTGAAAGACGACGAAGGAGTTAAATCAGTCACTTAGTTAGTTAACCTTTAGATGGAAATAGACATTTACTGGCTTGGACATTTCTCCACTCACTGCAGCAGCAGCAGCAGCAGCGTTCACAGGAATAAGAACGGGCGGCGGTGGGATTATTCTTAGTTCTCTGCTTTTGTGTTGCATCAGAGAAAACACATCCAATTAAAAGTGAAAAACTCTGCCTCGGAGCTGGAGCTGCTCCCTGAGGTTGGTTTTCACAGACAAATATCTGTCGATGTCCAGTCTCATTACAGCAGGGTTTACGTCGGTCAATCACAAACGTGCTGAACGAACCGTGCTACAGGTGGCGCTCTGTCACATTAGCAGTTAATTCTTGCTGCGTTCAATGACCCGTGAGGAGGAATGTCCATGTGTGGACGCGGCCTCACGTTCTTTCACACGGCCTGGCACAAAGTGCAGATTTATGTCTAATGAATTCCACTGAATAGAATCCACAGTGATGTCATCATTTCAGCGACGGCTGGTTGTGACGGAGCGAGCGCTGAAGTCACCGCGAGCTGTCACCGACATCTCAGCTGAATCAAAGGTGTGTTCACCAGTGGACGTGTGGACGTGTGGTCTGTGCACACATCACACCTTGTATGTATTAGTTCAGCTTTGTGCTGTGCCTCGTCTGAATGGGCTGAGCGTGCCAGTGTGGAGGAGCCCCAGTGGAGCCCAGCGGGTGTCCTTTCAAAAAAAAAAAAAAAAAAATGTATTACCACCATGCAGCTCTGGCAAATGTCATAGACTTCTCTCCTGTGTGGGAGGAATTGAAGCCACGACGGTGGTCTAAGAACCCGAGTCCTAGAACCAACGGGAGGCCAAGCCTTTTTGAGACAAGCAAACAATACATTTTCTTTTTATTCTCCTGATCTTTTATTATGGGATTAAAGAAGGAGAGACAGAGAGTTAGATACAGTATAAATAGAAGGGACGGAGGAGGATTTGGTTGAAGAATGACTACATACTTTAACTCAACTGTAGAAGAACGTATGAAGCAGTGGTTCTGTTGAAGTCATGAAGGATGGACTGACGGGGATTACATTCTGTTGTCTGTTGTTGACACTTTGCTGTATGGAATAACTCAGCACGCACAAACACACCCACACTTAGATACACACATGCACACACACACACACACACACACATATATATATATGTAGTATCTGTAAGTATATGATATTTGTCTGGTGACGTTCAGAATTTTCATACGTGAATCATAAAAACTGTAGACACACACGCACACACACACACAGGTATCACATTATGACTAAAGTTTAAATTTCTGTTCTATATAAGAAGTTTATTTCAAATGTTTTAACACCTTTTTGTTCAGTTCCAGCTCTGAGGATTGATCATATATCACAGCCTGCTTCTTCAGAGCGAGGCGTCCCTCAGGTGATTTGTCTTGAAAACATTAATCATGAACCTTTATTACACATGACCCACGGGGGGGGGGGGGCAGGGGTCATCCATTTGTCTCTGGAAGACTCCCCATGTGTGTGGTCAAACACTTCCACCTGGACCCTTTCTACCACCACCCACTGAACCACAGCCACCTCTGGAGACGTGCTCCTCAGTCACAGATTTACTACAAATAATTTAAGAATAATAGACTTTAATGATATTTTTTTTTTTCTCCAGTTTGTTTATTTTATAGTGCCCTGTCGTATTATGTGTCAGAAAAAGACAAACATCAGAACCACAGAGATGGAGTTGAAGTGTAAGATCATTGGTTTGTTGTTTTGTTGTTGATAACTAGTCATGAGAACTGGTTAGGATGCACTAGAACACCAAGTGTTGCTGGGTTAGCTAGGCTAAGCTAAGCTAACCTCAGCTAACACCCTGAGCTTTACCTTCAGGGCTGTTTCTTGTGAGCTGCTTGACTGCCACCTAGAGGCTCTTCAGTTCAATAGTAAACATGTTTGTAGTTATAGAGGATTAACACGAAGAGAATACTTTATTTTTCCCACTAAAATGTGAACCAGTCATATTTTACTGCTGTTATATTTACCACAGCTGTGAACGTGTCAAACACCGAGGACATTAATCATTAGCTCTTCCATCTACCTGCTCTTCAAAGAAAGTAAAAACATACGACATGATTAGTTCAAGCCACGAGAGACTCAGAGAAGTTGTTAACGTGTTACGACGGGCAGTTTTAACTTCAGCTTCAAAGTTTTTGTTCAGATTGGATGACTTCATATCTGAGTGTGTCAGTCAGACGTCAAAGGTGTCATCTGACTGACACGGTGGTTTCTGCTTGTTGTCAGAGGGTGAACAGGTGGAGGTGTTGATGACTGGGTGTGAACGGCTGTTCTTCATGGGAGGACGGGTTCTGGCTCATCCTTCTACATCAACTGAGTGTGAATTAAGAATGAATTCCAGTAAATTCCATAGTGATAAAATGATTATTCTTTATCTGAACATCATCTGATTTCACTCACTGTGAACTGTGAATCTTTTAAACGATGGTGGAGCGTCTGTCGTGTCTGCAGCAGCGTATGAAATATAAAGTCTGTTTCCTCCACTCTCTGCTGGAATAATTAAGCGCTACTTTTTCAAATATAATCACTTATGCTATATTTATACCAAGTACAAACTGTATGATGTTTCCCCAGTGGACAGCAGGACCATCTGTGTTGTCATTTTTTTACTGATGACACCGGTGCTCAGTTGCACAACGTTTCTAAACTTGGACCAGGACGATGCAGTCGCCTGCAGTACGTTGTCAATTCTCTGTTTTCAAACTCACTTCTCTCCCACTCTCTGTTTCCCACGTTGTGGGGACCAGGAGCAAAGTGAGACTGTGTCCTTCACTGATGCCCCTGTGAGACATGTGAGACACCATCGTGCCTCCTGGCAGATCGGCCAGAGCATCATTACTGCCGTGGACGACGCCTGATGGACGCTTCATTGCAGCAGGCAGCGCTCCACGTGTTGTAAAAGTGAAGGATAACGCAGATTCAACAAAACACAGAGACGATGTGTAACGTGAAAACACAGAGACGGTGTGTGTGTGTGTGTGTGTGTGTAACAAAAACACACAGAGACGATGTGTGTGTGTGTGTGTGTGTGTAACATGAAAACACAGAGACGGTGTGTGTGTGTGTGTGTGTAACACGAAAACACAGAGACGGTGTGTGTGTAACATGAAAACACAGAGACGGTGGGTGTGTGTGTGTGTAACATGAAAACACAGAGACGATGTGTGTGTGTGTGTAACATGAAAACACAGAGACGGTGTGTGTGTGTGTGTGTGTAACACGAAAACACAGAGACGGTGTGTGTGTGTGTGTGTGTAACACGAAAACACAGAGACGGTGTGTGTGTGTGTGTGTGTAACACGAAAACACAGAGACGGTGTGTGTGTGTGTGTGTGTAACACGAAAACACAGAGACGGTGTGTGTGTAACATGAAAACACAGAGACGGTGTGTGTGTGTGTGTGTGTAACACGAAAACACAGAGACGGTGTGTGTGTGTGTGTGTAACATGAAAACACAGAGACGGTGTGTGTGTAACATGAAAACACAGAGACGGTGTGTGTGTAACATGAAAACACAGAGGATGATCCACACAGTATGGCTGACCAGGATGTTCACAGCTACACTGGTTTAAAACTCTCATCAGGTTTTCAGTATTCTGTGACTGTAAACTTGGAGCAGGTATGAAAATCAATTAAAGGGCTATTCCTATAAACTTTTCTCTTTTGGGGAATAGTTACATTTTACATTGTCAAAGGTTGTTGCACCTCATGACAGAGACTCGTGTCAAATAAAAAAAAAATAAATTCACATGACCCGGCCTTTCCTGTGGCCCATTTAAAGTCAGTCTGGGGCTTACTTGACTGCACACTTCCACTTTAAATCACCAAACAGCACGTGTGTCGTCATGTTATCATCATGCACTGACCCCAGACCAGTGCCTCGTGTGATTAGGGGAAGTTTTGCACAGGTCAACTGCAGATGACAAGAAGGCTTGCAAAATTAGGTTAGGATGAAATTCTGATGCAATCCTTCCTAATAGAAAGTAAATGCATCACCATAGTTGAATGACACTCACTACATCAGTATGCAAAGCACTGGACGAGCGCCTGCAGAATTACACGTCTGATGGGACTTCACTACAGAGAAGGTTGGGACCTGCTGCTGCTGCTGCTGCTGCTCTCACATTTTAACCAAACCATTCCTTCTCATGGAGCGCGGAGAAATCGCCGTAAGAGACGCAAGATCCAAGTTCTCCTGGACCAGATACGCAATGTCACTGCAAGGATATCAGGAGAGCGTCCGCTGCTAATCAAAGGCCGTCGTCGTCATGTTCACAAGCCCCAGCCTCTTCATAAGAAATGACCCCCCCCCGCCCCCCCGACCCCTATCTCACTTCTGTGAATTCTTTAGCTCATTTTTGATTGACCCAATTAGGCTCAGTCCAAGGGCTGATGTTGGCACGTCTTAGTGTTTCACGTTGGATTAATCATGAGCTGAAGTACGAGAATGAGGAGCTGAGCAGGACGGCAGAAAGAAAGAGGGATTCTAACCTGCATCCACATTATCAGCTCTCCATCAAAATCAGATTAAAAATGATGATGGGTTTTTTCATTATTTTGCAGCTTTGATGAAGTCAACGTTCAATAACAAGGTTATTTTATTTAATCTACAACAAACGCAGGAGCTCATCTCAGCTTCTCCCCGGTGACAGTTTTAAGACCATGTCAGCTGACATCAATACACTCGCCATATTTATGACATCCTTTCAAAACCTAATGAAGAAATATTCTATTAGATGAGCTATGGAGCGGAGTATTGTGTGGGGAAGAAAAAAAAAACTAGGAAACGGAGGATTGTGCTGCAGGAGAGGATGAACTCCCATGTGTGTGACGAATGAAGGGGGAGAAGGAATTTGTGAAGAATCTCCCTGCCAGGATGATGAAGAGTCGGCCTTTGTTGATTTTCCTCTAAAGCGTTTCCCAGTCAGGAGTCATCGCAGCAGCGAGCTGACAGTGATGTAACGACTGGCCGTCAGGGAAGGACCCTCCATGCTTTTGACTTTGTGCACATTTATATTTATAATGATCTATAATTGTTGCGTTTAGTAGTGAATCTGTCTTTGTGGAGGAGATTCCTCTCCACAGTTGAAGACTGTCTCAGTTGAAGACTGTCTCAGTTGAAGACTGTTTCAGTTGAAGACTGTTTCAGTTGAAGACTGTCTCAGTTGAAGACTGTCTCAGTTGAAGACTGTTTCAGTTGAAGACTGTTTCAGTTGAAGACTGTTTCAGTTGAAGACTGTTTCAGTTGAAGACTGTCTCAGTTGAAGACTGTCTCAGTTGAAGACTGTTTCAGTTGAAGACTGTCTCAGTTGAAGACTGTTTCAGGCTGAATGACGTGGATTTAATCTTCTTCTAGAATACAGTCCACCTACAGTAACTATTAGTCTGTGACTCTGGTGATCAATGTTACGTTCAAGTGTAATAAGGTGGGACTGTTTTTGAACCTGGTGAAAATGCAGTTACGTTTGACTGTTTGACTGTTTGACTGTTGTAGAGACGTGTGTGGAGCCTTTTATTTGAGTAGTTCTGTTATATTGTTCACAGATTTGTTTATTTTCATTATCAACTTGTGCCACATCACACAGAACAGTCTACAGTAAATACACTGATCCAGACACATATATCTCACATCAATATATACACATATATTTCTCAGGTATACACTTGTTCAGAACTGCTCAAATAATTGACACACAGTGAGATGCACACAGGTGTTGTTCCACTGCTCGTGCCAGAAGAACATCCTTTAAGTAAAAAGCAGACAGGTGGGCTGGAGGATTCCATCTGTCAGAGAGAGAGAGAGAGAGAGAGAGAGGGAGAGGGAGAGAGAGAGGAACTGTTGTAGAACTCTCCTGATCTGTTTCAGACCCTGTTTCAGGCACGTGTTACTGCTTTTTCAACTAGTTTGTGGATCAAACCAGTGTTTTTAGCAGTTACATCTGTTTGGCGTCAAATTATAAATAATTACATCCCGACCAGTAAGTCTTCCCAGCAGCCCAGTGTAACAAAGAAAATAAACCGGTGGGTTGTGTTTGAACGCTGCTCCTGTTGAAGAGAGCACGGCACCGTTAGGTTTACCACAGTTTGTCAGGTATTAAAATGAAGTGGACTCAGAGTCAGGTCTGTGGTGGGCTCTGTTTTTATGGTCTGCTGCAGGAAAGACCGGACCAGGGTTAGACCAGGGTTAGAGTCAGAGCAGGAGGCAAGGCTTTCTCTCTTTCTTTCTTTCTCTCTCTTTCTTTCTCTCTTTCTTTCTTTCTTTCTCTCTCTTTCTTTCTTTCTTTCTTTCTCTCTCTTTCTTTCTCTCTTTCTTTCTCTCTCTTTCTTTCTCTCTTTCTTTCTCTCTTTCTTTCTTTCATATTAATCATAATTTCAACTGTAGGACCAGGGTTAGAGTCGGAGCAGGAGGAAAGGCTTTCTGGACCAGGGTTAGAGTCGGAGCAGGAGGCAAGGAAATGATGATTTGTTTTCAATGTTTAACTCCTGTCCACCATGATGGAGATGTTCCACAGTTTTATCCTAAAAAAAAGTAAATTTCCATTCATTCATTCATTCTTTCATTCATTCTTTCATTCATTCTTTCATTAATTCTTTCATTCATTCATTCATTCATTCATTCATTCATTCATTCATTCATTCATTCATTCATTCATTCATTCATTCATTCATTCATTCATTCATTCATTCATTCATTCATTCATTCATTCATTCATTCATTCATTCATTCATTCATTCTTTCATTCATTCATTCATTCATTCTTTTCTCATTGGTTTAAATATATAACATTTTCTTGGCTTTTAAGAATGTAAACATCATTTAAACATTTATTGAACAACAATTACAATCATTACAATTACAATTAATTGTGAACTGAATACAAACAACCTCACGTCACCGTTAATTAAGGTGAGAGTTTATGGCTCCTGGTGCAGCGGTCTGATGAATGATGCAGTCTGCTTCTATAATCACAGTTGATGGTAATGGTTATTTGGCTCAGAACTGAAGAAACCAAAATGGCCCTGGATGTGTTCTTTACCCAGAATGCTGTCTGTCTGTCTCTCTGTCTGTTTGTCTGTGTGTCTGTCTGTCCCTCTGTCCCTCTGTCTGTCCCTCTGTCCCTCTCACACTTGTCAGAAGCGTTCTGTCTTGTCTCCCCTCAGACTACATTAGTGTCAGCGTGTGTGCGCTGCTCTCTCATTGTGTGTAATCATTGCTTTGTCTCGGCTGCCCCGACACACACCTCGCTGCATGCAACTTCCGCAGTCCCCCGGTCCCCCACCGCCAAATCTCTCGCCGTCCCCTGCGCCACTGCGCTGCCTTGGCCTCACACCTAAAGGGATTCCTGTCACGTTGAAAAGGCCGGCCTTGCTATGCCTGACAACTTGCGTATTTCTACACCGTGATGCAAATGTTTCCCCACTGATATTGTTTTGTCACTTAACGTTGACCCCCACCGGAGCGCCATTAGGAGCCAGGCATTCCACACTCTGGAGGCATCTCTGCCAGCCCGTCCCCACAGGACGTTTTCAGTACGTGTCCTTCTTGTTATCAGTCAGCCATTGTGTGCTGCACCGGCCGTTTGCTGCTTTATTCCTCCCCCTGCTGCATGATGTTGCTGGGAACCCAGGTGGGGTGAGGGGAGTCCCCCTACCACATCAGTCACTCCGGCTGAAAACTTTCTCCTTTTGTCTTTGGTCTTGTTTCTGTGTTGTGTTGACACCTGGGAATAATCCCCGGGGCTTTGAAAAAATGGAATTTAAATGAAGTGGATTATTATCACAACAGGCTTTTAGCTGCGGCGGCTTCGGCTCTTTTGACTGTCCCTCATTTCAGATTCCCACTTTAACACCCTGCTCTGATTTAAAGAACATATTTTTAAACAGAAGATGAAATTGGAATCTCTTGTGAGACGTGACACAAACAGCCAAACAAAGGAAATCCTGCCATTAAAAAGGGAAGCCCTGCTGCCCCCGATCCTGCACGTCTTCACACCAACAGCGTGACTGCTGTGACCTACAAACTCAAAAACCAGAGCTGGTTTTATATATGAAAGCATTTAGATGGAAAGTGAAGAGTAATAAATGATGCGTTCCACTTCCCACTGCTGTGTGGAACGTTGCAGCCATATGGACTGGTGTGTTTGTGCTGCTGCTGCTGCTGCTGCTCCGTCTCCACGGTGCACAGTTTACCCTGGTACCTGTCACCACCTCTGCTTTGAGAGACTTTGTGTCAGCCATCACTGTCATCAGTCACATGGTTATGAATACATTCCAGTGGCAACACTTTGAGCCGGGGGCTCCTCCTGGCTGTCTGTCTGTCTGTGTGTGTGTGTGTGTCTGTCTGTGTGTCTGTGTGTCTGTCTGTGTGTGTGTGTGTGTCTGTCTGTGTCTCTGTCTGGCTGTGTGTGTGTCTGTCTGTCTGTGTGTGTGTCTGTCTGTGGCTCCTCCTGGCTGGGTGGAGGCAAAGCTCGCACTAAACCTTTGGAGTTTCATTTTTGAGTTTTTTTTTTTCTATACCATTTTACTACGCACACACATACAGTATATATATAGTTGTGTGCGTACAACATGTGTGTACAACATGTGTGTATCCATCACCTCCGGCCCTGCTTTCTCTTCTCTGTGGTTTTACCTGTGGTTGCATTACTGCATTTTTTTTTTTTTTTTTTTTGCCTCTAATACATTTGAATATTTAATCTGTTTCTGTTCTTTGGTCGAACGCAAAAGAACAGAAACTCTAGAAACCGCGGTGGCGGCAGCGTTCCTGCAGGAGAACACCCTATCTTTTACGTTCTCTGACTAAGAATGACCCGAGCTGCTACAGTTCCACTGAAATGACATTCAATTATTTCCGTTGTTTGTCACACAGTAGGACACTGGTCCTCAGCTACAGCTAGTGCTACGTCCTCTACAGTATGGAGAATGAAGTGCGTCCCATTTCCTTGCTGTAGTAATTACCTGTGAGGACTACGCTGCCGTGTTGGTACCAGTGTTGATGGAGTTTCTAACCAGGTTCTGGGAGCAGTGGAAACATATGGTGTTGTCTGACATGAAGAAATTAGGCCACCAGTGCTGTCTGTTCATTGTCATCCACACGGCCACCTGCTCTGCTGCTGCTGCTGCTGCTGCAGGGAAAATGGTGGAACAGCTACACCCCCCCCCCCCCCAGCACAGTCTGCTGTGTCTCTGCAAACTTTAACAGGAAACCAAGCCATTCAGAAGGAAATAGAATTCTTAAGGAAATGATCAAAAAGGAGAGAGATGGTCTCCACAGTGTTGTTACAGTGTTGTCACAGTGTTGTTACAGTGTTGTCACAGTGTTGTTACAGTGTTGTCACAGTGTTGTTACAGTGTTGTCACAGTGTTGTTACAGTGTTGTCACAGTGTTGTTACAGTGTTGTTAGAGAGTTGTGTTGTCAGAGTGTTGTCACAGTGTTGTGAGAGTGTTGTTAGAGTGTTGTCAGAGTGTTGTCACAGTGTTGTGAGAGTGTTGTTAGAGTGTTGTCAGAGTGTTGTCACAGTGTTGTTACAGGGTTGTTACAGTGTTGTTACAGTGGTGTTAGGGTGTTGTTAGAGTGTTGTCAGAGTGTTGTTACAGTTTGGTGATGATGCAGAACTCTGGACTCACCTCCACCCTAACCTGGTGTGAACCTGTCCTTGTTGTGGAGCGACAGACTCCACAGACTCTCAGCATCAGTGACAACAGTCAGAACAAACAGGAGTCTTTGTGGCTGTGCATCAAGATTGGAGCTGTCCTTCAGGTTGTCCCGACCGCGGCGTCGGGTTCTGTTTACAGTGTGATCACGTACATGAATTTACAGACTCCTGACAGCAGAGAGGAAACATATGGTGTGAGTAAAGTTCAGTTGATCAGCAGAAAAACAAGCTGTAGGTCAGAAAACTAGGTGCACGTCCAGTTCCCCGATCAACTCAGGATGGATCATAGAAAGACAGGGGGCGACAGAGGGGACAGTTAATTGGTCAAAAAAATTTTATTCATTTATTGCCAATATTTTTTTCTTTCTTCGTCAATGAGTGACAGGTTCAGCAATTAAATCCTCTTACACTAGGTGGCAGCAGATGGCTATGAAAATAAAAAAAAAAACAATCAGAGCTGTTGAAGATCTGTGAGTCTTTCCTCAATTCCTGCCAGTATATCAGTGTTGTCTTCAACTAAACAGGAGAGATTTTAGTCAATTATTTAAACTATTATTTCATTACATGTACTTTTTCTGAGACTTTTTTTGGTGTTGCGTCGTGGGTGTGTCATGGCTCAAAGAAGGAGTGGAAACACAGCAGCAGAACTCCATGGTGTCTACGTCCAGCTGCTGTATCTAAGACGGTGGTGAAATGACACGGAGAGTGATTTGTTCTGTCTGCTGTCGTATGGATTTACTCTTCGTACTTGACTTTTGGACACTGAGAATATATGCCACTGCCAAAGTACTTAAATCTTCTAGGACATTCAGTTTTGTACAAATATAATTACCATTGAATTCCAATAAATTTTTACAAACACGCTGGTTGTGCACATCTGGGAAATTAGAAAAGCCACTGTCTGCTGCCCTGCTGTCACACAGTCTATATTTCAAATGTGGTGAAAACATAGTGCGTGAGATTAAAACCCAAAACATCGCCTTCATTTGTTCCACTTTTTTGGGGGTAAGGTATTACAAAGATGATTAGAATCTCGGAGAAAAAGGAAACCCTTGTGTTTCAGGGGTGTTTTGGCCGCACGTGGTGCCTCAGATATTGGACGGCGTGGTTGTCCTCGGTGTCATCAGCTGTCAACAAGTCCTTCAGGTTTTTTGCTGGAACTCTGAGTGTGGCAGATTCCTGCCTCACTCTGGTTTTGCATGGAGGGTTTTACTCGCCGTGGCCCCACAGAGACTGGGGAGGGATTAAAGATTGATGAGAGCTCTCAGAATCACTTTATTGCTTCAGAGGTCCTCGCATATGTTATGAGCGGGAAGATTGTGTTGCTGTTGTGGCTCATAGAAGTTCATGATTCTGGTACGGCATTGAAGTGTTTGACAATAAAGGTTAGAGTGCCCCCCCCCCACTGCCCCCCCCACCCCCGGCTCTCTCTCTCTCTCTGTCAGATAGCCACTGTGAGTGGCCACAATTGCCACATATTGTGATGTGAAACGTGATGAAATGCAGAGCTGGAACAAAAAGATTGTTTCTTTTTCTTATTCTTCCATCAATGCATCCATGTCCCTGCTGACGCCAGTCACTTTACTGCTTATTTTATTATAAAATAAATGTGAGTTCTGCTAAAGAGAAAATAGTTTGAGTTGTTTAAAAAATGAAGTGAAATAAAATAAAATAAATAAATAAATGTTTAAAGATTAAAATGTAATTAAAAAGATTAAAGATAAATAAATGTTTAAAGATTAAAATGTGTATTTTAATTAAAAATATAATTGAAATGTTAAAATATTTGTGTGACAGTGTGAAGAGATTGGTCTTTGAGCCTGTAGTCCAAATTAAATGTTTAATTTACAATAGTTTACTTATATTCATAAAATAAAATAAAACTTTGATGTGAAAACTTCCTTTTTTTCACATCTGGAAAATAAAATCATATTTTCATTGTTTTCTTACAAAGTGTCCTAGTTGTAAAGTGTAAAATTCATTCTAAATTCTTCTTCATTTTCAAGCGTTGGTGTAGAATAAACTTGTTCTAAAATATTAATTGTTTGAAAAACAAAACATTTAATTCATTATTTCATTTTCAATATTTATCTCAATAATAAAATGTTGCTCTTAAATCTGAAATGCCTTTAACCGTGTGTACAAACTAATATCTGTCCAAGTCTGACTGATGCCTTTGAGCAGACCCAGGGCAGAGAGGGCACGGCCTCTGTGGGGACCCAGGGCCACGTATTACAACACATGAATTTTTGCGATGCTGAGTTTCATTTTTCATCCATGTGATGTAGACGCAGCACGGCTCCGTGGTTTCAATGATGAACAGCGGCGCAAACTGTCATCTCTATTTGGCAGCTCCTCACAAGCTGCACCCAGCTGCATCCCACTGTGGGGGGGGCAGGGGGGGCAGGCATGACGCTAACAACACGGGGTTTTATTACCTGTGAAATTAATGATCTGAGCGACTAAGATGTAACGGCTGAACCATCTGCAAAAAATCATCATGGAGAGGAGTCTGCCTCCTGTCCTCTCTGTCTCTGTCTCGGTCTCCTGTCCTCTCTGTTTCCGTCTCTGTCTCTGTCTCTGCCTCATGTCCTCTCTGTCTCTGGCTCTGTCCCTGTCTCTGTCTCTGCCTCATGTCCTCTCTGTCTCTGTCTCTACCTCCTGTCCTCTCTGTCTTTGTCTCTGTCTCTGTCTCCGTCTCCTCAGCCATAATGTTCTGGTGGAAATAAATCAGGGGATTAATTCATACAGGTATGGAGCTGACATCACTGTAGGCAAACACCGGCTCCTGATTGATTGATTCACCGCTATTAAAATGATACAACAGTTAGGCCTTAACATTTGTTTTGAAGCCACTGATGCTGTTTCTGTGTCACTAACAACTGTCAGTTTTGTTAAATTCTAAATGTTTCTTTACACAAAGCTAAAGTCTTTCTTTCCTCCTCCTCCAATTCCAGAAGTTTTCTTTTTTCTTTCTCTTTTTTTTCTCCGTATTATCTGTTGCTAGAGGAAGATTGGAACTCAATAAAGTTGTCCTCCTACTGGTGTAGGCCTGGTTTCTATGGAATGGTGGAGCTGGGACAGAGATGATTGGCTGACAGGAGGTGAGCAGGAGCCAATAGTATCACGGGTGGTGTGTGTTGTGTTGGGAGCAGACACACCAATAGTGAGTGAAGAGGCACCCCCTGTCACATGGTTGTAAATTCTGGCTCTCCTCGCTCCACATTTAGCCCTGCTGGGGTTTGGAGCGCTTCACTTTTTTAGGGAGATTATCCCACAGTCGTGGAGAACAATGAGACGAGGCCTCGGCGGGATTCGACTGTAATGTCAGATTTACCAAATAAAAACCTGAGGATCTTCAGGCTCTGCCACTCTACTGTATGTTCATTGTTTGTGTGGTGAAGCTGGCGCTCGGAGTCGGAGTCAGGGCTCCATGAAAACTGGGCTTTTTCAACATTGTTAATTTTGACATTTCAAAATAAACTTGATAGGATTATGTTCGCACCACGGGGAAAACGCTGTCGAACTCTGTCATTTCAGTTCTAATTACCACACCATAAAACATATGCACAATTTCACACCACATTATTTGTTCCCTAGAAGTCGACCTTGTCGACATCAGTGACCTTCAACAGTCGGAGGACCCCCAAAAATGTTGTATTAAATATTGTTTTATACTAAACTAAGCCCAGTGCCACATGTTAACCTTGTGGTTTGTCATTCAGAATATTACACAGATTTGATCACAGTGTATTTGATACATATTACTGTTTGTTTGTTTTTTTTTTGTTTCCATTTCAATTGGAGAAAAGTGACCCATTTCCATCCCACTCCTCGTGGAGCGCAGAGAAAAGTGACCCATTTCCATCCCACAAACTCCTCGTGGAGCGTGGACCCTTGGAAACAGAAAGTTCTTCTCCTTGTGACTGTGATTTTTTAGACGTTCTAAAAGGTTCTATTTTGATTTATTTTCAAGGCAATGATTTCCATCAAAACAAGTGTTTCCTGTAGAGACGACAACATCACTCCCACCGTTCATCATTTCCTCCCATGTTGCTAATTATATTTACAGTGTTGAACTTTGCTGTTTGTCACATGTCCCACAAACGTATCCTCGCTCCGACGCGCTCGTCCTAAAACAGCCGTTAGCCTGTTGAAGACAAAACCAGTTTCGTGCCCCCCCCCCCCCCCCCCCCAGCTGACGGCCGTAGGAGCAGGAGGTCGCTGGTATGAAACGCTCTGACCTTTCCTTTGTGCAACAATCAAACAGCGTTGCCTCGGTCTTGAGGTTTGAATAATTAATTCCACCCCTCAATAGGAGCGTCTAAACAGTGGGGTCCTCGGCAGTTCACTTTTTTCTGCACCACTGCCGCTACACCCCTGGGGCAAGAAGAGCGTACGCTGCGGTCCGTCTTCTGGAGACGATCAGGAGATGTTTGAAAATCTTCTCTATCTGCAGTGGAAAAAATCGTAAAGCGAAAGTAAAGTTATCCTCATACATTTGGCTGCTGTTTTTTCACTGATTAATTATTACGCTATAAATTGCAGAAAATTCTGGAAAATTAAAATGTTTTTTTTAAATCCGAAATTGTAAGAATTTCCTACCAAAATATTCAGTTTAACTTCTCAGCTGGGCAAATAAAATAGTTCAAATTTTTATTAAAATTGAAAAACTTTTTTTTCGGAAATTTCATACAAAAAAAAATGTACATAACATTGATATAAAAACGTTCTTCCCTGAAACCAACCGAGTTTTAGGACAGTCCTGTTACTGGTGCCTCCTGTAATCCTGTAGACCAATCACCTGTGAGGTGGGCCTAATGCAACGCCCTCTGCTGCATTTGCCTCGTAACAGCGTCATCTCCACCCCCTGGTATACAACCTTTCATCATCCATCCAGGAATAATGAATTGTAGGAGTTACTCCTGAACCATCCTCCACTGGCAGAGTGTGTGTGTGAGTGTGTGAGTGTGTGTGAGAGACAGTTACTTTGATCATGCTGTGAGGGTTTGAGGCTTCAGCAGAAATTATCAATGAAATGAGTGAGAGGGAGAAAGGTGAGAGCAGGGGTAGGAGGGAGTCAGGAGAGAATTTGGAGGTGTGTGTGTGTGTGTGTGTGTGTGTGTGCTAAAAATGTTCTGTCACCTATAACTTACTATCTATTGTCTGGTTTCCATGGCGACCAATCGCTGTAGTTCACAAATACAGAAATACGATAGATATGTTTCTTCAATTACAACTTTTATTTTTTTATTTATTTTTTTTTATCATTTCCAAAACATTTTTATTTATTTATTTATTTTTTATCATTTCCAAAACGATTTATTTATTTATTTATTTTTATCATTTCCAAAACGACCTCAGTGTTTTTTACTCCACGGTAAAAGCCCCAGCTCAGTGCACGGGGGCAGTTTAGGACTTCATTATTCTGCTGCAGCCTGATTCAGAGTAAAGAGCCTGATGATGAGTCGTCAGCTTCACGGTGGATCTGCAGCAAAAAAAAAGTTCATTCACCACAAAATAAATCCAATCACCACCCACATTTTATTGGCAAAAAAACCCCCTCAGATGATCAAACATTTGTCCGGTAATCAGCAGTGTTTGTCATCAAAGAAAGGACTGTGAAGTGATGATGCTGTTCTTATTAATTTATTCACACACACACACATAAAAACACAGCCCAGTTTCTGTTTCTCAGCTGCCAATTTCTACAAATTGAAGCCTAACAAATGGATTTTTTTAAAGGCTTCAGTGACCTGCTGCTGCTGCCTCTTTAATTTGTGAAAAACACTCCAATCATTTTGTTAATCACGTATTTAAAATGGTTTTACTGTTTAAATTAAAACCAACTATTAAAATACATGAATATTTTATTTTTTTTGTTTTTTTTAGTTATTAAAAAATAAAACACAGATTCATGTGTACAGTATTTTTTAAGCACATTCTTAACTGGTCATGAACACTTTGTCTTTCAATAAAAAATAAAAAATAAAATAAAAAAACAAAACTTAAAATTGAGTTGTACTTCTTTGCTATTTTCTATCTGATTATCCAGAGCAGCCGTCTCCACGTGGCTCAGTGTTCTGAGAGGAGAATATAATATCAGAGAAACTGTGAAAGCATAAAGCTATATTGCATATTCTCTCTTTCTCTTTTATGAAAACTAGAAAAAAAAAAATCCCAACTTAGCACATTTGTGTTTGAAAAAAGTGCTGTGTAATGAAGACGTAGCATTAGCCCACGGAAATGTCTTTATGGACTCAGGGCGGAGGCTGTGTGTTCACAGGGAGCTCAGCCATGCTGCTGTCCTCAGAATTCCTGGTCGTCCTGATCTCATCTGTTTGGCATGAAGGGGGAGCTGTGGCTCCTCCAGTCTGACCCAGGCTACAGCTCTGCTCTGCTCTGCTCTGCTCTGCTCTGCTCTGCTCTCTGCGCCTTCTTGGTTTTCTCACACTTTCCTGGCTGCGCTGTGCCACATTGATTTAAATGTATCTGTTGAGGGGAATATAATCAATGCAAATTCCCCTGCAGTGCACCCGGCAAATAAGACATGTCTGATTCATCAAGCGGACATTGCTATAAAAACCACTCTTTCTCCCTCACTCCCCTCACTCCCCCCTCACCCCCCCTTCCCTCTCATTCTCCTGCCTTCACTCCTGAGACACTTCGGTTTCTTTTCGTCTTATTTCAGTTTGTTCACCTTTGTCTGCCCTGAAATTCTGAGCCTAAATCATTTTGAAGATTTTTTTTTCTTCTGTATTTGTGATCTAATAGCTGTTTTGCATAAAGAATTAGACGAAGTCTCCGTGGGAGACTTCAAATATTACCCTGCAATTGTGCAAATACACACTTGTTAGTCGGAGGTTAATTTGAAACATGTGTCTCCTCAGCAACCATATTACACAGAATGTAATCTAACGTGTTGAGGGGGGAGGAAGTCTCACCCAACACCTCACCCTAACATGTTGTTTTGCTGCAGCTTGAAGCTGGTCAAACGCTGTGAGTGTTTGTCTGTGGATCTAAATCCACTACATGTGTGAGAGAGAGAAGTGAAGGGAAATTCCTGTGTGATGAAAGGAAAAGAATATCCCCCAAAAATGATGAATGTGGTGTTCAGGTACACAGAAGATTGAGTGATCCTGTCATCACACCATATGGTACCAATTTATTCCACCAAGCATCAGGCAAACTCAGTGGAAGAGCTCTTAGGACCGCGCCGCCAACGCTCTCCACCAGGAAGGAGGACATAAGTTATAGTTGTCTCTCTCTCTCTCTCTCTCTCTCTCTCTCTCTCTGTGTGTGTATGGTTTTCTTTCCCATCAAAAAGTTTTAACAAACAGACATTTTAAAAAACAAACCCATTATTGCCACCGTTTGCTCCTCCTGTCTCAACAACTAAAGTTCTTTCAGTTTCTGGAAAAGACAAATCCAGTTGGAGCAGCTCGTTACAAAGCTTTGTTAATTTAAATCATTTTATTTATTTATTTATTTTTATTCTGATTAATCACAGGGTGGCTGTGGAATGATCATGATTAATCCTGATTAATTGAGATATTTTTTTCTGTGTACAGATGTGTGTGTTTGAAGTGTGTTTATTTTAAGTCACTTGTCCTGAAGTTGAAGTCTCCGTAAACGACTCCTGACGTTGAGATGGTATTTAGAGCTCGAGGAGTTTTGATGAAACTAAAACCTTTTTCCAGCAGTGTGTGTAAATGGCAGCATTTGTATTCATGATAACGGACTGTGTTTTATTTTGGCCTGTGTTGAAATTTGTTACAATTTGTTACAAATGAATTTCTGCGTCGTTCATTCACACCGTCGTATTTCTCAGGATGAACATCAGAGCGTGTGTGTTTGTAACCTGGGTGAGTGCAGCGGCCTTGTTTCCATGTTCAGTTTGCAGTCTCTTCATGAAGACCACCTCAGGGTGGGACGTCTCTGCACGGTCGATGGTTTTGACCTTGGCTGACCTTTGCATCTAGGAATCTGAACTCCAACTGTTTTTTTTTCTTTTGTTTGTTTTTCATCGGGGTGTGAACAGCACATCCTGAAACCTTTGTCTCTTTTTAAATCTTACCTAAGTAGAAAACCTGGTGATGTCACATGACTAGTTAGTGTCTTGGTGAACGACTCGTGACGCAAAACTTCCACCAAGTTTCTTGGTAACTCAGTCTGCCGTTTTCAGAAAATGTTTTTGGAGACAAACACGTAACACTTTTAGATTTAAACCGTAACAGTAGATAAAATATGACCTGACTAACAATAAGGAACTGATTCATCATCAATATACAGCATTTCTCAAATATTCCCTGACGTTTGTATCAGAGTCAGTGATGGTGGCCAAGGTAGAAGTATTTGTGAGTACTTATTTTATCAGTATGTTTTTACACATTTCTGAGCTCGTGACAACCCTGATGACAGAGCTGTGTCTCTGATGCTGCTGAAATAATGTCTCCTCTCTAAACTCATAATCAGACATGAGTGTTTCTGGACCCTGCAGATGGTCACTGGTGGAGGGGGGAAAGACAGAGGGCTGGAGTCCTACCACTTTTCCTTTTCACTACCTTGTTATTTGCCGGCTCACCGCTGTCCGGCGTGCTGACAGGAAATGATAAACCTCTTTTTGGGCTGAACTGAATTGGCTCCTATTATCCAAGGTGTGGAAATAAAAGACTTTATCCAATGCCCATCTGCTCACCCATCACTCCAACTCCAGTTTTGGCACAGCCTGCTGCTCGGCTCCATTTTGGTGAATTTGTACTTTTTCATTTGTCTAAGAAAAAAATATACATATAAAAACGTAATAATGTTTAGTGAGAAAAATATATTTTTTTTTAAACCCACCCATCGAACTCCTACTTCCAACTACTGAACGTGGCCTAAAAAGAGAGCAAGGTTAAATAAACCAACTGGATGTGAATGTGAGCAGAACTGAAGAGACGAAAAAGGAATTTGGGTAAAACGGAACGGAGCCAGATTTCAGATGTTTGACTTGTAATCAGGAAAGTCAAACACGGGAATCATGGAAAAGTCACTACTACGGCTGCGGCTCTGAGAATCAGTCTGTGATTCCACTGCAATCAATCAGTTTTCCTGAGGGATGATTACGATGTTGATTTAGTCTAAAATGGGATAAATAACCTCCACCCGCCCCACGTCCCCCACCTCACGACATCGATGACCCTTTGACCCCTGATCAAAATATCAGTTTATTAATTTTGCTAAAAATTATTGTACAAGTTATGACATATTATTATTATTATTTCAAATTACTTCTGTTTTTCTTTATATTGTATTGAATATTTATGTTTTGTTTTTTGAGTTTTTTTATTTTTAGTATTTGGCCTTTTTATCTCAGTCCTGAAATTCTTTGGATTAGTAACAAAACGCAGCCACAGTAGACGTAAAACAGTACTTTTTGATTGGCATGTTTAATTAAAACAACGTGCTCCGAGGTAACCATTCATTTGTTTGACAAATATATATATATATGTGTGTGTGTGTGTGTGTGTGTGTGTGCCTGCCTTCATTTAGGCTTCAGTGAAGCTCACCACCAGTTACACTCTATTGATTTTCTGCGATCTATCAATTTCCCCGTCACTCTTTTATTATAGAAGTTTTGGAGGGAGCTCTTTATCACCCACATAGTAAATCTGTTCTCCGTGAAATTCCACAGCCCGTGTTCACACAGTTTTTATTTACAACAACTGTGTGAAAGTGCACTTTATGGCAGAAAAACAACAGAAGTGTGTCTGTCATTCCTCTGTTGAAACTCCTATTTGAGAAATTGTTCACACAAAAAAACAAAAATCAAAACAAAACAACAAAAAGAATAATAATTAAAATCCCTGATTTGGCAGTGCCCTTTGAGAGGAAAAAGGTGTTGAAAGGTCTGTCTCTGACCCACTGACGTAGTTCTATTATTCAAACACCCAGAGATGGTCCGACCTCTGAACATCCTGACCAACAGCTGCCTGGTGATCAGTCCATAAGAAATGAAATGAAATGACAGATGAAAAGGGTGGAAACATATGGAAGCTGTGAGGCTGACAACGTGTCTAGACAATAAGCTCAGAACGTGGGTCTGTGGTCGGACGGTGACGAGGACGTGGGCTACTTTCTGTTGCGTGTCACAGCAGCCTGCGATGCTGAGCCAACCTGGAAGATAAGGAGTTACCACATGATGCAGCTTTTTAGACGAGTGTTTGGAAGATATTTAAAAAAATTAATGTCTCGCTTGAGTCACCTTGAAATGGTATACTTATCTACTGAACGTGTTGTGGATGTTCAATTGTTTCTCTGGAGTGGATAAACATGGCACTAAATTGCAGTGGGCTGGCTCTGCTGGAAATATGTGTGAAATTCAGAGATATAAAAGAGCATAATTGAAGAAAATCACTCAATTTTGAACATTTTACTCACTCCTGTTATTCCTTATCTTTGACCAGCAGTAATTCACAAGCAAAATAAAATGTTTGTGCACAAAGTTTCCTCAATGTCACCACTTTCTGGATACTGCAACTTTTTAAGTGTCCAATTACAGTTGTTTGCAAAAAAAGTTAATTTATCTCTAACTTCAAACTAACAACACTTCAAAAAGGAAGGACACTTGAGTTGGTGAAACTTTTTTCATTACGATCTGCCGTGTCAGGGTTCAACTCCGACGCAAGGACACCAGTAACGGTTTGATTCCACGGTGTCCCTGTGAGCGGCAAAAGAGAAAATTAAGAAACGCCAGATTTTTGCAGGTGACTGTGTGACGTGATCCTCTTCTTTAAGCCAAACACGCAGTAACTCATGTTTTCATGGGGAACGGAACAACTGGGGTCAAAGATCAACGTCCAGTTTACTGTACTGCTGTCTGGGGTTCTCATCAAGGTCATCAGTTTGGGCCTACGGGGCCGACAGGACACAGGAGTCACACACACTCAGTGCAATATTTCCTGAGCTGAGGATGAAGGATTTCTCAACCCAACTCTGACCGATGTGATGTTGATTTCAGATCAAGGTAGCATCGAGAAATAAACTACACAAGAAAGTACCAGTTGGGGTCAAAATGTTACGTCTCATTACAGCGTGAACAAAATACTGTCGCAGTTCCAACTCATTTTTTTCCCCTGGTGTCAAGTGGCCTTCGCAGGAGATGAGAGACGATAAAGATACAAATTCTAACATTTTACCTGTTTACGATTCCAAACCCACAAAAGTTACTAATGTGACAGAACTTTTTCAGGGCAGAGAGAGAGAGAGAGAGAGAGAGAGAGAGGGAGAGAGAGAGAGAGGCTCGGCAACAGCACGGGACTTTAGTGAATATTCCAGGTGTCACGTGGAAATTCGGTTGCCACAAAGTTACAGTTAGTTAGCAATCACTCAATTACCACCTGAGTTCTAGTGAATTTTGAAACTGCTTTCATCTTATTAGCATTTAGATGGCTGTGCTGAATGGAATATTGCACAGGGTACAATATAAAAGCAACGCCCGATTCATTGACTCTGTGCTAACCACTCACCAAAACATCAATAAACACTATCACCAGTAGTCCTGCACCGGCCATGTTTGCCGTTTGAATTATTTCAATTCAATTTAACTGCTCTCTGCCAGTCTCTGAAGCGCCACAACAACCTGCCGAGTGTTCACTGGCTTTCTATTTTGGACTAATAATCCAGAAAACAGATTTCCCTTTCAGACCAGTAAGCTAAGTGTCATTGATAGTTAAAGGAAGACATTAGCATGTCGGTGGTTAATGACATTGTTTAATGGTGTGTTCACTTTGTTAATATGGCTGACAACACAGACACATTACGCTCGCAACTCCGAGTTGTAGCGAGTTCAATATGTGGAGTCACTTTGGAAGATAAATTCACTTCCTTTTTTTTTTTTTTTCAAGTCAATTTTTTAAAATGGCTTCTTGCCTTCAGGCGAGTCACCGGGGCAGGTAAATAGAAAGTGGTTCCAGGGTTAAAATCCCTAAATATGTAGGTCAACCTGTGAGGAAGCAATTATAAATAGTGTCTTTGAGTTGAAAGACTGTAATTGGATGTTTTGAACTCCTGCCCTGCATCTATTTGTCATGGTGTTTTCATTGCTGAGTTTCCAAGAGCTCAGTTTAATAGAAAACAAATAGAGGGGTTTGTTTTAGTTTGTCTGAAACGCCCGTGTGACACAGGAGTCTGAGACACGGAGACTTCTGATCCCACACTGAAGCTCCAGTAATTAGTATAATCTTTATAGGACGCCTTCACTTGGTGCAGTTAATTATAACAGATTCCTCCTCCATCGACTTCGCTGCTCATGGATTAAATGTTCCGACTGCACTTGAGTGTCGGCAGCATCTGTCATGTGCCGTCTTTCTGCTCAAACCTTGTTTGGACGTTGACAGTGTCGTCTCTGTAGTTTCTCCTGCTCAGCTGCCTTCATCACTTTTAAAGCCGTCATGTGCTTACATCTGCCTAATTGTGGGATTTTAGACTTGAATGCTCTCCTTGTCTTTAAAAACCCTTTTTCACAGCATCCAGAGAGCCTTAAAAAGCGTCGTGCACTCAACCTTGAGAATGTATCAATAATTCAAACACATCATCCTCTCATGATTTAGCTGTCTGAAATTGGTCTCAGACTGTGTCTGTGGGATAATGTTGCACTCTGTCACATCTGAGTGGCTGTCACACACACTGAAGCGTGGCTACGATGAGTTAATGAATGCCCAGTCAAAGAATCGCAGAAGAAAGTCTCTCCGTCACCGTGGGCTACAAAGCTAATGTTTTGAAACGGCCATTGATGTACCGGTCTCCAGATTAGGTTAACTCTGCTGAATCATTTTTTAGTCCTCAAACAGAGTAGGCTAACAGGAGACATGGTGGACCGACACGTCCAACAGCAGCTGTCCAGTCTCTACAGTACAGACCCAGTATATCAGTGTCTTTCCTGGTCCGTGCGTTGGGACGCCACAGTCATCAGATTAACAGCCCAGTCCAGCTCCAGCCGCTGCTCTGCTTAATTGTCCATGCACAGCCACTTAGTGTCTTCAGGACATTTAGTCTCGTGGACACTCTGGAGATGCTGGACGTTTCAAATGTGTCTCTCTGCTGAGTTCACGTCATTAGACCCAGTCTGTCATACAGTGGACTACAGTGGTGCCTGACGTGTGTCTGTACAAACATGTGTAGCATCATGGCTAATATTACCTGTTAAAGGAGGATTCAGCAGATGGAGTGTGGAGTTTTTTAATCTAATATTTGCTGCTGATTTTGCTGTTGAGAAAGTGAAGGAAATGACTTTTCTGATTTGATACGATTGTTAAAAAATGGAGCCAAATTCTCAACCCCCTCTCAGCCGACCTCTGTGACCTCTGTGACAAGAAAACCATAATTAGTGAATATCAGGAATCATATTCAATCCTGCCGTAGCTCTGTCTTTTGTTGTCCTCCCAGTCGGGGCAGACTTGTTAAATGAGAAGCTAAAGGTTGTGTTTAAATCGTTCTCCTGAGAACCTCACAGATGATGGACGTGTTAGAACAGGAGCTCCACGTATCTCCACTCAGGTTCTCTGTCTGACACACTTTATATAATGATGACATTTACCAGGCTTTTTTTACGGGAGCGAGGGTTTAAGAAATGATGTGTTGTCACAGTCGTACTGGTAGATGTTACAGTAAATCTGAGAAACTGAAAGGACGATAAACCACCACCACAACAACAACAACTACAACAACAACCACAACAACAGACGGGCCTACCTGTAGTGTCTTTGTCTACTGCATTAGGCCCATCATAAAAACAGGGATGTCAAACATTCGTAGTTGCAGTGGGACTTTTCTTCAGATATTTGGACAGTCAAGTGAAAAATGGCCCTGAATTCTGACCAATGAATCGTTTTACACATGCTTTAATTCATTTCATAAATATTCTGCCCGTGAAGGTAATTAGTGCAGGTGTTTTCACATCTTTCTGCCATCAGGGTGCACAGTAGGATCACAGTTGGCTGAGTCAGTTTTAGGTTATTAAATTAGGCCCAGGGTAATAGGAAGAAGGATGAGCTGCTGTTGGGCAGGTATGTGCGCAACCACATGTTTCCCTATTCATCATCAACAAAATAAAGAGAAAAAAAAAAACATTGAGGAAATTATGCAGGTTCAAGTTATCTCCCTTTGTAGAACAGAATTGCATAATCAGGCCTGTTTACAGAAACATTTTTCATATTCAGTCGAGGTCAACAGTAAAGAGACGTCTCCCTGGGGTGGGAGTCGCAGGTAGGGTTGGACCAAAAAACTGGAGAATTAAGCTGCTTAACTTTACGAGGCCAAATAGGAAAGTAAATCAATTCATCATCTTCAGGCTCTAATTCTCCAAACAACACGGTGAAGAATGCATTCAAACCCGGTGTGGCGTTAGTTCCTGCACGGCTCGGCGTTCCCCGAAGACACCGGCACACTCCTGTCTCCTTTATGTGAGAAAAAGACTCGGGGTCAGGAACAGTCTCTCGTTAGCTGTGTACGAGGTTTACTGAGAGCTCCGACAGACTCCTCCCACACCTGCTGTCTGTCAGCTGACCCTGCCTCGCTGCAGTGTCTTTGAAGGCATCACTGGTTGGTGGAACTCTCTGAATGTGACGGCAGCGTTCTCCCTCAGCTGTGTCTGGTCGTTCCTCCCTTTTTAAAGCCCAGACTCACATCAGCTCCTCTGTTAGGGCAGTGTACAGTGAAGGATGTTCAATAAGGGGTCCGCAGGCCTTCAGAGGTCCGGTGAGAATGGGTTGAGGGTCTGTGAAATCTTTTTACTGATTGGACAAGTTAAACATGTTTGAACAATTTTCTCTGTTCTGTTTTCTTTAATGTAAATTTAAATACACAGAGGGAATAATTCCAACATGTTGAATAATTAAAGTAGAAAAATAGTGCGTGTAAAATCCCAAGGTAAGTTTGAACACGGCACTTGGCCAATTCTATGGAAAAACACAGAACAGGGTGTTACATGAACATTGATACACAGATACACAGACCCCAGCAAAAATAGATAAACCCACATCAAATACATCCAAACATATAGAATACATATACATACATACATATATATACAACTCTATTGAGAGCTTTTCTTTAGTAGTTCACATACCCAGGATAAACATCAGTATCTTGACAAAGACCTTCTGTCACTGACAATGTTATTAAAAAGAATAACATCGAGGACAGACGTCACCAGTTGTCGACTGATCCTGTGTTATTTTTGAAAACCGTTATCAACTCACTGACCTCAAATGTCTATTTTTGTCAAGGATATTAGTTAATGACAATGTTCCACTTATGCTGGCAGAAAGTCAACATAACATTCTTTTATTGTGGCCTGAGTGACAGTGAAGTCACGGATGATGAGAAGACGTTGTTGTCAGTGAAGGATTGAAGTTTGGTCCTTGATGGACTGGACAACTGTCCTGGCTACTAGAGTGGTAGTAGTAGTAGTAGTAGTAGTAGTAGTAGTAGTAGTAGTAGTAGTAGAACTTTTGTTCATTCTACACAATGTTCCTTTAATGACCGTCGTGTGTTTCTTCATTTGATCCGACGCTGGATTCTGTTTTTCTACAATGGTATTCCATCGTGTTTGTTTAAAAGGTTTGTTTTGTTGGATGCAGCCTTCAGTTTGAAGCCAACCACCTTAGAGTCGGAGGTAAACAGCTGGTGCTGAAGGACAAACCGAGGTGAGGATGATTAAAGACAGTGAAAAGGCTAACTCTACTCTACCTGCTGATATCACCAGTCCTTCCTCTCTTTTACCCGTGGCCTTGTTCCAGATCAGTCACACTGACAGTGTGGTCCTTTGGAGTCCTGGCATTGACAGAGAATTTCATTAACACCTGAGAAAACATTGCACTGTGCAGCGAGTGGCCAGTAGAGGGTCCAGAGAGTGGGCTCCTCAGAGAAGCTACGTGTCCTTAATTAGTTTTATTAATAGAATCGATGGCACATTTACTGTGGTCGGCGTGGCCGTCCATACTCTTTGATTATACCAAAATATGTACTGCTACTTTTTTACTAATTTGACAGAGAAAATCAGACTGATGACCTGAAACAAATGAGCGAAAGTGAAAAAAAGATGAATATAGTCTGGATCCTTTTACATCTTCTTCTTTTGGCTGCTCCCTGTAGGGGGCACCACAGCAGACCATCTGCCGTCTCACCTTATGCCCTGTCTCCTCTACTGCTAAAACAGTAACCTCTGTGTCCTCCTTCAAGACATCCACAGATACTTCCTGTTGATAGGCAGCTTTATTTTCAACATCCTTTGTCAAACATGTCCACCGTCTCTCAGCGTCTCTGTGTCCTGCACCCCCCTCAGCTGCTTTTCTGCCACTCCTGACTTGTTACACAGTACCATAGTTCTTTCCTATAGTATCCAATCACATGCTTTCTCTGAATCCTCAAAGACAGACTTTCTACCAGTCATTTCAGAGAGGACGTGAGGTCTGTGCGTGAATTGATTCCTCACGCGGCTGCAGGCTAGTTACTGAGTTAGTGTCTTTTTACCTGGTTCATCGAGTACTTTTCTTCTTCTTCCACCTGTCACCAGCAACATTGGTTATGAAACCGTACAGGACATTTGAACCTTTAATTAACAGCCATTCCACCACAGGCATTGGGAAGAAAAAAAAAAAGAAAAAGTCATTTTTTAAAACACATTTAACAACAGTCTGTTTTTCAGGAGAAGTTTGATTTTTACGCAAAATCATTTCTGATGAACAATGAGAAGAGAAGTCAGGATAAAGATGAGACATGGTACCAAAGTCTGTCGCTGGCGTGTTGACGCAGTATCACTTTGTCAAGGACAGAGAACACTGAGCTGAAAGACGACGACAGCTTTGACTAAAACAAGGAGAGGGACGTTCTTCTGAAGAGTCATGAAGAGGAATGGAAAGGTTTGGTTCTGAGTCAAGTTACCAAAAAAGTTTCATCAGTAGACTAGTCAGTTAAAGTTAGTAGCTGTGGACTAGTCATGATCCTAATCTATCATGGTTACTGTTCCTTACTGTAAAAACAAATAAGAACAGATTATCATGGTTACTGTTCCTTACTGTAAATTAATGGAAGAAAAGACAAATAAGAACAGGTTGATATAAATGTTCCACCTCTGTTCATGTCTGTGACTAATCCAGATGATGAAATTATTAATATGTGAAAATGTCAAGAACAAAATACAGAAAGTATCATTTTAAAATGTTTCTTCATAAAACGTCCTCATTGCTGTTCATCCTGACGATGGTTTGTAGAACATGTGGTTGAGTGAAGTCGACGTCTGCAACAATATTATTCAGTCTACTGTGAGTTTGGAGAAGCTTCACAGTATGTCATTGTACATTTACAGACAGAAACACAACAACATGTGATGCTGTGTTAACACACAGGCGTCAAGATTCAAATCAGCAGCACTATAGTTTTTAGAAGTAAGAGAAACACTTTGAATAAAGTCTCTGATCTGCTATGAAACATCTACAAGGTCGTCAGAAACCGCTTCAAAACTCTTCATCTTAAAATGGGGCTTGAAAAAATTAAGAATAAAAAGTGAAGGGCAGGATCATCTTTATTCATTCTTAGTTAAAAAAACTGCAGCTAATTTCTCATTTATTTTATCAAAAAAATTAACATACAAAATGTAATGGTTTCGTCGATTGCTACATCCTATAACTGTAACTTCAAAACTAAATTCGATGTATAAAAATTAAACGTAATATGTTTTTGAAACGTAAAAGCAAACCTTATAATTCTCAGTGAACAAATTATATTTTAGGTCAAATCTGGTGGGGAAAAAAAACCAAACGTGAGAGATTGTTATTCATTCTTAGTTAATACTGAACAATACTCCTCTTTGTCTGTAGGTCATGGAGTTGATGCTGTAGAGTTTAAGAATTTAGAATTTTCCTCAAGTTTCCGTTTCCACTATTTTCTTCTAAAAATGTCATTCTAAAAGCTGACGATCTATATCAGAGCAAGTTAAAAAAATCTCCGTTTCCACTATTTTGTTCTAAAAATGTCATTCTAAAAACTGACGATCTATATCAGAGCGAGTTAAAAAAATCTAAATATAAAGATGTAAATATATATGCACATAAATAAAGGTATATAAATATGTTTATATGCTTATGTAAAGGTATATAAATATGTTTATATGCTTAAGTATATATAAGTTTATATATATATATTAATGGCCTCTCACCTTGGATATAGATATCACCAGATGAGTTGAATGATTGACAGCCAATGATTAGTTCCGTAATCAAAGTCCTTTGTACAGCTGCATGTTTCACATGAGTTCTTGTTCTCTATCAGATTAATGCCAGTGGAATACGGTTCCTCCTTGGACCAGAATTTTAATTAGAAAGGACCGTTTTGAAGTTGGACGAGCGGTTATCTGGCAACGAGATTCGGGACGTTTTGTACTCAGAATGTAGAGGGAATGTAAACTGTTTCCAAAACTGGATATTCAGACAAAAAAAAAAGAGAGAGATAGATAAATGCGACTCCATGATTTTCTTGGCACTGATGTGAAGCCTCTTTTAACGCTGCTCTAAGTACAGCTGCTTCAGGCGTTGCCTGGTGGAGGAGTGAGCAGAGTCTGACAACAGATGTGGAACTGTGAAACGCCATGATCAATCTGTCTCCACTCTGTTAACGACGGACAGAATATTATTGATAATAAGTGAGAAAAATCTATTGGACTCAGGCGGCAGTTCAGACGAATACGTCGGAACATTAATAACAATAATTAACCAGAAGTGAAGGAGATTTAAAAAACATGATGAAATCAGAGTTTCTAACAAAAGTTCTTTTGTTCTAAGCTGCAGAACTATATCCTACTGAACAACAAGCTAAATATTCTCAAATTTAAATCAATTCCTTTGATTTATCTCAGTGTGGTGAAGAAATAAAATATAAGATACAAATATTTACGCCTCTGTATTTGGTGATTGTTGGCGTTAATCGTCTGAAATACTGCAGTACTGGGAAAATATTTGCTGTGTTTTCTGTATCTGAGATATTTATTATTTTCTAATGTGTGTTGAACAGAATTTTATTCTTGGTCAAAAACAAGATGAATTCTGTTTCTCCTTCATTTATTGACCGACCCTAGATGGTGACTCTGGATGAGTGTTAGCAGTATTTAAGATCTTCTTCACCGTGGTTAGAAACATCTACCTGGTGACTGAGTGATGACGTTATTTCTTTAATGCCCCCCCCCCTCCCCGGTGGTAGCAGTCCTTGACAGAGGCTCCAGTGTGTTGGGTTAGGGGTTGGGGTGAGGGAAGCCCTTGTGGCTCTCAGTCTTCACCTGTGGTCTCTCTAATTACACCAGGGACAGTGGGTGAGTTGTCTCAGTGCAGTGAGAGTAACATCTTCACCACAGACACAGGCACAGACAGAGCACCTGTCAGCAAGGACTTCTCAGTCTCTCACTGTTTATTCTCTCTCTCTCTCTCACTTTTGATCTTCTCCACTTCCATGTTGCCGAGCAATCGTGTGTGAGAATACATTAGAGCGAGGACGGCCATGTGGATATTTATTCCATTCCTCGCTGCTGGATGAAACCACTTAGCATTTAGAATACGGATGAGTTTCATCTGTGCAGGTATGTCACAGTGGGCAGCCGTGGAAACGCAGACACGCCTCGCTCAATTATTGTCACAACTTTTTATTTACAGAAGACGTTCATAGGATTTTTTTTTTTTTTAAGTCTGAACTGCTACACAGTCTCAGCTGTTCTGCTCTTGTTGCTCTGTTTCTACATCAACTCTACGTATCTTTGAAATGTACATAGAACAGCAATACCTGCGCGGTGAACACCGGGGTCTCTGGGTAATCAAACAGTCGTTGATATCAGAGCTGCGTGTTGTGCTGCACCCAGTCAAACTGAACAGAACAAAGTGGCGTTTAAACGTCTCCCCCGCCGAGCTGAAATAATGACCATCTTTGTGTGTGTGTGTGTGTGTGTGTTTGTGTGATCTCTATCACTTTCACTGTTTCTCTCTCTCTCCTAATATGTGTGTGTGTGTGTGTGTGTGTGTCATGTATTTTATTACCTAATTCTGCCACATTTGTTCCTGTGTCCAGTGAAACCAGGCAGTGATAATGACTGATACTAATTCTGGAGTTAAAAATGTTAATACAAGACTTTAGCTGTGATTTGTCAGCTCAGCTTCTGTTATCTTCATCCATATGAGGTTAAATTTGTCAGAATTCAAACTGAGAATTGAATCTCCTATAGTGTAGAAAGTGTCACTGTTTAAATACTCCAGAGAGCTGAAGAAGCTGCTGTTACTGTGAGGCTGGTGTACACAGTGTGTACTACAGTGTACTACAGTTGAAGTAAAAGTATTTGAACTGTACAACATGGCACTTCACACTGGTGTGGTTTAGTTGTAGTTGAGTTCAAACTAACCCTAACCTGGTGAACTGTCCGTGGAGTTCTAGTCTCCAGAACCAGAACCTTCACGTGTGTCGACTCTGTTGTGTCTCCTGGTTTTTTTTGATCTGCTAAAAGAAATGGAAGAACCACGAACAAAGAAAAGACTTGGAGTTCTTCCATAAAAGACACACAAGATAAATATATAATAAAAAGAGAGAGAGAAAAAGATGGTAATTATCATTAGCGCCCTCTCTGGTGTCTTATCAGGGTGACAACATGCTGTCCCTGATACTGAGGATCCCAAAGAGCCATTAGTGTCCTCTGTTTCATTCTGACACTGACTTCTGGATATCTGCCATCTGGCCCCTAATCTCCTGTGACAGTTGATCATGTTCCAGGTTCTTTGGCTAACTCCAGATCTGTGCAGCTCTCAGCTCCGTCTGTGTTTGAGTTCTGATCGTACTATTTCTAACTTCTGATCATTCTGTTGCCGCTCCGTCACAATAAGCGAAGTCAAGCGTTCTCCCTCAGTGCCAGTTAGCCGTGCTGTGATTAATGTCTTCACGCTCTGGTCAAAGTGTCGATATCTCCAACAGCTGGGCCCATCTGTCATCTTTTTGACTGTGACACCTCTGACTGTGGCTCAGGTCCTATCAGGGAGGCCATCCATCACAGAGGTAAACAGAGACGTCTCCACGCTGCTCCTCATACACCTTAACAGACACAACAATCATCTGCTATTATGTAGTGCCACAGGCTAATGAGAAATGTTAAGGGAAATATCCAGAACAACAGCTGCTGATTGGACGGGGCATCTGTGCCCTAGTGAAATGAGTGGGTGATGTTTCCACGGTGCGGAGACGAGACATCGTAGATTTTCTTCTAAAGCTGTGAAACTGAAGGAGGGACGTTGGTAAAACAAGACAGAGGATGGAACTGTTTGGAACTGTTTGTAGGTTAAAGGTTTAGTCTGGATAGTTACTGTGTAGCTGTGGATTAATCAGGATTCATTAATCAGGATGTTATATGATAACATGACTTTCCAAAATATGACAAAATAGAATTGTGTGTAATGCTGGAAAAGGTCAAGAAAAATGTAGTGTTTGATTCTAGTCACCAGTGAAGCCTCTGTCCTCAAGAATATTAATCTGTCTATTGTTGACCAATTGTTGACCAGCTGGTCATCTGGTCATCTGGTCAGCTGGTCATCTGGTCAGCTGGTCAGTAGCAGACCTACTACCCAGCTCTTGGTGAGGCCAGTCTGACTAAAGCTGGAGTTGAACCCTCCACGTTGACATGATATTTTATCAACTGAGTCGATGGATGGGTGAAGTTGTTGCCTGTACTGCCAGCTGATGGCGCTCTGCCGATGCATGAGAACGTGTTTAAAATTCTAATTTGATTAATTTCACACATTAATTGAAAGGATAAAGGTGTGAACTCTCTGTCTTTAATCATGCCTCGTAAATCAACCCTTTACTCTGAGACAAACAGAGTTGTTTCATTTTGACTTCATCAGACAAACAAAGGTGATTTTGGTCCAAACTCCTCAACACTCCATTCTGTACTGCATGTTTTTCCTGCTGTTGTTTTAAGTAGGAGACAGTAGAACAGGGATCAGTGGTGTTTTTTTTTCTTTTCTTCACCAGCCGAGCCGTGCTGAGATAAATGTTCAAGTGTTGAGGCCACATCATCCTCATGGTTTTCTCCAGCAGCAGCCCACGCCTCCAGCAGTCCCTGCTGGCTGGGATTATGTAGTGAGTGTAACAGGAGAAATACATCTGCACCATAACAGAGATATGCATCTGTGTTAAGTGATGGAGACAAATGTGTGTGTGCAGCAGAACACAGGTCTTCAAACGGGAGGTCTGCGGCCACTGGATGGTCTGGAGAGGCAGTGCAGCGGGTTGTGAAATTAGTGTTCGTTAAATTTTGTCTTATCAATATAATATATATTTTATATAGATAGATAGATAGATAGATTATTTGTATATTTCAAGTCATTTGTTCCTCATTTGTTCCAAAACATTTATTTATTATTTATTTATTTTAGTAAAAGTTTCTATTCTTTCTACTATAATTTAACCTGGAACAGTGGAGCAGACGTCACAGCATGACTGAAATTCTAATTTAACAACTTTACATTTTAAGTCTTGGATATATCTTCTTTTTTTTCTCCATTGTAAATATATAATTTACTCACTGAGTAAAAAACAGCACAATGTTGTGAGGAAATAAGAAAAAGCTTCTGGCTGTTCTGTTGATGAAGGAGGTCAAATGAAACACAGGTCCCTGGGAATTAAAGCCTGATAGTGTTTCTTTGACTCTTTGAAACCGGAGCAGTCTCTGTCACACATGTAGGAGCAGAATGGTTAATTGCATTAGCACCTCTGCATCAAGACTCAGCCACTTTGGAGGGTGGAATAGGAAACAGGACTCCTCCGCCATGCTTGATGTAACACATGACAACTTTTTTATTTTCCCTCCCATCTGTCACCGTTAAAGACAGAAATACTCAGAACAACTGAACATATTCATAAAAACCCCAGCCACTACGTTCTGTTGGAAATGCTTCTATTTAAAAAGGTGTAAACAAATCCTGTGGCAGGGACAGAGCTGCGTGTGATCGGCTGCTGTAACTCAACAGGACACTTCGCCCTCAGCTAAACATAATACTTCCTGCACTTAACTCAATCCATTTTTCAACCCTCAGAAGAGTTATCATACACCGCTGCGTTACCGCACACAGGTCTGAGGCCGGCCCTACACCCGTGCCAAACAAACCTGCAGCCAGAGTAAAGGGTCGGAGCGGGTCGACCGCTGGTGCACCGTGAGCTTTTCTATCAACACGGGCTCTTCTCCTATTGGTCCAGCCTCTGCTTCTTCTACTGTGAGTTAGCATGTAGCTCGGTGGCGTGACATCTTGACTGAGGAAACAGAACTAAATTTCAGTTCTATTTTATGGTTAAGTTAAGTTGAACATTTGGCTTTAGGTATCGGACTAGAATTGTCTTTTTTTTTTTTTAATTTTGACCTGAACTCTTGAGTATTGATCAACCTTTCCATAATAAAAACATTGAAGAAACAACTTCTAGATGTTTCTGAGGTTTTTTCTATTAAACTGTGGGAGACAGTGTTGCCCTAAATGCTGATGCGTGCCAGGGCAGAAGTGTCAGGGTGGCAGGGGCAATGCGTGCCAGGGCAGAAGTGTCAGGGTGTCAGGGGCAACAGACTCAGACTCAGTAAACCTACTGTATCTGTGCGTTTGGTGACGCTGTAGGCCTTGAATTAGCCTCGGTGACGGTGGAGTCACAGACTAGAATGACGTCAAAGGTCAAAGGTCAGGCCTTTCTTAGACAGTGATTCACACCCGGTCCATGAGGCGCTGGTCTGACGCCGGAGTCCATTTAGTCAGAGACTGCAGTTTTATTATAATAATAATAAAAATATAACACCTGTGTTCAGTACAGATGCACTGAAGGACATCAGAGCCACTGCAACATTTCAACTTGTGTTTTCCTGCCTCTCTTCACCCAATCACAGAGAAAGGCAGGGTCTTGTTAGTGTAAAACTTACAGCCACACTTTCTGTAAAGCAGCGTGATCCAAAGCCAGGATGTGTTTATGTGAGAAGAGTCTGCAAGAAAAAAGAAATATATATATTTATATATTTCTCACTCAAGTTGTTATGATGCATTTTTAGTCTGTATCCCAGCAGGAAAGGAGCAGAGGTGGGTTTGGGTTGTACTGCAATATTGTTGGATAATACAGGCTAGAGTACCTTAGAGTACTTTACTATCTGTGCTGTTTATATCCCTCAACATGTACTGTATATATATCTGTACCTGTATATGTGAGGATATATGGTTCAGTAGTCAATTTGACTTGATGTGTTCTGGTGCAGTACGGTGGTTTGTTTTCCAGCTTGAGTCAGGAGCTTGACCTCTGCTCAGTCACCTGCAGGTCTGCCCTGGACCAGGGTCTGTCTGGGTTGTTGGTGATGACAGGCTGTTATCAGGGCCAAATTTAAGGGCTGCCAATTGGTGACAGAGTTTCCTTGTGCATTCAAATGTGTACCAACATGTACCGGTACTGCCCCCTCTGGCAGCTCTGTATACAGAGAGTTAGACCGAGGCATTTAGACCGACTTCATCACGTTACCTAAAACACAAGTGAAGTGACATCCCAGTACTGAACAGTAGGGGACGCTGCCCCGACGTCAGTACCCGTTTGGTTCTAGAAGTTTACTCCACAAAACCAAACAGTCCGTTTCTCCGTGCTCTGGATTGACTCCAGTTCAGATCCATGGAGGCAGAGTGTGACCACACAGTAAATGGACAGACCCCACACTCCCCGGGGGACACAACAGACTTTTGTCTCCTCTCCACAAGCAGCAGCGCACAAAGATCTCACGTCTAAGAGTTGTTATTTCTCAGGATTATAACAGTTTTAATAATTAGAAGGTGTCAAATATTCTACAAAAGATCCAAAAAGATTCCTCTTCATTTGATAGTGTTTAAGCTGGAGAGAGAAAATAAGACGTTAATCATTTTAGTTTGTGAATTCAATTAGATTTAAAAAATTAATAAACATTTTGTTTTGTTCACTTTTCATAGCTTTAATAAATGTTGTGTATTTGCACACGTTGTGTGGAGAAAAAGAAAAGATTTAATGTTACTGAAGCATGAGTTTGCGAAAGCTTTAGGTCGGATGTGTGTCTTGTGTCAGACTGCAGGCCAATCAGTAAGTCTGTGACTGACAGTCTGACTGACAGTAGTCAAATGGATGGTGGGACACCGTAGACTGATTAATCGTGATCTTTCTGCTGCTCCCTTCAGGGGTCGCCACAGCGGATCGTCTGCCTCCATCTCACCCAATCCCCTGCCTCCTCCTCTCCATGTCTTCTTTTACATCTACAGATCTCCTCTTCCTCTGCTCCTTCCTGGCAGCTCCATCTCTAGACCCATGTCCAAAAGTCATTATGATTCATCTGTATTAATTACAATCACTGTTAATAATTGTGGATCTGCAGCGACTCTCTGATTAAGCAGATTAAAACCAAACAAATGATTTAATTCATCGCTTCTCCCAGGAGTTGAAATAAACACAAAGCATTTAAAGATCCAGGTTACAACACTTGAAAAGGTTTCCTGCGTTCTGGTGAATTAGTTTCGTCTGCGTCTTCCGTCTCCTTTGACTCGTGGTTTTTCAGTATTTATTTAAGTCAAACCGAGGGAGGGCAGATGCTGCTGTAAATCTTGAAGCTTTACCTCTGTGATTGCCCAGGCCACCGTGGAATAAAGATTAGACGAAAAATCACTAATCACAGCGGATGTCATTAGCATATCACCAATAACGGCTTACGAAAGGGAAACGAGGAATGGCCTTGTAATGCTGGTTAAAGCAGGAACGGTTGCCATGTATGGATGCACGCAGCTGCTTGACAAACAGACATATTCACTTCCAAACATGGGTAAAGGAAGTGTCTGATAATGATGTTTTTTCAATGTTTTTGTCTGAGTCACTCGCTGAGGCACTTGATGTTAATATCACGCTCCCCCTCTCTTTTGATCAGCCCCTGCAGCTGGGCTGCCCTGCCTCACTTGGATGCATCAACAAAGCCTGAAGTGGCCACTCTAATCTGGTTAAGTATCGGCTGGTTGGGGAGAAATTAGCCGAATTCTTTTAACTTTTCAAACAAACATAAAGCAGTCAAACTTGCTGGATGAGAATCAATTACATGAACTGAAAATAGGTTTCGGAAAAGGGAGGGAGCGTGCTACGGTTTCATTGCTGGAAATCATTTAATACATCTATTCAGTGACACACGCCTGCGGTTTCACATTGATGTCAGATTCCAGTCCAGTGAAATAAATGATGCAGAGTTCCATGTCACTCACTGGTGACATTGCAGTCTTCAGCGCTGACTTTGAACACACCACTCTAAAACATCTGATCCATTGTTGAGTCTAAAAAACCCTGTAATTGCAGCCAATCTACCTGCAAAGTAGCATTTAAGCCTGTAATTTAGAGGAGAAATATTCCAGCTATGTTTTCAAATGACTCCCCAAAGAGAAGCTTTTAGTCACCTTTCAGGTAATTATCCCTCTCCTCCCTCTGACTTTTTGAGTTAAGATCACAGAACAGCGTTACAACTTGTATTCCTGACGCAGCTCTCTGTGTCCACGCTGGATAAAGACAGAGTTGTTTAAACTAAGAGAGAGAGAGATTTTAAACGCCGACATAAACACAAATCCTGGACAATCCACGATCCCGAGCTTAAAGACTGTAGACCCGCGGAGACGGATGTGCTGAATAGGACTTTTATTGGTCCAAACTGTTCGGAGACCAGAGCGATGCATGTTTTATGTGTTCTAAACCCTGTTCAACGGCACTCCATCAATGAAAGTCCAATTAACTGAATCACCCTTTCAGTAAAAAGTCCTGTTTATGTGTTTGTGTGTGTGAAGAGAGAAGTATTTATCTTTGTACCTGTCAGACAAAACACTGCAGATTAATTGATTAATTACCACAGACTTGGAAAAGAAGATGTTTTTTCTTTATCAACATTACATTTCAAGATGATGGAGAAAAACCCAACTTCTTTTATTAGTGATTCACTGAACAGATGGTTTTGCAGAGTGAAAAAAGAAAAGAAAAAGAACACGACCACAATACAAATTTAGTTGTATTGAACATTTTCACCCACTGGATCTTAAAGGCAGATTGTCTCCATTTTTCATCGTGTCGAAACCCTTTGTTTGAGAGGGATCTGTTAAATGTGTCTCTCTTCTAATAAACTGCCATTATTCCCTGCCACAAGGCTGTGCACATTAATAACACTTGTGTCAGATGCCCATTCTCCTCCGTGAAAATAGAAAATATCATTAATTACAGTCGGTGTCACCCTCTGACAGCTCCGACTATTGTCTCAGCCCCTCCGTTCTGTCCATTGTGTCCACACCTACTGACCACCTATTCTTCACTGTCTCAATGGGATGTCCAGCACGGGAGAGCCACAAAAGCCCGGCCCATCTCGGCGCACATCGCAGGGCTTCTGTCCCAGCAACACATTAGTCATCCACGGAGAGCAATTGAGTTTTGGTGGAGACTCAGAATTCCGATCCATCTCCCTCTTCCCAGCAGAGATTGGTCCACTGCTCATGGTTTACCCTGTGCTGAAACACCACACGCTGGAAAACTGAGAGGAATTCAGTCGATTGGTTCCATCAACAGGAGGAGAGACCAGATAGAAGAAAAGGTGCTGACTGTGGTGGAGAAGGCAGGAAGGCTCACGGCTGAAAAACGGCCGGTGAGAATAAAAGGAAACGTTCCCCGGCTGAGTGTTAACCAGGGGAGAGATTCCAGTTGTTTATTTTACATTATGTAAAGTACAGAGGAGCCAGAGTGACACAACAACGGCTCCCCAGAGTCAGGCCGTGTCACACAGACGTGTGGTTCTCCTCTCACCACGGCCTTTATTGGAGCTGCTCCACGTTAGTCACACGTGAAGACCACAACTGTCCCTGTGTGTGTGTGTGTGTGTGTGTCATACGCTGTTTTAATTTGTTTGTGTGTGTGCCATTTTTATTGGTTGCAGGAGTAAAATGAGCGCAAACACAACTGTTTGTTCCTGACAGATAGACGTGCTGTAAAAAAAAAAAAAAAAAACCCTCAGAAATACTGCGTCTGCTCCGGTGTCAGTACGTTCATGTACTGTATGTCTTTGTACGTACAGTCATATCACGTCTTATTCATTTGAAACACATTAATAAAACTGTCAGATTGATGTTAACTACGACACAGATCCACCAACAGAACAATCAGTGGGACATTTGCTGCTTTCTCACCACAGCAGTCGTCTTGGAGTGGAACTCTAGCTGAAAATACAGAATGTAATTAAATCAGCATTAGTTTTGAAGGAAAGAAGAAACAAAAAAAAATTAATCAACATTCCCCAAACCTTTTTTTTTTTTCTACATGTACATGACTCCACTAACACAGAGTTATTGATTGAACAGTTCGTCTCGTTCTGTCCACGTTTGAATTCCCTCATCTGTTCATCCGTGTCTTCAGGTGCCGACGGTTAGGACTTTCTTGAAACCTCACTGTGTTTCAGTCGTACGAACAGACGTTTCCTAATCAGCTGTTCAACTTTTAGAGTTGTCATTTCAAAAGAGGTCGAACGCCAACAAATCAAACCTGTTTAGAGGATGTGGAGAGAAAGAGCGCTGATATATATATTTTTTGCACCGTGTATTTTTCATATTTTCCCTTCCCTTCTGTGTTAAGATAGCACCGACGCAGAGACTTAGTTTCCTGATGCAGAGAGACTGGACTTCCTGCTGTCAGTAATTCTACAGTGTCTCCTGGTGACAAAGAAAACCAGGAACCAGTTCAGGTCACTGCAAGAATGTGTGAAAACTCACTTAAACCTGACACTTCATTCTGTTACTGGTGTCACTGTCAACACTGTCACTGGTTTAGTTACAGTCTGCAGCTGCAAAAAATACACAAATATATTCTGTTCCATTAGTTTAAAGAAATGATTTCATTTGAAAGGCTCTGAGATAATGACATCTTCTGGACATAAACAGCAACATAAACTAATTAAATACTGGGTTGGTTTTTTTGTTTTTTTTTTTTTTGTTGCTTTTCACAGACTCCTGTTGAAAAAACAAACCAAACAAATCCACGGTGCTGTTTGTTATTCACACGCGGTCCAGGAAAACGCCGTGGCTTTAATTTTATACTGTGTGGCTGCAGTAAACATAAATAATAGATCAGCTGTCAAGATGTCACACTCTTCCCCAGTTATTGATGAAATATTCTTTTACATATTCCGTGAAACACAGCATTATATGACACAACACTGCTGGCTTCGGTGAAGGTTTCCCATGATGCTTCGGCTTAAGTTTACGACAACACGCTCTGATACATAGATGTAATTAAACAAGGGTAAGTGATGGCAGCGGCCGCTCCTCCATCAGAGCCGCGCTCCTCGCCTTTTTAAAGCTGCAGGAACCTTTAACGTTTGTCTGAGTCGGGGGGGAGTGGGGGGAGGGCACAGAGGGTGATT
>NC_024308.1:613902-615903 GCF_000523025.1 Cynoglossus semilaevis
GAGACAAATAGACAGTTGTAAATCCCAGTACACTGGAGAGTGCAGTTATTTAGAACAGGACTGAGCAGAAAACTATTTTCTCCCAGCTCGCTCCTCACCACACACACGTCAACAGAACCGTTTCTTCTTCTGCTGCTGCTGCTGCTGCTGCTGCTGCTGCTGCTGAAGCCGAGTAAATCCTCCTCCTGCCCCCACAGTTCGATATATATCTATTTTGCCCAACAGGAGAGTGTGACATTTGGTACTGCGTCCTGAAACACTCCACACATGAGTAACTTAAAAGTGCACGTATAAATAATGCAACGGCTGCTGTGTAATTAAGTCGGACAAAATGCCAAAGTACACAGAGTGTTTTAAGTGTGTGTTCAGTGTCGTGGATTCACACAGTCGTGTTTCCACAGGCCAGCGCTGCTATTCTGTCGACTTACAGGACGCACGCAGAAAGTGCTGACAAGAAAAAAAAGGCACACTGCATATCATTACATGAATAAAATATGTTCATGCTAACATGCTAACATGGCTCAGTTACACAGAGAGGGGCATTAGCCTGAAACCTTCTCAGTGATTATTATGAATATGTTTTCTCTACGTTTTATACATGAATTAAATGAAGTCTTTATTTTTATCGTGCTGACGGAGGACGAGCTTTTTTTTTCAGCTACTCTTGGCTTCCTCAACCTTAACATTGTCATTCATGTTATTCCCACTCCCCAGGCTGAGAAACACATCAGCTTTTATCCCACTCTGGTCATTTCCCTTAACACAGTAATGACCTGCGGTGCTAAGAAAATCATTTATGGCTTTCTTATGTCCTGTCCACTCCTGTCGGGATCTAACACAGTGTCCAGGGAATGCTGATGAGTCCGCCCCGGTGGACAGGTTTTGGTGATGGTTTGCTGTAAAGACAGACTCTCCACATCCAGGACCTTCAGCTTGATCTTTAAAAAACCACCCACTGAGGTCATAAACAGCATTTTACATATTAGAAATAATGGTCTTAATGAACAGTAATGAAATGTAAACCTGTGTTGTTTGACATCACCAGTGGATTGAACTGATTTAACAGCCGTGTTCTGAACCGACAGTTTCTGTTCCTTCATCTTTAATGCTAACGACCCACCGTTAGCTCTGTCCGTTCTGAAGCTTGGCTCAGACCTGAGGACGACGTCATGTAACCGTGACTGACCAGTGAGGAGCCCGGGCTGCCAGTACAACACCTGATCCGTCAGGATTTTTCTTTGTAACGTAGAGTTTTTAATTCTGGCAGCCTTTCACTTCATTAGTGTCCCAGCTTTGGTCTGCAAACTCATTTGGCACGGAGTTTAATCCGGATGGCTTTCCTAAAACATCCCTCCACACTGGGGTCAGGAATTAGGGGCAGGAGGTGGAATTGAACCTGCAGCAGCTGCACGGCAGGCAGAGATTTGGCTAAATATAAAGACATCATTTATTTGGGTTTTATTGTGTCATATTTTTCACAGAAACTACAGTCGCGTGACTGGAGATTTATGTTGTAATTACCACAGCATAATTACCAAAGAAATCATTAATCAGCACAAATTAACAAACTAAACTGAAACTTGTTTTTTTTTATGTGTAAAAAAAAACACAAGCAAACCATCAATTTGAACACATCTAAAATTATACACTGTGTTCAAAAGTTCACATGCAATCATTCAGGCTTCTGAACTTTGGGAAATATGTCACGATGTTTTGCACCTTGGCTTTTTCTACCAAACCTTTATAGAAATAAAGGGTAGCATGGACAGTTAGAGTCGTTAGAGTGGTGAGTGTGGTCATCGTGGTCAGCGTGGTCAGCGTGGATTGGCCTGAAGATTGACTGATCAGTGTAGTCAGGGTAGTTGATGGTTGTGGAACTGTTGCTTCTGTACAGCTTCATAAAAACACAGTTTTGACAGGAACCGGTTGAAGCGGCGTAGCGTCGATGCTAGCCACCACGTTAGGCACCGTGCGCCACAGAATAGCAGTTCTTTCACTGAC
>NC_024308.1:616976-617601 GCF_000523025.1 Cynoglossus semilaevis
GGTGGCTGGAGGCCACCACAGATAAAGGTGGCTTTTCTTTTCAGCTGTCAATCATCCAGCGTTGGCTCCACTGATGAGCTTTTTCATCTGGTGTAGCTGGCAAACCCTCTTCAGTCTGGGGCAGCAGAGCTGTGTCCAGGTGAGACAGGTCTGCTGCTGTGTTACTGTGTAGATACGTCTGTGTGTTTGCTGCTGACTGTGGAGGACTGTGGACGACAGCAGCCACTAACTGATCCTGGTGGTTAACAGTGACTGAATGCTGCGTCACTTTTACTGCAGTGATACTAGTGATTACTACAGCAGGAACTTTGGCCTTTGGTGCATTTGAACTGTAGGTTTGAGAAATTGACTAAAACTAAAAAAGTAGAAAAAAAACAACTTTATATCAATAATGTACCAAAACGAGAGACTTTGACAAAGAAATTCTAAAAATAAAAGGATTTAGTTTTTAAACACCAATAATAAACCTCAGTGTCAGTCCTTATTGTTGATCATGTTTCTCTCCTTTCACTAAGAAACAAGTCAATAATGAAGCTGATACATTCAAACAGGAAGCAGCCTTTATTTACAAAACACTAATAACAACAATAGAAGTTATTGCCCCCCACCTCACCCCACCCCCCTC
>NC_024308.1:617643-629172 GCF_000523025.1 Cynoglossus semilaevis
GAAAACCCCAGGAGGCACCAAACAATGGAAACAAGTGCCACAGGACTGTTCAAATCAGTAGCAGAGTCTCTGAGGGGCTGAGTGTAAAATTGCCTTCCCCTCCCGTGTGTTGACCATCAGACCAGGTCATTACTGGAAACTCACCACCATCAACTCAGACAACGAATATTAACAAATGACTGTGGGGCATTTGGAGGTCTATACAGACTGGAAAGACCGTCTGAAATGAATGTTAATTGAGGCAAACTCAGGGCATCTTACACTGTGTGAAAGGACGCCCCCTTCTGTCGGTGCTGTGAACACACCTCTGTCTAATCTTCTTTAAATTAGAAACTTAACACAGATTAAAGCTCAGTCACATCATTTCCAAAAGTGTAAAATAGTTGATATAAAAATAGAATTTTTGCTTAAAACCCAAATGATTTTCTTTACTCCTTATTTGACTGATTTGGTTGATCATATCCTGAGGAACAACAACAACAACAACAACAACAGGGACAGAGGAGTCCGTCACACCTCATGTGTAGTGTTTATCTGACGGTGGTTCCTCACGGTGGACACAAAGCCTCATGGGAGAAAATCCACATCCAACTGATAATGTAAAGTGTTTTCATTCCTCACGCTGCAGTTTGTTTTTGCTCAGGAAGTTGCCCCCCGTCCTGAGGTAATTTGACCTGGGCACGGGGGTCAGCAGCTTGTCACAATTATCCTCCAGGTACTTCGACTTCCACATTAGGAAAGGGAAAAAAACCAAGACATCTCCCAGAGATCTGACTCTGTTAGTCAGGCGGGGGCGTCACAGGAAGGGGGAAAGTTTATCAGGCCATCAGCACTATTCTATGACATGAGAAGACAGACAGACATTCTTCTCTGGAGGCATCAGGTGATTCCACTGCCTCTTCACTCCTGCTGATAGGAACTCATCTGGCAACCACTCGTGACTCAGCTGCCTGGGAGGGAACAGAAACATGTAAACGGAGTCCTTGTAAACATTTCTTATGGGAACATTTTCACTTCACAACTTTACTTCACGTCGCTCCGACCTGTGACTCCCTGAGTTACTTTGTCACTAAAACTTTATATAATTTGAATAAACCAAACATCTTTTTTTAAAAAAAAATACAAACACAATTCATGTTGTATTTTCAGTGAAGTTACTTTGTCTTCACAACTCTGTTAGACCTGATTTTTAACAATGAAGATAAGTTAGAAATCCAACTGCCGTGTTACCCCCCCTTCACCCCGACCTCTGACCTCCCACCCCTCACACACAGGAAGCCACTGTCTTTGGTCTTAGAGCATGATATCCAGGTTTTTAATTCAATTTATCAACGTATAAAGACATTAAGTTTTTTAATTTAACTACTGATAAATTTAGAAATGACATTTTTGTTGTAAAAATGCATCAATTCTATCATCTGATGATGGTCAGATGTAAAAAGTTAAAAAATAAAATAAAAAAAAAAAGTGTAGTCCACGGGCCAGAATTTGAGTAGGTGGTACTGTCATCCTACAGTCACTGTTACTGTTTTTGATGATAACCAGTGGATTTATGCAAAGAGAAGAAAATTGTCTTTTATTTTACAAGTTCATTTTCCTGTTTGATCTTTTTGGAACAGCTGTAGTAAAAACGAGTTATTTTCTGCTTCTACACCAGCGGCAGCATCAAAGTACTGTACGTTCACCAAATATTGTGCATGCATTGATGTTTTAGCTAATCAAAAATATTTAAATATTACATCAGTAAAAACATATTGCAGGGTTTTGTTGTAATGTAACGAATGTGTCTTAAATCATTTGTTTTTACTAATTAGTTTCATGTGAAGAAAACCTTGGGTCTGCTGTGAAATCTCTCTTGTTCCATATCAACGATGCAGTAACAAAGTGAAACAAAGCTCTGTGGTTGCATCAGAGAAATTAAATGTAGTGTAACGTCGTACTTTCATTTTTTATTTATTTTTTCTGTAGACTTGAACACAATGTACCGGCTGCTTAGATCTGAATATGTTCTTTTGCAAAAGCTGCAATCTAATTAGTGTGTGAGTGAGGGGGGGTGAGGGGGGGGGGTGAGAGAGGCAGAGGCAGAGGGAGAGAGGCTTACATATATTAAGTTAGCAGCCGAGGCCTTGATGTCACATCTACTGAGAATTTCTCTGTGTTTCTGAGGGACTTTTTACTCAGAGGTTCAAAGTAATGGATATGTTCATCATCCAGTATAAAAGCAAAAAAAAAATGTTTGTCAAACTAAAGTGTGTCTCCTTTTAACTTCTACTTAAATCCAACCATTGAACTCACTGTTCCACATGACCGTGACAACACTTCCTGTTTCGGCTGAGCCTGAATCCTCACTGAGGACTGGGTTCATCACAGCTTTATGAAGCAGTGAGGCTCGAGAAGCCCAGACCCTGTACCAGTCTGACAACTCTGTGGTCTTTAATGTCTTTGAAGCAGCAGGCCAGCAGCCAGCGTCGTACCGTCATCCTGTGTTTGTTTGTTTGTGTCGCTCATTGAAGTTTGGAAATCAAGGACAAAGACAGGAGTGAGACGTGCTGTTACATCTGTTCTGTTAGGATTCAGGCAGTTCAACAAAACACCTGACGGTGGCCTTAGAGCTGAGCATGCTAACAGAGAGCATGCTAACAGAGAGCATGCTAACATCTCACTGAGTCACCTCTCTGTCAGGACCTAGCTAACCAACACTGTGTTAATCAGTTTAGTGAAACGTGGAACCAGTGTTTTCAGTTGACATTGTTGCGTCATTGGTGTCAAAGCTCCGCTCACTTTCTGTGTGTTTGTCTGCGCTCTGTTTTTATCCTTAGTTTTATTGAAATATTGTCTAACGTGACCTGAACAGTGTCAGTTTGAAGATGGTTTTTGGTATTTTTCTGGTCACCCAGCTGTGGCACCAACATAATGCTGTTTATTGAAGCCCATCTTAGAGACGTTCCTACTACGAGGGCATCCATGCTGTAATTACAGTCTCCAGAGTCATGGCTGCTGCTGGACAAATCTGTGGATGTTCTACAGAGCTGGAGGGACAGACTGTGTTTCTCTCCTGTACTTCAGCCACAGCTGCTGCTGCTTCAGCTACTCTGCTTCTCTGATCTCATGGTTTTTTGTCTCTTTCCGATCAGAGAGGTTTGATTTCCACAGTTCTTTAACGACGATCTTGGCTTTTCTCGGTGTGGATGTTGACGACCCACTGAGTTCTCTACGTGTTTCTAACCTTTGTATGTATAATATACAATATAAAGTAAATTTATATTGTATAAAATGACCCAGTGTAGTGTGTGTTTTCCCACCAAAATCCAACCTGACTGCGATGTTAGCATAAAGTTTCATTAGCAGGAACTGTGTAGGTGGAATTAATACGTGTTACTTCCTGGTAGACCGTGGCAAATTCATTATCGCAAATGTCACACATAATGACTTGTGTTTTTGTAGTTGTTTGTGGGTAAATAAAAAGAGGTGTAGACTTTGTCGTTCACTGGTCGTAAATTTCCATCCGTCACTCACGAGTCCACAACCAAACAAATCGAAACCCAGTCAATTATTTACAAGTTATGTTGGAAAATAACAGTGTCAGTGTTGTGGATTTATTGTGTTGTAAATTTAGATCCTGCTGCAGCGACTGCTCTATATTTTCAACTGACGAAGTCAGATACAAAGTGTGTGTGGATTTTATTAATGGACTTTTAATTACCTTTTTTTGGAGGGAAACATTTTTCAGTGGTCTCCAACATGAGGTCCCCAGATTCTCTCGTGGTACTGGCAGTACTGCAGTTGGGGTCATGGATTGTGGTAAAATGTTTATTATTTTGATATTTTGTAGTACTTTTAAATCAAACATCATGATTATATGAACATGTGTGTAATCTAACACAACAGGGTACAGTTAGTGATGGTAGTGGGACCAGTCTGAACTACAACACAGTAATATAGATATAGATACGGGTCTTCCAGTTATTGTGGGTAAAGAATGGGGAGATCTTGTACCTGTGAAAGGACTTGCTGCTTTAAGATGTCCACCACGTGCGGGACATGTTCTCGCGGTGAGCCAGCCTAATTATTCAAGCAGATTGTTATTGGTTTGGTTTATTAATGGTCGCTGGTTTTGTCGTGGACGACCAGTGAAGATGGCACCGGAGATTCCTCCAAATGAAATGGGAATACATCAGTGTTTTAATGAAGCAGTGTCAGTGAGCGTACAGTCCAGCGTAGGTACGGACGTGATCCTTCAAAGACGTATTATACCAAGGACGGCTAAGTGATGGTGGCTGGGTTGGAGTTTTACAACCAGAGAGCTGCTTTGTGCCGCCTCATCATAGGAACAACAAGACGCTGCATACAAATAAACTTCACTGCATCCTTTTTATCACACTGATATTGTTCACTGTGTGGATTTAACGAGCGCCTCGGGGCCCTGGCGTGACCTAACGATCTTTTTAGGGCGTCACGTCCCTTTAGAATTAATGGGAAAAGTTTACATCACGGACACAGACATTTACAGCGGTGGGTCAGGACACGCACGTTGTTTTTTTCCCCTCACCTTTCATTGGAACATAATGGAAAATCAAACATCATTATCAGCACATCGAACCATAAAAGACAAATGTGTGTTGCAGCTCACACCAGGTTTTCCACAGTATATTTTGTGCTCCCTCAGGAGATGTTCACGCTTGCTTCAGATCAGCTGTAAATTCCAAACCTGCTGTTTTTTTCCCACGCACTGGAAGGTTGCTGGTAAAAGAATTGACCGTGGCTCAGGGCTGGATTCAAACCTGCAGTATATGAGCGGCTCCACCGAGGGCCGGACACACGCCCGCCGTCATCTTCATCACAAAGAACTCAGACAAAGTCCAGCGTATGTGTGTGTGTTACACACTATAACAAACACACACTTTGAAAACAAAATTTGAGAAAAACTGATAAATTAATAAATTCCCATCTTGGAAAACATTTCAAAAAGCTACTCTAATTTTTGAAACCAAAATTACATTTTTAAATCACGATGATTAAAAAAAAACACACAAAAGAAATATCTGTATTTTGTAGAGAAAATATAAGACAAATGACAGCAGAAAAAGTGTTGTGTTGTGTTGGTTACCAGGTGATACTAGAACTAAAACTGACCTAGTTAATGCTGCTCTTCTCTTTTCATGAGGATTGGAAAATGTTGTTGATTTTCTCTAAAACGTTTTATCGTTTGAAATCGAGGGAATGGAGAGAAAACACTAAATTAGGAAATGGAAATGATGGTAAAAGCAGAGAAGAAGTTTGGAGACCCTTGATCTTTCACTTGCTACTTATTGAAGAGCAAACGGAAGCAGAATTGCCCTTCGAATGCTGTTTTGATTGGAGCAGGCTATTGCGATGCACGGTGAGCAGCAGAGCATGTTGCATTTGCTGCAAAATGAGACTAGTCAAGCCCTAATGTAACCAGCAAAAGCTGGATCCAAATCTTTACAAACTCAATTATGAATCAATTTGAGTTTGTGTCAGACAGTCTGGTGCCAACAGAGTGGATTTTTTATTAACTTATGGTCTGGGAAGAATGAAACACTTTTCATTTGTGTACTTCAGTATGTTGCTTCATGATTCAGAGGAAGGGTGTTCACACTTTGTCTTGCAGGGACTTATCTCTCTCACAGTGAGGAGTTAAGAGGCGCAGCGTTCTGTCTTCTGATTCTTACATCAAACCAGTTTCTCCTCAGTTTGTTAGCTCGCTGCTTAAGAAAGTCATATTATTAAAATGTTAGACGATGGAGAAAGGCAGACGGTGTCGCACAGTTGACTGAGTAATTCAAATTAAATCCTCACCACATTGATTTGTTTTAGCCTACTGCTGTAATACACTTGAGTTCAGATGTTTTTTTTTGTTTTTTTTTTTAACTCTGCACCCCACCATCCTCCGCTAGCGTACCAAACTAGGTCACAGGTTTGCATATTCATGATCCTCCATGACAACTCCCTGCTATTCCATGTCAAGACCTATGTTAATTCTGAGATTTGCACATTGAAGCCTACTTCAAACTCCCAACTTCAAATTTTGAGCTCTCCTGGAGACTCAAAAAAAAAAATGTAGTCCAACTGACAAAAAAAAAAAAAAAAAGAAAAAAGAAGAGTCTGCCGTGTTGTCTTCTCATGCATCTGATATCCTGACAGCGATTTTGCAACTCGTCTCCTTGCTTCGACTGGACATATGGCTGCCATTTTGAAGGGTCACTCAGGCTGCAGCTGCGATAGTTTGAGATGTTATTGATTTGAGCAGGACAGCCAGGTGGCCGGTGTGGTTTCCACACAACGCTGTTGTTGTGCACACTGATACAGCCAGCGCCGATTCTCACGTGTCACCGGAGAAATGACAGTTGTGACTTGAATATTCCATAATGTGTTTGGTTGGTTGAACCCACGGCTCATCAACATCACAATCCACGTGCCAATCACGGTCTGTCCTGCCATTATCAGCAGCCACGGGCCTCCTGTTACACTGCCATATCTGTGCAGGTCCCACTGGTTCCATTAAAAGTTGCCCTACAGTTGTTCTGCCCCTTTAATGTCCCGAAATCATCCACAGCAACTTGCCAGGAATACTTAGTCCGTCCCATAAGGTCAACCAAGAACTAGAGACTAGCTCGATGGCAGCGTTTCCCCCCGACACGTACGCTCAGCGTGCGGTGACCTCTCATTAGTAAGAATGTGGGTCACATGGCTGGAGTAGCTTTCAGTTTTTGACTGAGAAGTAGAAGCTGCGTGTGCTTCATCTTGGGAAATAAAGCCGCCCTCTTGGTAGTCGTTCACCACGGTGCTGCCAAGAGCACCATCATTAATTGGAGATGGTGGAGAATGGTTGGCATGGACCTTTACTAACAAGTTGACTGAGAACCGAGGCTGTCGCTGCCAAACTGTGGGTGCGTTAGCGACAGAAACAGTAAGACTGGAAGCGAATGTGTTTGCTTTGTGCCACTAAAGATGGAAAACTGAAGGGCTTCATGTAAGAGACAGTGAGCAGAGCGACAAAACTGCAGCAGGTAGAGACAAAAAACAACATTTTCTTTTTTTTCTCTTCGTCTTTGTTTGTCCTTGTCATTCCACATTTGCTGTTTTTATTTTCCTCCCTCCTTTATTTTAACCAATCAGTCAGAATAACCACCATCCTGTTGATGTATTTTGAGGATGATTATCCACTGAGATGGGGCTTCTGTAGCTGAACACGCCCAGGGGAGCCTTATCACCCCCGCTGTAATAGACAAGAACAAAAGGAGTGGAGAGGAAAGAGGCAAGAATTCCACTGAGCTACAACAAAGACCACANTCCCCCGCTCTTACTCCCCCTTGCCCTCCATCACCATCACCCCACCGTGGCAGCCGTTCAACCTGCTGTCCGTGAGGACAGCTCGATCCTCATCTTACCCTCCAAGAGAGATACACTGAGGCGTATTGATCATGGCCTGCTTTCAGCTGTCATTAATTCGGACAACTCTGAACTTAATGAGAAGTTTTATTTCTCCTGTCAGTTCCTTTCTTACTCTGTTGCATTCCAACTACGGCCACACGCTCCTGTGTAGTGTGGCATAGATTCTACCTCCCCTAATAAATCCAACATTTAAAGATTTATCTATTAAATGAGAATGAGTAAACAGGCTAATCTGTTTGGCAGCACTTGTGGTCATGGCTGAATAAAACATTTGACAACATTAAGCCTCTGAATCTTCCTATCTCTCTCTGGCAAAAGGCCTCTCCACCGCCTCCCTTTAGGGCTCCTTCATTGTTAATCTGACCGATCGCATTCTTCTGGCTTTTTGCTTTGCTGCGAGGGTGTGGCTGGACTTTTGTCTCGTCTGACAGGGAGTTCATTATGTGATTGGCAAGTCGCTAATACAATAGCGCTCATCGTGTGCAGCTATCGCGGCCAAGTCTAAGCCATCCACTCTCTCCCCGTCTTGTGGAGGCAGTCTGCCACCTCTCTCATGGTGACAGGTTTCCTCTGAGGTATTTAACCACTTGTCTTGCAAAACCCCTTTTAATTGAATTTACCCATTGGCTGATAAGCTCCTGGAGCCTTATCAGGGCTGTGATAATAGTTTGGGTCTTTTATGCTGCATCATTTAGCCTCCTCCTTTCACTCCTTCTTTAATTGCCTTTCTCACTTTGTAGTTTTTACCACTGTTTTGCCTAATGCTTGATTCATTGTAGGTTCATGTTTGTTACCTACACAGACGGCACTGTATGATTATACACAGTAGGTATTAAACCTGGCACCCTGACGTCTGTAGTCTGTCAGACGTCTGTAGTCTGTCAGTCCTCATTATTCTGGAGCTGATCATCATCATCAGACTTTGAAGAATTATTAACCACCAGCAGCCATTAATAATAAAGAGTATGAAAACATGAAAATGTCAACAACAACAAAAAAACCACTCAGGTGACAATAGTGTTACACCTGAATGATTCATCAGCCGTCGTTACGTCCTTTCATTTACATGTGCTCATTGGAACAAGTGTGGACCTCATGTCTGTGTGGTTAGAGTTATCCTTATGCTGTCATGTGACTAACATGGACAACAGGGCTTCAACACTGGGCGCGTCTATGTAGTGGAGTAACAAGAATGAATTTTTGATAGATTTTATTTTATTTTCTTCCTGAATGATGGAACCTCAAAGGGTTTGTTTTTTAAGAGAACTAATTTCATCCTGCTGCACTGTGAGGAGGAACAGATCTGAGACCTGGAGGACGACAACTGTGTGTCGTCTGCTGGAATTAAACATTTGACATTCCTCCAATCAAACACTTGGAGAACACGGTGGAGAAGCTTCCTACGGTTCATTCAGTCTTAACAGAACATCTGCTGGAGGTCGTTTGTGACGACAGCTTCACTCTGCGGTGGTTGACGGTGGCTGTTGATTGGTCGGCCAAATGGAGTGTAATTTGTCAGTTGTATCTGATGGAAACAGTTTGAATACTTTACTGAAGGAAGGGCTTATGGGATGTTGAAAAGTTACTCCCAACAGTCCCAAATGACATTCCTCTCTAGGATTCATTTTTGTAAACATTTATATTTAAGACCGACTTCAGTCCAGGCTGAGACTAGAATACAAAGGAAATGATTGGTAGAAGTAGCAGTATCAAACATGTCTGGCTTGACTTTGAATGTTGTAAACTAAATGTCACATCCGTCTTTGTAATTTTTTTTTTTAGAAAGTCCCAACAAAGGCCAACCAGTGCAGGTTAGTGCAGGGTTTCTACAGAGTCAGGTAGAAATCCTGTCTCATTAACTGTTGAATTTTATTCAAGCCTTTTACCAAGGACTGCAAATTAAAAGGAAAAGAGGGAAAAACGGAACCGTGCCGGTGCTGTGGGCAGACATGACCTGAGAAACAACCATGTGGAGGCAGGAGGCTCAGGAGGCAGGAGGCAGGAGGCAGGAGGCTCAGGAGGCAGGAGGCAGGAGGCAGGAGGCAGGAGGAAGGAGGCAGGAGGAAGGAGGCAGGAGGCTCAGGAGACAGGAGGCCGCAGCCACCTGAGCCTTGACTCAGTCTGAAACAGGAGAGCTGCGCTGACAGGCCATCACTCAGGACTCCAACAGGGCTTTCAGCAGACCCTCCCCGTCCCCGTGCCTTTCTCCCTACACCGGCCCATCCACTCCACACACACACACACACACACCAACCCTACACCACGACGTATGTCAGCACTGTCATTAGGGTAATTGCTGATTGCATACACATTTGTCTCACTCTGGTCTGCCATACGTGCATCACTCCACAGCCGGGGTTTCCTTACGTTTGCTCTGATTGGTCCACACCACACTCTCCAGGATGTTGACTTTTTCTAACTGTGAAGGATGTTTTACTTTGTCCCGTTGGAGGTTAAGCTTTTACTCAAATGAATTTTTTGACACAGAGAATTGTAGTGGTTTTCATTAAGCAGACTCTAGATGTACAAAGACTTTCATGTGTCATGGACTGGTCGTGGTGAAAAATGGTCTTTGGTTTGATTTTAGAAAGTAAATTATACAGGTGAGAAACAAAAATAAAACAGACTGTGGTTAAAAATGAGGTATTCAGAGGTTAGAAAAGTGCTGCAGGTAGATATGGAGTAGATCCTCCTCATAAATTAAAGTACCGTAAATGTACTGTTCTTCAACAAGAGGTTCCTGTGGAGATTGCAAATGGGGGTTGTGAAATTTTTGTTTGATTTGACAAATATTATATTGGTAATAGTTTAAAATAAAAACATAAATATTGGTAAATGTTTATACAGTTTTCTATTTCAAATGGTTGTTAATACATCGCACCAGGTTCTGCTTTAAACCAAGACTATCTTTAACTTTAAGTCGCACCAGGTTCTGCTTTAAACCAAGACTTTAACAAGATCTTTAACTTTAAGTTTCTGCTTCAGTAGTCAGAGGGAAAAAAAAAACAGCATTTGATGTATTTCACCTCTAAACAAACATGTTTGTAACAGCGACTCATTTGCCTTTAGTCCACTCTGATAATTTGATGGGCTGGTTTCACAACATAATCAGTTTGAATGAGACTGAGAAACATTTCTCTGGTTGTTGTTTGAAGTAAATACCTCCAGCAGCTCCAATCAGGAGTGTAAATCCTCAACAAAGATTCACCGTCAACAATAATACCACTGAGCAAAACACAGCGCAGCGTTCTGACCTGATGCTGATTTGAGTCGCTCGCTCTTTCAAATGTGTCTTTTATGAAGTTTCTTTGAGCATCACATCCCTGCTTCACCCCCGACTCACGGCTTTGTGCTTGTTTTTATGGTGATGGAGCTGGAGCAGACAGTGGGATGGAGATAGTGCTTGAGGTGAGCAGTCCTCCATCAGCGGCAGGTGATGAGTTTATTTATCCTGGCTCCTCCGAGGCCCTGGGGTCGCGACCCCCCATCCATTCCCTCACCATCTCATTCATTTCACTTTCACAAGCACAAATAATGACATCCCTCCAGTGAAAGGCATTCAAAGGAGGCTGGAACACTTGTTAGGGAGAAGTGGAGGGTTCCTCCTCCTCCTCCTCCTCCTCCTCCTGTAGCTGTTACAAAACAAACCAACAAGGAGGTCACAGAGGGAGAGCCACAATTATTTTCACCTTATCGTGTGTTCACTGAGACGGATTGACACGTGCTGATCCTGGACCTATACATGTATACTGTATACTGAGCCATAGCACACACACACACACACACACACACAGAGAGAGATGATAGCTCTGTGCATTGTCATGTGCTGGGAGTCTGTACAGGGATTAGCAGCTCAGTTCAGCTGCAGCTCAGTCGGCCTTCACAGCCTCCCTCAGCAGCAGCACAGCTGTGCAGGAGTCCTGTCTGGAGAGTGGGTCGCACTAGGAGCAAGTGTGTCTGTGTGTGTGTGTGTGTGTTGCTGGGCATCGACTCTGCTTATCTGACACCAAGGGGCAAATTTGAGATGGTTCAGTACCAGCTTAACCAGTACACCCCACTGCACTTAAGTGAAACTGGACCAGGCAGCTGACCCCCCCACCCCTCACCAGCCCC
>NC_024308.1:629200-631007 GCF_000523025.1 Cynoglossus semilaevis
GCTCTGTTCTGAACTGGCTATAAGTTTGTGAGGATGTGAAGATTCTTCATCAGAGCTCGAGTGAATCTGTTAGAGAGGATTAAAACACCAGAGATCAGACTGGACTGGATCAGACTGGACTGGATCAGACTGGACTGGATCAGACTGGACTGGTGAATCTGTTAGAGAGGATTAAAACACCAGAGATCAGACTGGACTGGATCAGACTGGACTTGAAAGTAGGTTCCAGCCAATTTGGAAGGACAAACACAAACATTGGTTTCTTTTTTCACCGTGGTTCTCCGGGTGCACGAGGGCCCGGACTCTGTTGTGATAATTGCACGTGAAAACCTCTAACTTTAATTACATTCTGGCCGGAACAAACCGCTCTGGTGACTTGTGGTGATAGGATCCAGGTGGAGCTTATTATGAAAATGCATGAAGGGTCTTGAGTGATGAGGGATCATGTGAAGATGTGCCGCGGTGATCTCACACAGGCCTCGTTTCTGCAGACACCCAAAAGCAAATAAATATTTAAAAAGAGGTTAGCTCCTCTGTCAGGGGCCGACCAGGTTTCTCCACTTGAAGCTTCTGAAGTGTCAGGGTGTGAATTCTTGGATTTGGTGACCTGCACTTAAACCCTTCAGACCCACTCTGTTTGTCTAACCCTTCTCCAGTATTTGCATTCCATGTCTCCTGTTTTGACACTCAATCATTAGAACAATACGACGCTGAATGTTTTATAGATGGTAATTGGGATTGGGTTTACACTTAACCTTGTTAAAATGTTGTTTTAATCTTTTTTGGTGAGGCTGGTTTTACTGCCTGTTGCTGGATTTGTAGAAATGGCGTTGTTAAAGTTTTATGCTCGCTGGTGGGACAGCTTCGGGAATTCCTAAAACTCCGACTCCTCAGAGGAAACAGTGCCGACTCCAGGTCAAAAAAAAAAATGGAAAAAGAACAAAATCCGTAGCACGTAGTAAGTTCCCAGAAACAAAATCGTAGCAAAAAGTACCAGTCAGACACTCCATCCGACTCAAAGTACATAATAAAAGGAAAATAATTCTTCAATTGGACGCAGCTATGTGTGATTTTGTGGACAAATGAAATTTTTATTGGGTTGTTTCCGTGCTATTATTTCAGGCTTGGTGAACTGTTGTCACATTTACATGAGGAATGGGACGGTGGCCTGGACGTCGTCCCACAGTGAGACGTGTCTCTAATCCAATCTCGGGCATTGATATTGGTGTTGCAGTACCAGGGCTGCAGCAGCAGGGGGCTTCTTTGTGAGAGGAGGTCGGGTGTTATAATTCTGAGACCCCCAAACCACGGTGAGGTCAGAGGCTTTGCTTCTCTGGCTTCCTCCAACTGTGCAGACACGAGGGTTTGGTTATGAATGTATTAATGAAGTCAAGCTTTGAATTATTCCAGAAGGAAAATAAAGAATAACAACTTAAAGTTTCATTTTCTACACAGGACAGTGGATGAAAAAAAAAATTCTTTTTGTAATATTTAAAAGTTATTATGCACCATCAGCTGTCTCGAACCATTTGACAAGTTCTGTTGTTGTCAAACATGTTTTATTTGATCAGATTTTCACACAGTAAAATAAAACATTTGAATCAATTACAGCATTTTTAAAACTTTTGATTTAGGATTAGCCCTCTTTTTTTAAGAATGACCAAAGGGAACCTGATTTCAGTCCGACTGACTTCCTCTCTCACATCAGAGGATTTGTTCAAATATGTCGTCATCTACCAACACAAGACCAACTTCTGTGAAAGTCCACAGTAGACACAGAAACCCATAAATATTTACAGGATCCTCT
>NC_024308.1:631015-637161 GCF_000523025.1 Cynoglossus semilaevis
AGCCCCCACCCTGCAGAACATCTTCCATTGAGAACTCAGAGTTTGACAACAGTCCCAGCTTCTTTGTTCCAAATACAACAGCTGTGACTTAATAGGTCTTTTCTAAAGTGCTCAGCCTCAGCTAATGTCCGAGCTGCGTCCACCGCCGCCTCCTCACTGACCACATGATCATTGTCGCCACGCTATTCACTGGGTCTTAATGCTAAGACACACATGAATGCAGTTGTGGCCTCAGCTTTAACCACCTCAGAGCTGTGGTGGGAAACTGAACTGGACTTCATTCAAACAGCTTACGTTAACCATCACAAAACGGGTGGCCTAAAAGTTCACTGGTGAGAGACCACCACCCAGAGGGAGAGAGAGAGAGAGAGAGATCGCAGTGACCTAACAATTAATTCAAAGGTCATTCGGACCAAATCCTAAAATTGCACAAGTGCAGTTTACAATGTTTTGCATTTAAACATGTAAAATAAATAAAATCAGTTCAGTCACAGTTGAGTTCAACATGAGCTTTGAACCTGCAGCCCGGTTAAAACATCACCATAGAAATCACATTTAAAAAAGAAAAGAAAAGAAAAGCCAGTGGTGTTTTAATTAATTTTGTTCTATTTTGTAAATGTGACAGCAGTAGAATTCTGTGACAAAAGGCAGCACATTATGAAAAGACCATCATGGAGCGGTTCTGGTGGAACCATGCAAATAAATTCATTTCATTTTCCTGAGACTGAAAACAAGATCTTGTACAAATGAATAATTCACACATGTACTGTACGGTGATGTGTCCTGGTGACAGTTAAAGAAGGAGACGTACACGACCGTAAACCTCTTTTATTCCATACGCTGCTCTGCGGAGGTGCATGGATGTAGAAGATTCATTATGGTGAGTGCGTTGTACTCATTTATCCTTGAGAAGCAAAGGAGCGCCTGTCAAGCTGCCGCATATGCATATAAAGTGGTGTGCTTCTTTATTAAGGACTATACAAACAAGACCTTATTAAGAGGTGGGAGCAAAGATGATGCTGAAGAGCCTGTAGTTACACACCCTTAACCCCAGGAATAACACAGCGTGCAGCTGTCATTCCAGTCAGGTGTCATTATCGCCGCAGGTCTGACTTCTTAGTGAAGGCTGACGGCACTATTATTTGATTCACTTGTGCTGCGAAGTAATTAAAAAAAAAAAAAGAACAACAGAGCGACAGAAACTCTTGAATATTAAAAGCAAAGAGTGGCAGAATTGATTGTGATTTATGCAGCAGCTATTGTTGGATTAGAAAAACAAGGAAACATTTTTTGGTAATCCAAAAAAGACAAGTGTTTTTTTTTTTTGTCACACACTGAAATGAACATCATCAGCATAATTCTACAGTCAACAGCAGTAACAGTCTGTGTTCATCCATATATGACGAGTGTTTTATCATCACAATGCTACTGAAAATAAATCCAGGCTTTGGTGAACAGAATTCAGCGTGTCGTCTGCATATACACTGACTCGTTTGGGCACAAACTCAGCTGGTAAGAAAACAGAGGTATGGAGTCGACTAAAGTGTGCTGCCGCAGAGACACTTGTTCTTCAGTCCCACTGCAAAGTAAATGACATGATATTAAAGCACTTCCTCATCAAGATCAGAAACACATAAACCTTTTCACCTGTAAGAAGTCAATTATTTGACAAGTACACATAATGAACGTCACAAGAATTGTCAGAATTTAATCAAAATGCAGAGACGGGGGTGGGGCTGAGGGGGGGGGTGTTCACAGATGGAAAATGATTAACACAGTTAATCAAACATCATGGCATTAGGTTAAACACAGTCAACTGGAATATGAACGGCTTCTTCCCACATTTCCATTTTTCCATTTACCTCTGCCAGTGGAACATTTGTGACGTTGACCCCTGTTTACCCCCCCCCCCCAAAACCCCCCCGCTCTGGTAAAGGTGTTTATGTTGGACCCGACTTCTCTTTTGTAAAAGTCTGATTCCACATATTTGAGTTTGTTATGACTGGAGGTCATGGTCAAAAACAGTCGTAGGATGAAACCCACGTTCTAGTTAAAAAAGTCAAAAAGTCCTAGGTTCAACTTTGTTTCCGTGGGATTAAAAAATGTTCTAGAACTGATTCTGCGTTCTGTGGTGTACAAAATGGATAAAGTTCAAATGTTCTTGACTGTTTTCATCCCTAATCCTATTTTTGGATTTGGATGTTAAAGTTATATTCGTTATGACAAATATTACAACAATATATAGACGGTTGTGGTTGATTTTTTTCGTCGTCCTCTGTGGATTCAGACTTGTGACGGTGGCTAATGGGGCAACGATAGAAGGTATTGTTCACTTCCCACTTTGACTTGAAACAATAATTATCTATGATTACAAAGTATCTCTTGAGAAATTGGGACAAAACAATTGAGGTTATTGTCCTCAAGATTTCGAGTTTCCTTTTTCTTTCCATGAATGTTCCTGGTTTGGAGTCATCAGTTTGATTGGCTCGGAACCCGTTCTGCCTCACTCTGCTCAACAGACGTTAGTGTCAAACGGCCAGGTTGAGTACTGTTATTAGTTTTTATTTTTGTAAGTAGGTATGACCTGACACTTTTGTACACAGCCTCAGCTGAATGACAGTGTGGCTGAAAAGTTAATTTACCTTCGGCGTTCGTTGTTGTTCGCTCCGACAGCCTGCATAATTTCATGCCATTCTGAGCTTTGGTGAGCAGTCTCTGTATTTAGACCAGTAATGTTTTATGGAAATCAGCTATATGTATTTAAAACTTATAATTGTCTTCCTTTATACTGGCACAAAGCAGTCACTTTTAAATTAACAGAATCAATCACAGGGCCAAATTGGAGGGAGGGACGTCCGTCCACAGTGATGAACGCTTAAGTGAGATTTTGCCTCAATTAAAATTTCAGGCAATTATTGTAAAAGATTATTGACCTCTGAAGGGACTGGAGAGGTCACTTCTTTTCCTCTGCCTTCACAGCCTGGTGTTCATCTTCATTAGGGAGAACAATTGAAGGCGTTTTCTGCTCCGACTGCAGGGTATTAACACAGACAGATTATCCCTGCACACTTCACTCCTCAAGGTGATTTCTGTTTCTGTCCATCCAGGTAAAAAAAGACGTCTTCAAGTACGTTTTCACACACTGACCGTCGGTTTTTGGACTTTCTTTTGTGACCTTGATATTTTGTCTAAGTTTTCTTTTTGGTTTTCTTTTCTTTAAGCTAAATATCACTTTGGATGTTTTTTTAATCACTTGTCCAGGGTAGGTCAGATGGTGTAAATTCAAATGGTGTCTGTGATTTTAATCACTAAAACACGTGAAGACACGTCTCTCAGGTGTCTTCAACAGCTTTGACAACTTTTCAAAGCTGTTTCACGTTTGTCAACCGCATTTTCAAAAATAAACAATTCTGAAATCAGTGCAAAAGACCAACGTTTAAACAAACTTCACTAAGAACCTGCTGAAGTCATTAAACCTGTAAAATATTTTTTTCATTATTTTATTTTCATAGTCCAAAAACTGAAAGAAAACATTTCTTGAAAAAAAAAAACAAAAACCATAACCTTTGAGTCTTGTCTTGGAACTTTTTGACCTAGCCTTGTTTCCCTGAGTGGAGGCAGCGTTTGTGGTAATGATTTTTCAGTTGGAAATACATTTTGTTAACTTTTAGCCCAACACCTACCTCAGTGCTGGATCTCTTTAAACAATTTAAGCACATAATCTAAAGCACATGGAGCAAATCCAGCTTCACTGGTGGAACAGCAGAAAAAGGCCTTTTGTTGCTGCCGTTCAAAGAGCTTTTCCTCGACCTTTTAATTGTTGCTGGGTGAATTTGGCTGAAACGAGTGTGTTGTTACTGAAGGAATTGGAGTGGGCATGTCTACACACACACACACACACACACAGGAGCACTACGTATATACGAGCCCTTAATGTAACAGAAAAACAACGCAGCTTTAACTTCAGAGGTGTTTGTTGGTCAAAGGAATAATTACTTTCCTTCGCCGACAGAACTTGGCCGTACCTCATCTCACACTTTCTTTCAAACTTTGTTGCTCTTGAACGGGAAAATGACAAATGTGTTGAGCTGAAACTACGACCGTTTGGATCATGGCTGGGGGGTCGACCTGCGCTGGCTACAGGAGTGAATTTTAAAACAAATATCTGTGCAAAATGTTTATTTTTCAAAGGTCCTTGAGTCTGACGTGTGGTTGAATCAAAATCACTTTTTTTCTTTTTTGTTGAGCTGGCCTTTCCTGAATGTTCGCACGTCCACGTGATGCATGATAGTTATGATTACACTGCGTTTGACGGGAAACCTTTGGGTTTTTTTCCTTGCTCCTTCCTTTAGAACTTTGTGAAATTAAAGTGCAAAATATGACGTCCACATTTACACATCACAGAGGGCGCCGTGACAAAGTGAAACAAATTGGAAGTGTTGGCCTCTGCTGAGTTACATTACATGTGACCATATATCATTTTTTATAGGTCACAGGTGAAGCACATGTGTTTTCACTTGGTTTGGTTTTTTCCGTACCAAACATTTGAAGAGAGATTCTTCACCTGTATCTGCTGCTCTCCAACATGGCCGTCATTTATCAAACCTCACACAGACCAGCCAGAGACTCGCTCCCGTGTTGGTTGGAGCGTCTGATCGTATTGAACGCAGTCTGAAGGATTTTCAAGTGTTTTTTAAATGCTAACTTCACGGTGCCGTTTGCTTAAAAATGATTTGTTTTCACAGCGCGGTCCTTAAGCGGTATTTGACAGTTGTGTAAGCCAGAGCCCCACACACCCACACTGGACCTTGGTTCTTTCAAAGTTGATCTGAAAACCCTTCTTGTGTTTGACTTCTTTTTAATTACTTCCTGTCTGCCGGGTCAATTATAAGTCCAGAGCTCTTTCTAGGGGGGAATGTCTCCGGCAGCATTTTTACCAAAGTGATTGAATATCTGAAATTTGAGCAGCGTGATGAGCTCATTCATTTACCAGCTCTCTCTCTCTCTCTACACATGTTGATTTACATTCAGACCAACATTGATTTCAGCCTGTCTTTCTTAAGCCGCTTTAATGAGGAAAAAGTGCAGCGACAAAGTCACTTGTACTGGTTTTGATAGTTTTATGTCGATACGACACCTTTGTTTTTTCTGTATTGATTTTGGGTCAGATGAATGTCTGTGTAGTAAATACTGTACGTTTGGTACATTTAACAGTAAAAAAGCCACATTACTGCTCTCAGAAAATGATCCTGTAATCAGTTTACCAGCTGTGTTACACACACACACACACACACACACACGCGCGCACGTGAAGCATTTCTGTTTAACACATTAAATCAATCTTTAATTAATTACCAAAAATAATTGTGTTGCTTAATTTGCCAATGGTTTAAGTTCAATAAAACACTGGAATTCTTAAGTGTCAATTTAAACCCTTAAACTTTTCCAACAATATTTACATTTTTTCTTTTCTCATTTTAACTAAGCCAACATAAGCCCTGCTCTCTGTGCCGCTCTCTGTGCCGCTCCCTGTGCCGCTCTCTGTGCCGCTCTCTGTGCCGCTCTCTGTGCCGCTCTCTGTGCCGCTCCCTGTGCCGCTCCATCCCGTGCAGAATCAGAGGAGCTCCTCGCGGTGCTGCAGACGTGATGTCAGAACTCCGAGCTGCATTGTTACCCGTGGCTACATAAATATTAACCAAGTTCAGACTGTGGAGAGGCCCACACTGTTTATAAGTCTGCTCCGAGTGTTTGACATCCTAGGAGACCACTAAAACCAGCTTGACAAAATTGATAAGAGAATAGCAGAGAATACAAGAAAGCTGGCGCGGTGGTGATGAGCATGAGATTCCCAGGCTCTGGAAAACCATCAAGCTGCGGGATTTTGTGCAGACGGAGAGAAAAAGAATTACTTTGAGCCTACGGTTCATATATTCATGGTTTTACTTTGACATTTTGTTGCACGACTAGAAACAAAACACAAAAACTCCGTTGTCCCCAGATCCACCAGTGTTATTTTTCTACCTAGCCTTGAAAACGTAGTGATTTCTCTAACGAACGCCTGGGTCGCAGGAGCAGCCGAGTGCGCGGCGCAGGCCAAGACTGTGGGGCGCGTCTCGGTCAATCCCAGAGAAGTTGACTGGAGTCAG
>NC_024308.1:637877-642073 GCF_000523025.1 Cynoglossus semilaevis
ATTCTATCTGTGCCGCCCTCTGTCCCGCTCTCTGTGCCGCTCTCTGTGCCGCTCTCTGTGCCGCTCTCTGTGCCGCTCTCTGTGCCGCTCTCTGTGCCGCTCTCTGTGCCGCTCTCTGTGCCGCTCTCTGTGCCGCTCTCTGTGCCGCTCTCTGTGCCGCTCTCTGTGCCGCTCTCTGTGCCGCTCTCTGTGCCGCTCTCTGTGCCGCTCTCTGTGCCGCTCTCTGTGCCGCTCTCTGTGCCGCTCTCTGTGCCGCTCTCTGTGCCGCTCTCTGTGCCGCTCTCTGTGCCGCTCTCTGTGCCGCTCTCTGTGCCGCTCTCTGTGCCGCTCTCTGTGCCGCTCTCTGTGCCGCTCTCTGTGCCGCTCTCTGTGCCGCTCCATCCCGTGCAGAATCAGAGGAGCTCCTCGCGGTGCTGCAGACGTGATGTCAGAACTCCGAGCTGCATTGTTACCCGTGGCTACATAAATATTAACCAAGTTCAGACTGTGGAGAGGCCCACACTGTTTATAAGTCTGCTCCGAGTGTTTGACATCCTAGGAGACCACTAAAACCAGCTTGACAAAATTGATAAGAGAATAGCAGAGAATACAAGAAAGCTGGCGCGGTGGTGATGAGCATGAGATTCCCAGGCTCTGGAAAACCATCAAGCTGCGGGATTTTGTGCAGACGGAGAGAAAAAGAATTACTTTGAGCCTACGGTTCATATATTCATGGTTTTACTTTGACATTTTGTTGCACGACTAGAAGAAAACAAAACACAAAAACTCCGTTGTCCCCAGATCCATCAGTGTTATTTTTCTACCTAGCCTTGAAAACGTAGTGATTTCTCTAACGAACGCCTGGGTCGCAGGAGCAGCCGAGTGCGCGGCACAGGCCAAGTCTGTGGGGCGCGTCTCGGTCAATCCCAGATAAGTTGACTGGAGTCAGAAAATAAAGTAGGTCAGAAACTCTTCAGGAACAAACCGTGGAGTGACTGAGGCTAGATGTGGCTTTGTTAATTGTGCTCCCAAGCGCAGCCTGCCCAAATCTGTGTCCGCTATCGGCACAAGAACACTGATTTGTTAGGCTAAGCTGCAGTCCTGTGACTGGTCATGTGTGCTTGACATGTCAATCATGTGCAAATATTTTGGGAAGGAACCAATAAGCATTGTTGTAGGTGGACAATTGAAGGTCAAAAGGCAGGCTCAAAGCCACATGGGAAATGGAGAGAATGTTTGCTACTCCTGGAGACTGGAGTCCTGTCTGTGGCATCTGTTAACTCAGGTCACATGGTGTTGAACCACACACTATATAGATGTGTGTGTGTGTGTGTTAAAATATATGAAGTTATATGTGAGGTGTGTATGTGGTGAGAATTTGTACTTTTTCTTTTTCCAGTTCTACTTTTTTTTTTAAATATAAAATGGTCTCCAAGTTGTTTGTAAAACAGTTTAGGTTCAACCACTGATCTGATCAGAGAGTTGTGCATTAGCTCGGGCTAAACAGCAGCCAAGTTAACAAATAAAGGAGGACCAAGTGTGTGACAGATACTGTGAATCATGTTAACAGTACACGTCTAATGCCCTCTGTTGACAGCCCCAGGAAGCAGATTCAAATGAACTCAGGCAAATATGGCACTTTGAGCTGCTCTCTGAGCTGCAGCCGTCCTCTCTGCACATGTGTTTTGAGTCTGGTCTTATAAATAAACATTTCTGCAGATATGGATACCTGCCACTGGGTGACCTTTGGTAACATCTGTTTTCTCTTTTTTTTGTCCCTTGCAAGAAAACGGCAGCATTATTATGTAAAATTATGCTTATGAAAACATAAGTCACCCCCCCCACACACACACACCTCCCATGTTCACCTTCACCTGGCGAGCAGCGAGCATGACTCAACTTCACATTTAGGGGGGAGTGTGGTGGTGGTGGAGCGGGGGGGGGGGGGGGGGGGGGGGCGGCTTCATCCACGTCTGACAGAATTCACCTACGACACGATCACACGTTTAAAATCTCAACAATGAAGATGAAACTAACACCAGGATAACAAAAACCGCTATAATAACAATAATAATAATAATAATTATTATTATTATTGTTGTTATTATTATTGTTGTTATTGTTGTTGTTGTTAGAAGCCTGGTCACTGCTGCTTGTCCATTGGTGCCAGTTGGAGTGAAAAAAGAGTGGGAGAGAAGTAATGGTGGTGGTATGTTTGTGTGTGTGTGTGTGTGGGGGGGGCAGGGGGGGGGGGGGCGGCCTGTACATCCATGTTTCTTTTGATGCTTGGTAGTATTACAGTAAAATGAGTCTTCTTTCATTGGTTGAATGGGCTGGACTGCCTCCTGTGACAGAGCAGGGGCCTCTGTGTCCAGAGACAGAGCGGACGACGGTTCAATTCCAGGCAGACTGAGAGTCAAAATAAAAGGAGTGCATTTTTTCCATTTGACTCGCCTCACAGTAAAAATGGTGAAAAAAAAAGACATGAATTTGACATGATAATAAGGTGATGTGATTCCTGTCTTGCATTGGTTTAGACTCCGAGTCAGCGCGGATCTGGAATCCACACCTGGTTTTGGAGACGTCCGTGCTCTCCGACGGCTCGTGCAGACGGCAGCCTGCAGCCTGCATGCTCTCCACTGCACTGACGCTGTTTACTGGAAGCCCGCTCCGCGCTGCCTCCACCAAGTGTCTCCACTCTGTGAGCGGGATATTATCCAGAGGCGAGCCGCAGAAACTTGCCCCTTCCCGGTCACAGGAGCCAGGGGAGCAGCTACTTTGGCGGCGGCTAAAGTAGCGGACAGGAGCGGTGTTCTCCTCCGTGTTCAGCAGACACCTCCACGGGCCCCCACTCTTGATTGTTGTACCTTTTAGTCACTTATGTTTTTTTGTTTTTTCATCCCCGACTTCAGCTTCTTTTTTACACCCCCTCTTGTCTTGTTTGCTGTTGCTGCTTCGGGAGTGAAACATCACCCGGGAGCCGGCGGTGTTGATGGGTTCAAGACTCTGTGAACACTCGCCGTGGAAGCATGTGCCCGGTGCAGGGGATGTAATCTGCGGGGCCGAGTGAGCTGGGGACCCGTTTACAGAGCACCGGAGCACCGGAGCACCGGAGCATGCCTGGTACCTGCAGAGGAGTTGCCATCATCACACCGTCCCTGTGCAATTTGACAATCTTTAACTCAGTCACATTTACTCCATAAACTCAGACTCTTTTTTATTTTTATTTTTATTTTTACTCTTCTTTGGCTTTACTGCATTTCAAGAAAGGTAAGAACAACTATTTTATTGTTTCTCTTTAAAAACGTCGAGTTCCAGTTGTGTTTGACTAATTGGTTAATGGTTTAACGCTGTGACTTTTTTTATTTTTATGTTTGTTCGCTTCACAAACTTTTCTTTTTTTTCCTACAATCACGACAACAATAAAACTAAAGCAGGAAATTAGACCCTGGGGTTTTAAAGTCGGCCTCTCACAGCGACGCAAATAAAACACAACCAAATAAATGAGTTGGTGTTGGTGAGACAGATGATTGGGTCATTTACTAAGTCTGAAAAGTGGGCAGCACAGCTAATTGAAAAATGGTTAATGAAAACACAACCAGATGTGGGTTGAAATGCTCGGCCGAGGAGTGGGATTGGACAGAAACTACTGTGGGTTTTTAGACAAAGTGAAGTAGAAACCATTCAACACTGATGTCCAAAGGTGAGGTCGAGTTTGGAACAGGTCACTGATTTATTTAGTTATTTATTTATTTTAATCCACTGATGTTGTTGGTGTAACTGGGGGTTTATACTGGGAGCTGTGACCTGTCCTGTTCTTCTGAGGGGGGGGGGGGGGGGGTAATCCATTATAATTGGTGGAGTAGGGTATTTGTCCGAAGACAAAAATGAAGAAAAAAAAGAAAATAAACAAGAAGTGAAGAAGGCAAACCTCGTTTTTCACTGCCATAATTAGCTGTGGACGGCGGTGGTCCTGGACACCACGGTCGACACAGGAAGTGGCAAAAATAGTCAAAATAAAATAGAATAAAAAGCAGTAGTTGGGTTGAAGTGGAGGGAGACCCGTGTACACGCTGTGAGACGCCGGTAAAATTAGATCCTTTTACTGCACATGTATTATTTAGTCGCGCCGATTGTGAGCGCGTCTTGTCAAGCATGTGTTAAAGAGAGGAGCGGCAGGAGCGGCAGGAGCGGCAGGAGCGCACACGGTGCTGCCG
>NC_024308.1:642109-644648 GCF_000523025.1 Cynoglossus semilaevis
GAGACACAGCAGCCTGGAGCTCCAGCCTTCGATCAGTGGATTGAGATAAATTTAGCTCCAGACTTTTCCTGCCCTTGGCTTAGTATTCCTGTCTGGACCAGAGTCCTGCAAAATGTCTTCATTCTATGAAGTCCTATATATTTATATATAAATATAAATTTATTTATTTATTTATATATATATATATGTGTGTGTGTGTGTGTAATTGAAGTTTCAGTTTTTTCAACAGTGTCCATACAATTAACTAATTCTTTCTGGACGATCTTGAACCTCCTGTTCCACCTTTGTCAGAAAACTCCATTTTCACATGTGTGTTCTTCAAAGAAGAAAATTCAATCTAACCAAACCCAGATCCCAACTGTTAGGAAGAATCAGATTTGCATATCAAAGTGCTGCGGGTCCTCTCTCAGTGGACACAGTCCTGTGCTCGGCCACAGGTCTCGGGGCTGAAGCCTGAACAGCCTGGAGAAGGAGAGCCTCTCTGTGTGTTTAGTCCTTCATTCTTGTGGCCAAGCCTGTGTGACATGTTGTGTACAACATCATCGCACTTGTATTTGTGTGTACGGTCGGCGGTGTGTGCAAGCATTTGCATAGCAGGGCTGTTTTGATAGCGACGGGTAAATAATGGTACGGAGAAAATGAAGGGAAATGTACGAGGGCTTCAAATTCAAATTTGGACTCAGGATTGAACCTGGTTTAAAACCTGGATTGTTTTGGGTTTTTTTTGTGTGTTTTTTTGAGGTATCACTATAAACAGGTGCTCAGAAATACAAAGGACCTGCATCTTTTAGAAACTGTCTTGTGGTCTGACATCATCAGCTCAGAGAGCGAGACACAGATCCTTGAGTTCCACCGTATTTACTCAGAAAAAATACGTTTGCTTCAAAATATCTGCAGCTGCTCTTGATTTTCTGCCGAACCAGAATCTCTCTGTGTCGTCTGTCGTCTGTGGTCTGTGGTCTGTGCGTCCATCTTGACCCACCTGGTTTGTGACTGTGGCTCAGTGTACCACTGAGTGTGACATGATGGTCGTCCTCTGCTCTAATATCACACCACAGATCCAGCTTCAGTGTGTGTTTGTGTGTGTGTGTGTGTGTGTGTGTGTGACCACATGTGTGGAAAGATGATGAGATTTAAAAAAAATATCTATTTAAATTGTTAGAATGAAGTTTTTTAAATTCTTTGTAGGGTTTTAATGACAGCAGTCCAGACATTTCACAGTAATTGACTTTTTTATTTTTCTAATTTGCCCGGCTCTTCTGAGCAGCGGTTTTCTGCACCGTCATACGCCGTGATGTCAGCGACGTGTCCTTGTATGGTCAGAGTTGTCGCCGTCACTGACTCAGAAGTTGCATCGTGGTTGAATATATGCCAGAGACACTAGGAGAGAATTCACCTCACCATAAACACTCTCACATATGTGGGAGCTGTTTCTGTCTCTGCTGGAAGTTCTTCTTTTCTCAGCTGCTATTTTAAAAGGAACAGGAACTTGTTTTTAAAAGAAATAATGTGTTTACTGCTCCAGAGCAAAATCAGGCAAAGGTTCTGAACGTGTTCTAACTACAGAACAGCGGTGGAGCTAAGACTGAGAGATTTACATCCTATTGGTCGTTTGACACGTAAATTGTAGGTTTCCGTCCACGTACGCGACCCTTTCGTGGCTCAACCACCTACGTGGAGCCGTGCTGTGCCGACGAGTGTTGGCCATTAAAGGGAATAAGCAAAGCTGTAAAGGAAAGTTAGGCTAAATCTGATGTCATGGGAGGGCGGCTGCTGCTCTGAAATATCTCACCTTTTTTGACTGATTTTCTTGTACGTTTGGCAATCAGTAAACGGCTGTTCCCCAGTGCTGCCCCCCCCCCCCAACCCTCACCCCCCCGCCATTTTGTGAAACATTTGTTTCCACTACTTGCCAAAGGCCTCTGGAGCCGTGGGGGATACGGTGCCCCCCAAATGGCAGGTGAAACTTTCTGCTTGCCTGAATCATTTCCACACAGCAAGGACGTGTGCTGTGAGGAGTGAGGGTCACCAGCTCAGCATGGACGTTAGCTCACGGCTCTCACGGAGATTCCTGCTCCAGGTTGAGTGCCATCCTTCCTGACTTTATCGCCGTCTTTTCATCGGCTCCAGGCTCATTTTCTGCTTCCCTGAAAGAAAGTATTCAGGAGATATGGGAGAGCAAAGTGCAAAAGTGGGTTGTGAAATTCTCCACACCCTGGTCATAAAAGCAGGTACCAGCTCAGTGTAGCGCCTGTGTGTGTGTGTCTGTGTGTGTGTGTGTGTGTGTGTTTTCTTGTCCCTCATTTTGTTGAAAACACTTCTTGGGTTTCGGTTACGATATACTGTGTGTCATTAGTCGTGTGTGTTTAGGTCACTGTCAACACACTGATATAAAAAATAAATAAAATAAAACAAGAATAAAATGAAAAACCCTTATTTGACTTTTTGATTTATGCTTATTACTTTCTACTAATAATAATAATAATTAGTAGGTAGTAAAAAATATTTATTATTTATTATTAATAATAAATAAATGAAT
>NC_024308.1:644821-646468 GCF_000523025.1 Cynoglossus semilaevis
CACTCACACACACACACACACACACACGCCGTCCTCTTTGTGCTGTGGACAGGACCTGTCCTTATCTGTGCACAGCTGCAATGCTATTTGGGAAAATATTCAATTCTGTGTGACAGTGGAGAGCCAGGGTGGCAAGGCTTTAAGCAAACAGCAGTTATTGCTGCTCTGCCATAGCAGCCGAGAGCGAGAGAGGGAAGGAGATGGAGAGNNNNCTGTGGAAGTCTGCCAGAGGAAGCAGTAATGCCTCGGCTGGATTATAGGAGAGCGAAGCACGTCTACACTTAAAAGCCTCCTTTTCCAACAAGACAGGACTGATATTTAGGACTGGGTCGGTGTAAAGAGAACGCAGCGCTGCAGTCCAGTCATACAGGCTGGAAGAAAAGGAGAAAGAAAAAGTTTTGATTGGAAGTTGTGTGATACGAGTGCCTACACCTGTATAGATGTTTACAAATGACAGCTTTTTTTTTTTGCTGCTGGTTTTGGTTCCACTTCACTGTCAACAGGAATATTTGCATAAAAATCCCAGCATTTGATAAAGTCCAACATGAAAAACAATTAAAAAGCTCTGACATCTTTTTAAGTAGCAGCAGGCTAATAAGAAGTGGAATTTAAAGCTCTGACATCTTTTTAAGTAGCAGCATGCTAATAAGAAGTGGAATTAAAAAAAAAACCCCAGCATATTTAAACATAAGGATTGAGTCAGATTTTATGGTTGGCTGTTGAAGTGTTCCACAGTCCACTGATCACGCTGCAGTTCAAGAACACACTGTAGATTGTCACGCAGATAAAGTGGTACGTTGGTGTGACACTTTTATTTGATCTGAGTGACGATCTACAGCCGCTCAGATCAAATCCAGGAATTCAGGTTTCACAGAAGTCCTGTTTTTTAAATGAAGAGATAAATGAGTGAAATATGAGCTGAAACCAAAAACATCGTCTTCACAAACAAAACCCTGCTAATGTCATGAAGCTGCGGCCCACAGCAGGCTGTATGTGGAGCTGCCCTGGAGATTATCTACACATTTAGTCGTCTGGTGGATTTGCCAGCGAGGCGAGGGGCTCAGATAGGTGACCCGTCATGGTACAGTATCTGGTGTGGACGTGTGGAAGCTCAGCTCCCGTCATGTAGTTGCCAAGTCAGATGGAGTGGAGCGTCTGGTCTGGGAGTTTCAGAGGAATATCACAGGCATGGTAAGTTGCTAAAACTAAGCTAATCAAGAAAATAATTGTCTGTTCAATTGCGTGCCTGCCAGACACATCAAACACCGCCGAGGTTGAAACCAAAACAATCAAATTATCTCTTAACGATTGCTCACGCTGACAGTTGAACGCTCGTAGGCTGCATTTGTTTGTAGGCGACATATGTGAGGAAGGATTTTGTAATAAGACGTACACTTTTAGAAATGACATAGATGGCGTTTCCATCGTCACCTGTGGAGAATTAAAAAACAAATCTATTTATTTTGTTCTATTTATATATTGTCTTTTTGGCAATTAAAGCGGGGAAATAGTATTTGTCTGTTAATGTCCTACGGTGACTCACAGATCCTGCTGCTTTTATCTTCACAGTCTCCTCCATGTGTGGTCCACAGAAATCTTTCCCTTATTTCTACAGACTTAAGTTTGGCACTCATGCCTGCTGTCTCT
>NC_024308.1:646494-655579 GCF_000523025.1 Cynoglossus semilaevis
CTTCTTTCTGCCTCACCCCTCCTCACCCCTCCTTCCTCCTTTTTCTTTCTTTTTCTGCCTGTGCATAGATAATGTCTCTGCAAATGATTTAACTGCCCTGGTTGAGGCTTCTTCCAGGAATTGAACCAGGAGAATCTGGCTGCTTTACAGGAGAACAATAGTTTCTACATTTCTACAACACTGAGGTTTAACCTGACACTGGACTCAGAAACTCAGGTTTGCTTTTAAGGTGGATAAAGGAGCACCATTCATTTTCATGGTTTGAATGTCTGGTTGGAGTGATGTGCAGCTTTGACTTTGGATGGATGTGAATTTTTAAGGGATTTCAAATTCCACTAATGGACGTGATTGCAGTAATTATATTTTCATTCTTTAAAAAAATAGGAGACAGTTGAATTATTTAAAAGCTTTGTTTTTTGTTTTTTGTCATTGAAATGGAAAAGCCCTTCAATGTTGTATTTCAAACAACAAGAATAGTAATTGCTTCAGGAGTTTTGTTTTGGCAGAGGAAGATTTGATTGTGTTACGGCGGAGCAGGATCGACCTCCTGTGTCAGAGTGGGATTTTTCGGAGCCTTGTTTCATTCGGAGCACTCTTACACTAAAATGGCCTTAGGAGGAGTTGATCCTGACAGAGATGCATTGTCTCAGGCAGCCAATAAACCACTGCACTGAGTGGCTACATCTGTGAACCTCATCTCGACTACAGTGTGAGGCGAGCAACAACACGGCGACTGTCACAGCTGCACCTGCTGCTGCCTCACTACAGAGTGGCCCTCTCTCTCTCTCTCTCTCTCTCTTACCCCACAGAACCGCATCACTCCTCCCTGCCTGACAGGGCGGCAGCACTGGTCTCTGCTCAGGTCAACTGGAGAGAATCTTCCTGGGAAAACATGTGAAAACACAGGACGGAACGTCAATCCAAGAAAAAGAGACGTTAAAATGAAGTTTCTGCCCCCGGGGCTGGGATTAGGTTTCATCGGAGCATGACTATAAATTCCTGTCTGTAAAACATTGTGGAGTTTATTCACGCTGGCAGAGTAAAACCTGACCAGTGCCATTTATCCAGCTCTAGTAACAGTGCAGGCCATGATATGACAGCAAACGTCTCCTCGTAACGCCGTAAATGATGAATATAGATAAATGGAGCCGAGTCTCTCGCACGCGCGCCGCTCTGCTCGTGCGCTGATGCCATTGAGAAGATGATCTGTTCAGCCGGGGAGAGATTCAGGGGCATTAGAGGCTCTTAAATCTCATATGTGCTCATATTTACTGCACTGCTGTTAAAAGTCACAAAGCCAGGATCTAGTAACTGTACGTGACTGAGTTTTCAGCCTCGTAATTCACTGAATCCTCGAAACATTACAACAACAAAAAACCCCAGTTATTTTATTATTTATATTTGCAGTGATGTCATGTTTTAAATGAACTTAAATGGATGAGAAAACAGCAGAGATGTTGTGTCCACCTTCCTGCATTCCCAGCCCGTTTGGATGTAGTGTGAAGAGCAACATGAGGAGAGGCTCTGACATGAATGCAGATCGTGTGGGATTAACACGGCAGAAGAATGAGCGACAGTGGCTGCTGACTGGTCTTCACGGCTCTGCTGGTACAGCTGTGCCTCCAGCTCTGCTCCTGCTGCTGCTGCTGCTGCTGCTGATCCTGGATCCTGGATCCAGGGTCCAGGGTCCTGGAGAGGTTGAGGAACACCTTCAGTACTGCAGCTCTCCAACGTGTGTGTGTGTGTGTGTGTGTGTGTGTGTGTGTACATTATGTATGTATTTATAATGAAATCTGAATTCTTAATATTACCAGCTCGGTGTGAATGTGTGATTTTGATCTTTTTGGCATTTGCACAAGAAAAGTGAATATAGAGGCCGCCCTAATTATTCCTCATGTCTCCGTCTGATGTAAGTGTGAGGCTGATATCAATCACTCACAGCCTCTGACTGACCTGCTGTTTGTCTCTAACTCAGCTGTGATTCCAGTCATTAGAGCAGGCAAAACAATAGGTTAAATTGATATTTCAGATTTTTAATAGACAAAATTAGGAATATACTGACTTGTTTTATTCTTATTTCTTTTTTCAGTTTTAACTTTTTTTTTAAACATTTTTGAAAATGTCTTAAATAACATTGTTGTTATTTCTACAACGTTACGTTGTGTTTGTAAATACACTAATCAACCTTGTCTGGAACAACGTGCTAAAACCAAAAGGTCATAGGTCACAAATTAGTTAAGTAGTGCAAGCGAAAAGCCAGAATTTTTTAAATGGCAAATTAGGTACATAGGAGTTCTCAACATGAAGGAGTGTGGGGTGTAGGGTGTGGGGTGTAGAGTGTAGGGTGTGGGGTGTAGACTGTGGGGTGTAGACTGTGGGGTGTGGGGTGTAGACTGTGGGGTGTGGGGTGTAGGGTGTGGGGTGTAGAGTGTAGGGTGTGGGGTGTAGACTGTGGGGTGTGGGGTGTAGACTGTGGGGTGTGGGGTGTAGAGTGTGTGCATGTTTGGTTCTCATGAATCATCCAGTGATAAAACCAAAGCAGGGCATTGATTGGCCGACCTGACAAGAAGATGTAAATGAGCTGCACAGAAACCGCAGTAGCACACGCTTCATTTTAACTTACAGCGGCAGCAGCTGAGCCGACCTAATGAGTGGCGTTCTGTAGTAGCCCGTGACAACGGAGGAGAGACGTGGCGTAAAGAGGACGGTCGAGCGGCAGACATGAACCAGTGCTTTTTGTCATTTGTAGAAAGTGGAGCTGGTGGCATTTCTGTCCTTCATCAGCCGCAGCTGATTACCACTGAGTCTGGAGTCAACTGACAGGACGTGGCTCCCGCAGCCATTACCATCAGAAATAGGTCCAGACGCCTGCAGGTGGGCGAGGAGCTGCGGCTCAGAGAGGCAGAGACCGGCCCAAAATCTAGACAGTGTTGCCTTGGCCCCAGAAAGGCTTTTTTTACTTTGATGTTGTGGTAGATATTTTCTCTAGTCCAGATAATATGTCGAAAAAAATTATCTTAAGTCATTTTAAAATGTACCTGAACCTGATATTTGCCAGATAAAAAAATAGAATATATATATATATATGTATATATATATACTCTCTCTATATATATATTCCTTTTAAGTGAGGACAGATTTGAACCTCAAGTCTCTAAAGCCACAGTTTTATAGTCGTTGTGAAGTAAGGCCTGATTTCCACCTAAGGTCAGACGTTGTCTTGTTGGGATCTCACGTCTTTAAAATATTCCAGGTTTCTAAACCTCTGCATCAGTGGCAGCTCCACATATTTGTTCTGGTACGTCCCCCCGGACCACTGATAATCTGACACGTCATCTCTGTTATCGCCTCCAGTGGTGATACCGTCTTATCTCTTAACCCGTAGAAAACGATCTCCCACGTTCTGTGGCTTTTTAATTCAGTCCGACTTTAGGGATTGAAGGTCAAACTGTTGAAGCTTTGTTTCATGTCTTTAAGGACGTTTCTCTGGGTATTTTCTTTCTTCTGTTTTATTGAATGTATACACGCTCTAATGGTCTGAATTCTATGTTGCAAACTTCAATCATTTTACTAGGTTTCTGTTGAGATTTGACTGAAAAAAATTATATCAGAATTGTTTTCTTTTAGGGATTTTAATTGAACATGACATTATTCTGAAACTGTAGAGAGTGGAGAACTGGTGTCATCGGTGTGGTTGATCTGATCGTGTCAGTGACGTGCTGCTGCTGCTGCTGCTGCTGCTGCTGCTGCTGCTGCTGGTGGTGGTCGTGGTAATTCATGCATCACATCCATAAATTCTTCATTGATTTTTTTCTCTCTCTACCAGCCGTGGCCACGCCCTCTGGACTGTGTCCCAGCATAGGCTCTAACGGCTGCTGAAACACGACGTGTGCTGTTCACGAGCTAACAGCTAACAGCTAACAGCTAACGCTAGTCCCAGATCCACCCACAGCTGTGTACTTGGTGTTTAAACTTTAGAAGAAGTGAAGTATTTTGTGCCTAATGAAGCTCACACAACACGACAGACACAGAAGTGGAGCAGGCAGTAACAGCCCCAAACCACAGTGGTAATTGACACTGTGGATATTTATATGTTGTAGACCCCCAGAAAATACCAGAGGTGGAGAGGATTTAGAGGAGATGACTCATTGTTGATAGTTTTCCATTCATCTCTGCTTTAACATTTATTGTATCGTTGATTTTTTGTCAATTCTTCAGGACGTTCTGGAAGTTAAAGGCAGTTCAACTTAACTCCAGGCATTAGTTTTGAAGCTGGTGATCAGTTTTACTCTTTATAATTTGTCAAATTCATGAAACTTTAGGTGTTTTGGCCCCAAACTTTGGAGGCAGGTTTATGATTGGGAGTAACCCGAGGAACTGCTGCGACAGTTAAGATGAAAGAATAAAGAGAATTTAATATGAAGGGAACGTTGTTGTAGAGTCCATGTATGAACTGGACGTAGAAACGTAGTGACGTAGCACTGCTAAAATCATGGAGTCGTAACCTGTCCTGCAGTGTCAGGACAGCAACAGTTCAAACGGAGCTGGGAATGTGAATTCCCTTTGATATTCAAACCTGGGCGACAGGGTGTGAAAGGGTGAAACTTTTCTTTTGTTTTTCCTCCCTGAGATGTTTTATCTGACGTCACGTCGTCTGCATCTGTCTGGTTGTTTTACTTCTGCATTTTCTTTACGTGAGTCCAGTTAATGAGAAGAGAAAAACCAAACAGACTGAGAGGAAGTGAAGAAGTCGCCGTTCGTTTACTCAGCTTCATCATCACAAAAATAAATGCATTAAACTCCAAGGTGTGAATCTGTGATTGCTGCGTCGGCTCTCCTGGTTGGACTCCATGACCTCAGTCACCATTTAGTTGAATATATGTTTTATATAAGTCACATCATCATCACGTCGTGGGAGTGTATTTTAGACATTAGAACAGGAAGTGCTGACCGTTAGGGTTTTTTTTCTCTGTTTTGTGGTGTTTTTTCCAGTGGATTCTTTTTATTGAGTCTCAGCCAAGTGTTTTCCAGTTGATATCTTTTTCATCCGGAGTGAGTCTGAAAAGGTTCACGTATTTAAATACCTCCCCCCTCTCTCTGTCACTAATGGGAGACGCCGCTCCATTGTACAGTCCTGAAATCCTACAGTGCCATAGTTATTAAAATACAGGGCAGGAACTGGCCAATCAGTGCTTGTTTGCATCACAATCCCCCACATGGTGCTGGTGTTATGCTAATGAACACCAAGGAGAAGGAACCAAAACTGCCCCCCCCCCCCTCCCCTCCTCCCACCTCCTCCCTTTTTCTTTTTTTTCCACAGCTGAAGGTGGGCCGGGGCGGGAGCAGGGATTAGTGACACTGGAACTGCTCATTGGAATTGAAAAAGCAGTTGAAATGATGGTTAACTGTGTACTGTTACATCACATCATTGTTTCTGAGTATTATTTAGTTCATTGTTGCTGCCCAGAAGAACAAAGCACCAGAAAAAAACTAATGCCATGTATCGTGGTTTTCTCATAGTTTTTTTTTTTTTTTTTCCACTCATGAAAACAGCAGTGCACCTTCATCAGGGGTAACAAGCACTGTTACCTGCCAGGACAGCACTCCATGAAGATTTAGGGCTGACAAGTGATTGCATCCAGGAGAGACTACACCCACTTCTTTTGTATGAGCTTCCTGACAAGACACAGAGCTGTACTTTGTTTTAGGCTGACACCCGCCGCTTCCCCTGTCTGACGATGTTGTTCATGACATCTTTTAGGTTGAAAATAGATCCAGCGTCTGTGGGACAGACGTGTGATGAGGCAGGCTACAGCAGACCCACTCTTCTGCTCAAATCATTTGTTTGCTATTGCTCCTGCTGGAAGGCTAAGGTCCCCGTGTCATTGTCTATTTTGGTGAGTAGCAGGATTATGTGCCGTCCTTTATTTTGGATGTTTGTCCTTCCTCTAAGCCACAGAAAGGTTAAAAGCCCCAATTAGACACTGGCTACACGGAGCAGAAGTCCTTCCATCTGAAATAATTAGCACAAAATATTTCCACTAGTCCAGAGACTTCCACCATTTGAAAGTCATTAAAGATTTTTTTTGAGAGGAGGCTGCAGACGTCCGGTCCTGAGGTTATTCCGTGGAGGAGACGTAGCTCAGGTGTCGAAGAAGAAGAAGAAGAAGAAGAAGAAGTGACAGATATTTGGGGCTCTGGGCTTATTTACTTTTCAAACATGATTCCACAGCTGGGTTGTACCTTCTGTGTGAGCCAAGTATTATTTAACAGCTCTTCCTTCATCGAAGGTGAAGTGAAATCAGTCCCACTGTAACCCGTTTATTCCTGGAGATAATTGCTCCTTTTCCCGTTTCTCCAAATGCCAAATAAAGGAAATTCACAAAGACAGAAAAATGGCTTACTTTCCTCCTCGTTCTCCTGCCATTTGAGACGTCTTTCACAAGTCATGGACTCTCCTTCCTCCTCTGTGTCACGTATTTGCTGCCTGCAGACTTAGAACATGAATCGTCCTGTTTAGTACCGCCTCCTGATCACAGTGGATTATCGATGGCCGGGTTTTGAACCTAATGATGGAGCAGGGTTTCATCTGTGGCCATTCAGCTGCTCTGAGTTTCTGTGCTGCATATCTGAGTAAATACTCAACCTCAGATCCTGTCGTACAGCTCGGCCCCTGCACTAAAAACTAGTCTGTTGACAATTAAACTAATTAATTGGAGAAATCAACAACAGTTATTCCAGCCACTGTGACCCGTCTGAGTGAATTTAACTCCTGCTCCAGGGCTTGATGTTTAACATGACAACAACATCTACTCCCTTATATTCCATCCATGTATTTACGATGTAACAATGATAACACTGAGAAGATACGTTGGTTCTGGTGTCTGGGCCAACGGCCTGGCTCAGCTGGTAGAATCCCTTATTTGTTTGTGGTAAACTGGATCACAGACACCAAATGTTTCTTTTACGGCTCTCTAATGTTTTCTCCAGCAAGAAAACCCTCACACGTTCTAATTGGACTGTGGCTATGGATGAGTTAGCATAGCGCTCCATACTGTATGTGCTGTGTGTATCCGGGGTAGATGGTGTTTGACTGGCAGCTGCTGTCACCGTGAGATGAACATGTAATGGCCGAGCTGGCACGCCTGACCTTCCTATTTATCTCTGACTATTAATGTCAGCCTATTAATTGCTGAGCGGGGGAACATTTGGCAAAGACACCATTTAACTGCCGTGGCTGAATCGGTCTTATCTCCACAGACCTGAAAGGAATGGGTTTTGTGCTATCGGCAAGTGGGAATGACATTTTGGAATTTCATTTGAGATAAGCTACTTCACCTCCCAGTAAAAATAAATAAATAAATAAAAACATCAAAATTACAAGTGAAAATATATGGAACCTGTATTCACACTGTGCACCGTAGCAAATGAGCGGACTCTAATCCAGGGACAGACAGCTGTAGTATCTGTCAGCACTAACAGGATTTCTGGTGCATCACTAAAATGATTAGCAGACTGTGGGTTTGTTATAGGATGGACTCAGGTGTTCAGGGCTCAGGGAGGCAGGTGAATACAACATGTCTACAAATAGACAGTGGAGGTTTTGGAACTTGGTGGAATATGGAAAAGTCACTGATCTGCACACACACACACACACACACCTGTTTTTGAGCGTGTGTTTCTGCAGCCGAGGTGGACAACAGTCTGCTCCGTGACTTCTTTGTCTCACAGCCACAGGCCTCCACCAATGGGGAGTACTTTAATCGATTAATTGAGTAGCTCATAAAAATGATAAATGTGGCAAACACTAAGAGCGATGAGTTTGAGCAGCACTGCTGTCATGTCCCACTCCCAGCTCCACAGGAGGACTACCAGGACGGACGTCTGCTCACCGTATTTTGATGCAGATATTTAGAAATATGTTCTAATGTTAAATATAAATGTCATTTAAAGTTTCAAGGCTTTGGTTTCATGACTAACCCTGTGTAGCTGTTAACATTTCTGTTGTTCAGACTGACGTTTCTGCTACTGATATTGAAGGTACTGTTGTGTCCAGCTCCGTCCTCTGCTGCTCTGATGCAGTTCCCGTTCTCCCCACATGGCCCCACACTGCGTACCCCACTTGAAGAGCCACGCGGTGCGGAGCGGGGTGCAGTACTGTCCATGCTGCTCTCAGGGTCACGTCTGGTTTGGAGTGCAGCCGTCAGTGAGTGTTTGGTTGGATGTCATTCAGTATCTGAGGCCCCTGAGTCGAGGGGTCGGCCTCTGACTCCTCCCTGCTCCACTTTTGACTTTGTGGTCTCCAGACTCATCCGATCGCCGTCCCAATCTCTCCTCTCTGGAGTGCAAATTTTTCCGATTTGGGGTTGCAAATTGCACATCTTCAGCAGTGTCAAAGCGGGAACACAATCTCTTTGGGGAATACATTTCCTCCACAGCTGAGCCTGAACGTTCTGTAACCTGAGCTCCGAGCTCTGAGTATTACATTTTCTCCTCAATCTGGGTAAAGAATACAAAGATAAGTGGAGTTGGTATGATCTCATGTATGAGAATGAACCCAGCGTGTTCAGTTTTTCACATTCAACATGTGGCGGTCAGTCGGTTCTCATTTGCATGTCAGTGAGTTTCTGGCCTCATGTTCCTCTTCCCTGTGATGTTCCAGGACAATTAACATCCCCAGTCTTTCTTGAGATTTGTTGAAAGCTCTGGGGCTAATTCAAGGGTCAAGCAAGACTTGCAAGCTGTCAGTCTTTTATTGTGAGTGAAGCCCCCTGCCCCCACGCGGATCCTTTCTTCTGCCCCCTCCCCTGCCCCCCCGCCCGTCCATTCACCCAGACCTTGTTTAGTAGAATGGCTCTTCTTCTATTTTCTTGTCTTCAAACTGCTATAGAGGGACAACCTAGAGCTTTGTCTGAGGAGCCCGGCATTCTTTCACATCTGCCTCTTGTTTTCAGACCCCCGCTGCATTCGAATTTCAAACTGCCCCCCCCCCTCCCCTTCTCTCTAATAACCCCCTTCCTCCCACTCACTGGGTCTTTATTTCCTTCTAAAAGGACATACTGTGCTCCTGACTTTTAGCATTTTT